>NC_081560.1:117034901-117257252 GCF_022355385.1 Mustela nigripes | reverse complement strand
ATATTATGCCTCCATCAGAAAGGATGAATACCCAACTTTTGTATCAACATGGACGGGACTGGAAGAGATTATGCTGAGTGAAATAAGTCAAGCAGAGAGAGTCAAGTATCATATGGTTTCACTTATTTGTGGAGCATAACAAATAGTATGGTGGACATGGGGAGTTAGAGAGGAGAAGGGAGTTGGGGGAAATTGGAAGGGGAGGTGAACCATGAGAGACTATGGACTCTGAAAAACAATCTGACGGTTTTGAAGGGGCGGGGGTGGGAGGTTGGGGAAGCCAGGTGGTGGGTATTATAGAGGGCACGGATTGCATGGAGCACTGGGTGTGGTGCAAAAACAATGAATACTGTTATGCTGAAAATAAATAAAAAATAAAAAAATAAAAAATAAAAATAAACAATCATCAAAAGCTCATAATGAGTAATTCCCTCGAGGTCACACTTTGACTCTGTAGAATGTGCTACAGTGGGTCTAACAGTCCTGCCAAACCTTTCTGCTGGTCTGGGCTCCCAGCTAGCTAGGGGAGCATTTCGAGAAGTTCCGAGAGCCTGAGTATGTCCACCAGAAAAAAACACAGAAAGAGAAAGTGCATGTTTCATCTGTGAGCAGCCCGACCACACAGACCCTGCCTGCACCGAGAAGCTTGGTTTACAAGCTGGATGCAAGATCAAGGGTGCTGACGCGTTCCTGTCACTGACCTCTTGTCTGCAACCTGCTCCTCTTCCATTCTGAAAAGCAGAGCTCCCAGCTGATTCGTTCTTCCGAAAATTTCAGCGTCTGCCTGAAGTCAATGCTGAAGGAGCTATATAAGGACTTTGGGGGTGGTGAGGGGTGGTGGCGGTAGTGAGGGGTGGTGGGGGTGGGAGGGACCTCAGCTGATGTTTTCTCCCGGCTTCTGAGCGATGACCTCAGTGACAGGGAGGGGAAATGGAAAGTGAAACTGACTGAGTGCAAGAGGAGGAAAAGAAAACTTAATGTGGAAATCTGGGCTGATTCAGTCAAAGCATGTCGTTTCGAAACATGACCCTGAAACTTACAGTTGGAGAGAATGTGAAAGCACTCCCAGGAATCTGAGCGTAAATCTAGGGCAAGTCCCAGGAAACGGCTTTTTTCTTGCAGGTGAACACTTTGTTTTATTTACCTTGTTTGAAAACAAACAAAACATTAAATACAATAAAATCATACAGGTACAAGACACAAGAAAAATGTTTTTTAAATAACTTGTTTTTCTATTGAAAATGAAAAGAAAAATTTAGTGTTTATGTTCTTTAACCCACTGAGCCACCCAGGCGCCCCAATAAATAAAATCTTAAAAAAAAAATAAAGAAAGAAAAAATGCTGTTGATATTTTGATAGGGCTTGCATTGAATTTGTAGATTGCTTTGGGTAATGTGGACATTTTAACCATGTCAATTTTTCCAATACAGGAACATGTAATGTCTTTCCATTTGTTGGTGTCATCTTCAATTTCTTTCATCAGTGTTTTATAGTTTTCAGAGTACTGGTCTTTCATATATTTGGTTAAGTTTATTCCTAGGTATTTTATTCTTTTTGATGCAATTTTAGATTTTTTTTTAATTTCCCTTTCTGCTACTTTGTTATTTGGGTGTGGAAGCTCCATCCATTTCTGTATTAATTTCATATCCTGCCACTTTACTGAATTTGTGGATTACTTCTAGTAGTTTTTCTGCAGAGTCTTTAGAATTTTCTATGTATTGTATCATGTCATTTGCAAACAATGACAGTTTAACTTCTTCTTAACAACGTGGATGCCTCATTTCTTTTACTTGTCTGATTGCTGTGGCTAGGACTTCCAGTATTATGTTAAGTAAAAGAGGTGGGAGTAGACATCCTTGTCTTGGAGGGAAAGCTCTCAGTTTTTCACCATTAAGTATGATGTAAGCAAACTATGGATTTTTCATATATGGCCCTTACTATGTTAAGCTATATTCCTTCCAAACACACTCTGTTGAGAGTTTTTATCATGAATGGATGTTGAATCTTGCAAATGCTTTTTCTGCATCTGTTGAGATGGTCAGATATTTCTATTCTTCATTTTGTTGATATGGTGTGTGGTGTTAATTGACTTCTGAGTATGAGCCATCCTTGCCTCTCTGGAAAAACTTCCACTGGCTCATGGAAAGTGATCTTTTTAAGGTATTGTTGTAGGCTCTTTGCTAATATTTTGATGAGGATTCTCGCTGCTATGTTCATAAGGCATATTAGCCTACAGTGTTCTTTTTTTTGTGGTGTCTTTCTCTGGCTTTGGTGTCAGGATAATGCTGGCCTCATAGAATATAT
Organism: Mustela nigripes; assembly: GCF_022355385.1. Lineage (NCBI taxonomy): Eukaryota > Metazoa > Chordata > Mammalia > Carnivora > Mustelidae > Mustela > Mustela nigripes. The sequence goes on along the minus strand of NC_081560.1, from coordinate 117,254,948 downwards.
TTGGAAGCATTACTTCCTCTTCTATTTTTTTGGAATAGTTTGAGGAGAGTAAGTATTAATTCTTCATTAAATATCTGGTAAATTTCCTTCTGAATCCATCCTGTCCTGGACTTTTACTTATTGGTAGTTTTCTGATTACCAATTCAATTTTGTTACTTATAATTGATCTGTTTAGATTTTCTATTCTTGGTTCAGTTTTGGAAGATTGTATGTTTCTAGGAATTTATCCATTTCTAATAGGTTGTCCAGTTTGTTAGCATATAATTTTTCATAGTGTTCTCTTATAATCTTTTGTACTTCTGTGATGTGAGTCATGATGTCCCTCTCATTTTTTATTTTATTTATTTGGGTACTTTCTCTTTTTGATAGGTCTGGCTGAGGGTTTGTCAATTTTGTTTATGTTCTTGAAAAACCAGCTCTTAATTTTATCGATTTTCTCTATTGTCATTTTAGTCTTTGTGTCATTTATTTCCACTCTGATTTTTACAGAAAGAAAATAATGATAATGATAAGAATAAGAATAAGAGTAGAAGAAGAAAAGAAGAATTGAAAAAAGAAAAAAGCAGAAAAGGGAAAAGAAGAACAATAAATGAGAACAAAACCAAACCAAAAAGAACACAAATTAAAATAAGACAAGACAAATTTTTAAAAAATGAAAAAGTAAGATAAAATACAAATTAAGAAAAATTTTAATTAAAAACAAAACAAAAAAATATGCCATGGCTTATTTTCTGTCTCCCAGCAATACAGAGGTTGGTAAGGTTACAAGCTCTCTGTGGAAACTGGACCCACCACTTACAGCATGGAGACCCTGTTCCACTCTGGGCTTTTAAGATGGAGGAGGAGAGAGCAACCCCACAGTTCTTTGGCTTTTATAAACTCTGGCATTTTTTCTGTGTCTCAGTGAGACCAGAGCTGGGGTGGGCTTGTGGACCCTGGGCTTGTTGAGGTTAGGAACTCCCTGTGACAGCTGGACCTGCCTGTGATGGTGTCCAGACTCTGCCTTAAGGTGGAGTGAGAGGGTAAACTGTAAACTGTATAACAGTCGCCCCTCTACCCCAGAGTGTTCTCCCACCTCCTCTGCTCCTGGGCCATCTCGCCTTGTCTCTTCCATATGTTAGCTTCTCTTTTAAACCATAGCCTTTTTCTGTGCCCCAGGACAGAGGGATGTGTTCTCTGTCCCTCAGTCCCTCTTTCCCCGTGGCCGCTGACAGCATGGGGGTGGGGGTCCGGGGTTCCCTTCCTTCCAATGTCTCTTGCTCTTCTCTTGTCATTCTCTCTGCCTTTGGTTGTTCAGTAGCTCTTCAGTCAGCCCTCAGTACTTCAGGGGAACTTGTTCTATTGGTAGGTGTAATTTGATATATATTCTGGGGGAGAAAGTGAGTTCAGGGTCTTCCTGCTTTGCGTCTTGGGCCTGACTCCCAAGAGCTCCCAGGAACTGCATTTTTAATACAGTCTGCAGGAGATTCTGATACAGGGGTTTCTGGGACCACGTGATGTGAAAGACTATCCAGAAATATTTGGTAAAAAGTAGTCTCTTGCAATAAATTTTCTTGTGGGAGACAATTTGCAACACGAGACCTGGATTAATTTTGCCTGTTCAGTTTACTACCTGTGGGATGACGCAGGAGTCAAATCACTGAGTCTGAATTTCCTTTCTTTGCCTCACACCAAATATGGAATGCCAGGCCCTGGAGTGCAGTTTAGATCTGTGAAGTCTAAGGCGATCCTTTAGTTTTCCCAGCTGTAAAATGGGAATAGTAACCCATGTAATATTGTTTAATGGCTATCTCAGAAATTCATGTGTTTATGCTTCAGTCTCTGAAGGAGTGATATTATCCTGAGAGGTTTTTTTAAAAATTTTTATAAAACTTCTACCCATGATGTATATAATCATAAAAACCTAGGGAGTATAGTTCTCATAGTTGATTTGGTGAAAGAATGGTCAAGTAGATAGATAGGAGAAAGGCTCCCTCCATTCTTGAAACTATAGAAAGCAGAGACTCTTGGGAAACAAAACTGACGGATGATTTTCCCAACAACAGGAGTATCATGAGGTATTGTGAGTCCAGAGATGATATCTAGTGAGAGAAACCTGCAACTTGGATAATTCTGTAATTCTGATTGGTTCTCTTCACAATTTGTTATCCCGTTGTCATAAAGGGACATACATTTATAAATGGTATAAATTCTTGTGGTACTATAGACGGTATCAATACTACCCTTAGACTGAGGGAAGAGGGGCCCCTGACTTTGTCCTTATGCTTTACAAAGTCCCACATTTCATAGATACCCACAAAAAATGTAAATTTTTAAAAGAAGACATGGCATCTCTGCTGCTCAGAATCTGGTTCTTAATCCCGGCAGAGCAGGAGTTGCACAACCTCGACATCCAGCCCAGGGGAAATTCATCTCTGTGTCTCACCTTCTTCGCTCAGAGAGGAAAGAAGTTGTATTGTGCAAGTTTCTGTGTTGGGAGGGTGCTGATGTGAGAGACACACACCGGGTTTGGAGTGGAGGGAGGAGCTGCGCAACAGAAGTGGTTAGATTAGAGAAAAGGCAAATTTACCCATCTGCTCAAAGCTTTCCTCTTAGCCCAAATGAAGAATTATTTTCCAGTGCATTAGTACTGGCTGCCTCTCTCCTGGCTTCTCTTCTTATTCTAATTCCTGGCTCAAGAAGTACTCATGAATCCATATAGTATTCACAACAGTTGCATATGGTGGTCAAATAACATTCTGCAAATTAAGAAATGCACAGTTCTTTTTAAAAAATATTTTATTTATTTATTTGAGAGTGAGAGAGAGAGAGAGAGAGAATGAGAGGAGAGATGTCAGCGGGAGAAGCAGACTCCCCGCTGAGCAGGGAGCCCGATGTGGGACTCGATCCCAGGACTCCAGGATCATGACCTGAGCCGAAGGCAGTCGCTTAACCAACCAAGCTACCCAGGCGCCCCTGCACAGTCCTCTTAAATCTGTAAGCATGTAGATTTAGATTTCTACACTAAGCCAAACTTCCTTTTGCATTTGGACTCTTTTTTGGAGCCAATTTGCCCATGAATGGTTGTTCGGTACCAGTGTTTAAAGATAAAATGATATAGGACTAGATTTTCATACCCATACATACCCAGACAATAGGGTACGGGAGTTGTCCAACCTGTCTTTTGAATATAAAGGCAGTAACAGCATTTTTAATGCTAGTAATAAGAAGGGTGCGATACAATGAAAACAAACCTAGAGGTTAAAAATAGAAGGCAACAGAAGAGCTGGCTTTCTTTATGTTCATTTGGAACAAGAGTCCATTCATCAGTTGAATCTGCTTTTTGGCTATTGTGATTTTTTAATAGTTACATTGAAATATAATCTATATGCTATGCAGTTCACCCACTTAAAGGGTCCAATTCAGTAGCTTTCAGCGTTTCACAGAGCTGTGCAACCATCACCACAGTAAGTTTTAGAAGATTCCCATCACTCCCAAAACACAATTCCACATCACTTTCCTGACACCTGTGATCCTGCCACTGACCCCAGCCCCAGGCAACCCCTGCCTCCCCAGACAGACCTCAGTCTAGACTGTCCATACAACCTGAGTTCAAATAGACTGAGGACTGTCTGGGGAGGAAGCAGAAGTGAGGGAGAGAAGATACCCAGCCCTATGGAGGCTTTGGTCCCCCCGCCTTTGAATGGACACATTAGTGTCTCTGCAGGACCAAACTGCACAAGATCTAAAATGATTCCAAGGGTGGAAAGACATTGCAAAAACGGACCACACTGTTAACAGATGTGAGGGATCTGGCTGCTTTATCTAAACCTAGAGACAAACCCAAGACATCACCACAGGGAGGATGACTAAGGGAATATCATAATGCAAACTACTCCCAAGAGGTCAGTTGGGAAGTAGCCTCCTAACCAAAGCCTGTGACCACCCCCCCCCCCATCTAGTCCCTGTCCCAGAACTCCCTGAGCAATTCATGTGTGATACCCAGCAGGTATCCTCCCCAAACCCGGTGCAGACCCATGGCCAGCAGCTCAGTCCACACCTATGCTGCTGTAAAGTTGCCCCATATCATGAATACCCACTTGGTGGAGGGGTTTCTGCTCCCTTCCCTGCATCATTCCACCAGCACCATATGTTGATTCCTTATTCCTCAGTGAAAGATACTGAATGGAGGAAGCTTCCAGAGTCCAAACACCTCTCGGAGTTTTCCTCTGCTGGCCGCATGTCTCCATTCAGCTCCTGAAGAAATGCCAAGAGGTGCAAAGCCACGGAATCAGTTCCGTTTTTAGAAAGCCTGGTACAGGCAATTTTCTGCAGCTTATTTTTCATCTTTTCTTTCTCCTTTGATTCCTGGTTGATTTTCATGCCCTGTATGAAATGGTGGATGGCCTTGTCTTCGCACTTCAGCTGGTACAGCTGGAAGTTGCCGTAGCGCAGGTGGAGCACTTGCCTGGCTCCTGGAGAAAGCTCTTTGCTGAATTCTTTCTGGAAGTAATGCTCCGCGGCATCATACTTGCCTGCCTGCGCGTAGAGGCAGGCCAGATAGGAGCAGACACAGGGGAACTCTGCATTGGCCTCATCCACTCTCTTTAAATGATACACAGCTTGTTCTATGGTTTCCTGTAACTTTGCCCTTTGGACGCTCATCTCATTCCTTCCTGGGTCCTGGAGCATCTCGAGGACTTTGGTCCTGTAGAGGCAGCCGATTCGCCAGTGCAGGATGGTGCTGTCCGGAGAACCTTCCAGGGCCTTTCTTAGCAGCTCTGCAGCTTGGTCCAGGGCCTCTTTCCTCCGATACAGCTTTGCTGCTTGGCAGAGCACATCTGTCGTCCCCGGGGCTCCCTTCAGCGCCTCCTCCACGAGCCTGTCTGCTTCCTCTTCCTCCTTCATCTTCTGAAGCTTCAGAGCCAAGAGGACTTTCGCGTACTGGTTGTCAGGATTCAGCCGGATGGCCCGCCGCAGAGGGTCCACGGGATTCTGAGGCTGCGGCCAGGTGTCCAGACGGTAGCTGGCGATGGCCAGACCCGAGGCAAAATCCGGGTTCTTGGGCTCCTTTTCCAGAGCCTTCTTAAAGCACACCTTGGCCCTCTCGTTGTGCCTCCCTCCACACTGCAGCCGGGCCCATCCCTCCTCGAAGTCCAGCTCGGGGCTTTCCATTCTGTAGGGGCTGCGAGCCTGCGCGCAGACTCGTCTCACCTTGTCTACATACATCTGCGCGTCTGCGTGTCTGCCCAGGTGGTAGGAGACCCAGGCGAAGTTGCCCCAGGTGACCAGACTCCGGAGGTCCGCTTGCTCCGGGTGCTCCTGCCGGATCAGCTCCTCCGCCCGCCGCAGGCTCTCCAGCGCCGCCTCGCCGCGGCCTCTGCGGTGCTCAATGTAGGCCTGGATGTTGAACACCGTCGCTCTGAACTCGTTGTTCTGAAACTCCGTGTCATTACACACCTCGTCTTCGAACTCATCCAGTGACTCTCCTCCCTCCACCAAGTCCCAGTTGAAATGGCATTTCAGCTGCGGTAAGCAGCTCTCCAGGGCGGTCATGGTGCTCTCGCTGGAGGGCAAAACAGAAAGATGCAGGCTGTCAGACAGGGCGTGGGTTCTCCCAGGGAGCAGAGCAAGTGCAGTAAGTGCAATTCTCTTCCTACTCCTTCTCCTCCTCGACGGTGTTCACTTCAACCAGAAAAGAACAGTATTTCCTTTTCATTTCTTTCTATATTTTGGCATCTGTGTTAAGTGCACAGGGATGCAGGGGTTGGGGGGGGGGGCAGAAGGATTAGAGAGAGTGTTGGGGTGGGATTCAGAGGCCCCGGAGCTAGGTTTCCCCGAACAGGGCGGTTTGTGAGGGTCGGGCTGGCCCTCTGCTGTCTGCCGTGAGGGCCTGTGCAGGCGCAGCACATCTGGGGGGACAGATTATATTATATTTTGTTCCAAAATAAAAGCTTAAAACATTGCTAACATATATGATGATAATAAATTTAAGCGGTAGAATAATATAAAAGCAGAGGATGTAAGCAAGCTCCAGAGGAGGATTGACTTTGTGTCGCTTTGGTTTAAAGATTCTATGAGAAAGAGACACAGAGACAGCATGGGCAGGGGAGGGGCAGAGGGAGAGAGAGGGAGAAGCAGACTCTCTGCTGAATGCAGAACCCAAGGACTTGGGGCTGGGGCTCCATCCCAGGACCTGGAGATCATGACCTGAGCCACAGTCAGATGCTGAACTGACTGAGCCACCCCTGACTTGACACAGTTTTTAAGAAGAAAGCCTATTTGATTGCTTTATGTTCCTGTTCTTCATCTTACCCAGCATTTGCTTTCCTGGTTTGAAAATTTTAGCTTTAGAATTGTCTATTCTGTTCCTGTCTTGAAAGCTTGATTTTAATCTCATTATCCCTCTGAAATTCAACCACATTTGTCTCCTGTATTTTCAGTTTCTTAGTTCCCCTTAATCTGTCCTTTTCATATATCCTTAACTGACTTTCTGTGGTTATCCAAACTTTTTTTTTAATCCAATTGGTTTTGTCTTGTCTTTTTATTAATTTGGCATTCTCTGTTCTCCTTTTATCTGAACTTTTCCATTTTGATATTTTAAATCATATTTCAACAATTCTAAATGCTTACTTATATCCACTGCTTTTATATTATTCTACTGCTTAAGTTTATTATCATCATATATGTTAGCAAGGTTTAAACTTTTATTTTGGAACAAAATATAATCTTTTTTTTTTCTCCTCTCCACCCCACTGTTATTTCTTAGACCAGTGATTTCTGTTTTTAACATTTCTCATTGTGCTGGTGTATTAAAACTTCTGCATTTTGTTGCTATAATTATCTTTTGAAATTTTATTTTTCCTCTCCTGTGGTTTGCTTTCATGCAAGGTGTTGGAATTGAAGCTATAGGAGGAGGCTCACACTAGCTTCTTTTCTTATGGGAAATGCTCTTTTTCCCTTAAGGTACTCTTCTGGGAAGATTTCCCATTCCCTTCAACGTTGGTTCTTAAAAATCAAATCAAATCAAATAACAAATAAGGAAAACTCACCACACAGAAACCTTATTTTGAATAACTTTAGAGATGAGAAGGTTAAAAATCATTAACTGCCCCAAATAATTTCTCTGCATTGCCTACATATTGGAGTCCCTGAAGTGTTGTTTTTCTCACTTCAAAACATTTTTTCATGGTGTATATTAATTAGCCCTTTTATCAGGAGCTGATATTCTATTATGGATTCTGACATAGAAAAGCAGTAGATATGTGGAAAGTTATGTAATGTGGCAAAGACCGTGTTTGAAATGCTTGTCCAAATGGAAGATTATATTCCCCCACTTTCTTCCTACCCCTTAGCCTTCACTTTTTAGCCCCCCCCCCATTTGATGATTAGATCAGAGCTGGGCACCTAAACTCAAGTGGAAGCTGAGTACGGGGGAAGGGGGTGGGGAGTCAGGTGTCTGGACTTGGGAGGAGCACCGTGTGTGCTGGAGGGCTCCCAGGGGCCATGGTCTGCAGTGTGGCCAGCAGAGAGTGTGACCCAGATGCACACGGAGCAGACGCAGAGTCTGGGTCCCTACGCTCTCCATTGTCCTGTTCTGGCCTGCCTGGTGTTGCTCTAGTCCTGTGTGTGGGTCCCGTGAGCCATTCCAGGAACCTTAAATCATTTCCTGTTCATTTCTGTTACTTGAATTGGATGGACACTTAACTCCAAGTAGAATAAACAGAAGAGAGGAAAGAAAACCAGTAGGAGTTTTTGCCAGGGGAAGGACCCTCTGTCTATTCAAAGTCCCAGACAGGTCTCAGTGAGGAGCCTGGTTGTCAGAGCCTCTTTTTTAAAAATTAATTAATTAATTAATTTTTTAAATAAACATATAATGTATTTTTATCCCCAGGGGTACAGGTCTGTGAATCACCATGTTTTACAAACTTCACAGCACTCACCATTTGTCTGAGCCTCTTGATGCAATATGGGGGGTGGTATGGGTGGTGGCTGTGTGTGTGTGTGTGTGTGTGTGTGCACGCATGCACGCACCCAGGAGTGTGCCTGGCGTGATATCTGGCATTGTAATGACAGCAGCCTCCCCTTGACAAGTTTGTGTCCAAATGGATCTATTTTCCTTCTCAGTAAGGTTGCATACGCTTAGCAATAAGCTTTTTATCAACTTTCTCATTTAATGTTTTATAAAAATTTATTGATTTATTTGAGAGAGTGTGCAAGTGGGGGGAGTGGTAGAGGGTGAGGGAGAGAGTGAATCTCAAGCAGACTCCATGTAGAGTGTGGAGCCCAATGTGGGTCTCGATCTCATAACCCTGAGATCATGACCTGAGCCAAAATCAGGAGTTGGACACTTAACTGACTGAGCTGCCTAGGCTCCCTGCAACATCCTCATTTTATAAAAGAAGCAGAGAGAATGAATCCAGTTGAAATTATCTCCAGCATATAAAGCACATAGACAGTTGTGTATTTGTAGGATAGAGGCATTTACTAGACACTCTTAGGTAGAATCCCTCTGAGCAGCCGTTCGAAAGCATCCAATTTCACTGTGTGATTACGAGTTTTTGTTTCCACCAGTAATTCAGAAGCTGGTTCCAGACACTTGCTTCCTGGACTCAGACTTCTGAGACCTATACACCTGATGACTCTAGAAGTTCCAAATATTTACACACAGCAATGTGTTACCCTGCTTCTTGTCCGCAGAAAAGCCACAGTGACACCATTCCCCAGGCTCAGAGCTAATGCTGCCGCCAGTGTCTAAGGGTATTACTGGCATCACTGAGGAGCCTGTTAGAAATGCACATCCTTGGACTTCAATTAAGAATTACCAAATCAGAATCTGAAATGGGGGGGGGGGTGTCTTTAGCAAGCCTTCCAGGTAGATCTTATGCATGCTCAGATTTGAGAATGACTGTCTTAGAGCACAGGGCCAATGCCTGGTGACAGTGCCTATAGCTAAGGGATCAAAGAAAATTAGAAAAGAGTTGGGTGGATCTGTGTTATTAAGGGAGAGATTCTAAGACTAAAGTTCCAAGGAATAGGAACAAGGTTTCTAAATATTCTGAGTCACCCTAGAAATAGATATCTGGAAATATATCAGATCTTTTTCTTATCAGGCAGACATGGAGAGTAGCAGAAAATGTATCACTTCAAGAAGAGATATCAGGAAGCTTATAGAAGGAGGGCAATGTGTCCTCTAGGAAGTGAGAGCTAGGGCTAGTGTCCCCACTTGTTGGAGCTCCCAGGACTGAGGCTGAGGCGTCTAGCCTGGCCACACCCTCACACTGGAGAAAACAAAATTTCCCTTCCTACCCCGCCTCCTCCCGGGGCAATCTTCTGTTTCTGGGGTGTAAGAGCATTTTAGAGGTGGGGGCTGTTTTCTCCAAGCACCCCACCTCCAATTCATACTTCATAGAGAAGGACTCTAGCCAATCAGTAGCATTTTGGAGTAAAATATATTTCTGTTAAAAGAATGGATTAAATATATTTCTGTTGAAAAAAGGGATACATTTTACCAGCCCTGATGCAAATGTGAGATGAAAGAACGTATTTATTTATTTTTTATGAACTTTAAAAAAAATAAATTAATTTATTTATTTTCAGAAAAACAGTATTCATTATTTTTTCACCACACCCAGTGGAAAGAACATATTTAAAGTAAAATCCACCTTAGCATGAGCTGGGGTCACTTCCTGGAGTACATTTTAACCCTATCTGCTAAAAACAGAGCCTTTGTTAAATAAGAATCTTAGTAAAAGCCCGTTGCTTCATCCTTTCAAATAAGAAACAAAAGGGACAGTCTACAGGAGCCACCCCCTGCCCCGGATCCAATTTTAAATGAAGCACCCGCAGGTAAACATCTCTCCCTCTGCCATTCTTCCTCCCTCCCTCCTCTGGACAGGAGAGATGCCCTAAGGAAGCTGGACAGTGTGGGGCAGAACATCACAGAAATAAACAAGCCGGCAATGGAAAGACAAAGCCACGACCTACAGAGCAGTCACGGCAAGGCTACAAACAGACACTAAATAAAGCAAAACAAGTCAGGAACTTGTGTTTTCAGAGTAGGGCCGTGTGGGATTTGCATTCCACAGCAAGACTGATTGGACATTTTCAACACGATCAGGGCAGAATATTTACCTCATGTTTGCGGAGCGCTTCTCAGCGGTTCTGGAAGGCTGTCGCTCAGGCTGCTGTGCTCTTCAGAGATCTTCCTGCTCTGCCTCCCAGAGATGCTAGGGAGATCTATGTATGGGGCATTTCTTGGTTCCTTTGCTGTGTTTTCCTGCGGTTTGCTTTAGGAAAGAGAAACTGAAACTGCAAAGTACAATCAGCAGGGCTCTAAGAAGAAATGAATCTTGAGTAAGAGCCCTGCCTGTAGCACCCCCAACCCCCACCCTGCGGTGAGTCAGAACTTCCTCTTTGTGACCATAGTGACAGACTAGATCAGCTGACATGAAGGGAGCCCAGCTTGGAGAGGGACACAGGTACCAAGCACCAAGTACCCGGCCTCTTCACCACAATGTTAACCCATCCTCGTTCTGCTGCCCTTGTCACCAGCGTGGTCTGCAGACCCCAGGGAGGGATGCTCTTTTTTTTAAAGATTTTATTTATTTATTTATTTGACAGAGAAAGAGAGAGGGAGGGAACATAAGCAGGGGGAGTGGGAGAGGGAGAAGTGGGCCTCCCACTGAGCCGGGAGCCCCGTGTGGGACTCAATCCCAGGACCCTGGGACCATGACCCAAGGCGAAGGCTGACGCTTAACAACTGAGCCACCGAGGCGCCCCAGCCAAACAGCTCCCCACACCTGTACACATCCTGGGCCTCCCCGAGCGCCGCAACATTTAAAGTCCCGTGGCTCACCCTGGTGTCCCGCACTCCCACATCACAATTTGCAACCACGGGGGTTTGCTGTGATGGAGGAAATGTACTTTCTTTGCTTTTTCCTTATTCATACCCCTGATCTCAGAGGGATGACAGTGTGTGTGGACCCAAGAGGAAAAGAGATAACAGCACTAGGAATCTTTGGTGTCTGGAAATTACACAGAGCACGAGTGAAGCCTGTTCTCCAGGACCACTGAGTACAGCTGAGGCACGTTAGTTCAGTCTTGGAGAGAGCCTTCTGGATGTCTGTTTGTGTCTGTGAGCAGCAGGGTGGAAGGAGGAGCTATGCTTCTTGACAGTTCTCTACCTTTTGAGTGGGACACAGAGTCGAGCCTATCCCTGTTGGAAACGCTTACTTTTGGGTGTCATTCAGGAGTTACAAGTCCTAGTATATATTTATAGAAATGGATGTTAGGGGCGCCTAGGTGGCGTGGTCTGTTAAGCATCTGCATTCAGTTTGGGTCATGACCTCAGGGTCCTGGGATGGAGCCCTGTATTGGGCTCCCCATTCAGTGGGGGAATCTGCTTGTCACTCTACCCCTTCCCTTGCTCATGCTCTCTCTGTCTCTCTCTCTCTCAAATAAAAAAAAAAAATAAAGTCTTTAAAAAAATGTATGTTAGTTGTACAAGAAATGCTGCAGAAGGAAACTAGGAACACAGTAGGATTTTTTGGTGTCGTATGTTTTGAATTTGCATTCAAGAAAACAACCGGATAGAAATGTTTAAGTCTCATTATAAAGGTACCAGGTGGGGAGAAGCACAGGGAAAGCACGTGCTAGCTGTGTTCTGAAATGCCTGGAGGGACTGTGGTACTCTTCAGAAATCCGTATGGCCAGTGCCTGTGTGGACTGCATTCACAGGAGGAATGTCCCAGCTGCTCTGGCAGCTGGTTAGTGTTAGAAGATGCAGTGGGTATACAGAATAGAAACTGGAAAGGAAAACCAGCTCTTTTCCGGTAATATGTCAATGATGAGAAAAGTGAAACTGACTCTGCGAGTGTTCTGATTACTCAGGCTGTTAGAACTATGTATGTGTCTACTTTGTGGTTATCATCAACTACAAAGTGGTAGAAGGCACTAGGCCCATGCTGCCATCAGCCCCAAGAAATTTCAGGTCCACCTGGGGACCTGCCACAAATGCAAATTGTCAGGTTCCATCCTCCATCAAATGCATCACAAATTCTAGGAGTGGGGCCAAGAAATCTCTGTGTTAGGAAACTTCTCAAATAATCCTAATACATGCTATCAAGTCTGAGAACCACATAATATTTTGACTGTAAGTAAAAATTTTAATTCCATAAAACAAAACCCTATAGGTTTTTCTTGAGATTTACGGGGAGAAAATGGTCCTCTCTTTTGTTCTCTGTCTCTGTAGAGAATGTCTGACGTAAGCTTTGTCTACCTAGAAGGGTTGGTGGCTAGTTCACTACTATTCACACTGGCTAGAGGACTCTTCATACCCTAAACATCCATAATGTGCCCTTCTTGCTAAACACAGAACATACTCAGGACTTTCCCAACAGAGTCCACCCAGAATCAAGGCAACCATCTTTCCCAGCGATGCTCAGGGAACTCTCAGAGATCCCTGGTTCCCTTCTATGGACAGGGTGTGACTTCCTATGGTCTGGTGAGAAAAAAACCTAAAAGACTAGATAAGATTAGATAACTCCTACAGGACCGGATGGGGCACGAGAATCAAAGGAAACATCCCAACTGAAGAAAGGAAACATGGAGGAAGTTCAAAGATCACAAGTCAGTAGAAATGACCAGTCTCTGCTGGATAGGCATTTGGGAGACCAAGATTCTGCTCTCTGATGAGAACCTTGCCATCATTCTCCATATCCCTGGCCCCATCCCCTGGGAGGCTTTTTGTGACATTAATTCTTGTGTTCCCACATCTCTGCCATGAGCTGGGGTTTGTGTTCACCTTCTGGGCCCCAGAGACTCCTGTGCTCACACAGAACCTTTTTTTTTTTAAAGATTTTATTTATTTATTTGACAGAGAGAGAGAGGTCACAAGTAGGCAGAGAGGCAGGCAGAGAGAGAGGGGGAAGCAGGCTCCCCGCTGAGCAGAGAGCCCGATGCTGGGCTCGATCCCAGGATACTGGGATCATGACCCGAGCCGAAGGCAGAGGCTCAACCCACTGAGCCACCCAGGCGCCCCAGAACCTTTGGTGATAATAGCCTTCGATGGAAAGGTTATTCAATGGAGCAATGCCTTCGAAGAATGCCTCAAATATTTGTCAGTGTCTGATTCTGAGAATAAAGAGTTTTAAAAGTTGATGATCATGGAAGCATTGGTGAGTAAAAGAGAGATGAAAAAGGTCACATAAAGACACAAGGGACAGCAGAGGAAATGTGTGGAAGTGCATGTGTATGGACTTCTGGTTCTCTTTGAATTAGCAACAGGAGCTTTTCCACCTCTCTCTCCGACTGTTGACCAGCTCTCTGGAAGAAAGCCATGGCTACTTCAGTTTCCGACCAGACTTTGCCCATTCCTTGGGGCTCCACTTGCACTCGGTAAAGGGCTACAGGCAGGGAGCCCCATAACATGCAAGGCCAGGAAATACTGGCTAAGATCACCCTTCAATGTCAGGGCAGGGGAGTATCATTGTGAACTTTGTGGAGTTTATGATCTGAGGGCAAGGTTAAACTTTCATCCATCTAATGACCGGGGGTGGTGGGGGAGGCCCGCAACCTGGAAGCACACAGGATGATGAAGCTCTTCCCTCTTCATTGGGAAATGAGACAAATACAGGGCATGTGCCGTCAGCAGAACTTAAAGAGTTGTGCTCTTCATCTTGGTGCATTCTCATTCATCAAATTCCTTGATGCCTTTGGGAGCTCAAGAGAAGTTTGTTGCACAAAAAGCAAATTCCTGAACATGGATGGTGGGACAGGTGAAGAGAGGTCAGAGCAAAGGTCTAGGACATGGTTACACTTTCAAGGATCAGTTGCGGTGGACACCATTATGGACTGGCGAAGAGAGTAGAGGACACACTGTATATGTTAGGGGTGGGGTGAATGGATGAGTAGTGGCATGTAAGTTGAAGGCATGAAGAAAGACCTGCAATCAAAAAAAAAAAAAAAAAAAGAAAGACCTACAATCTAGAGACTTGTTGATTAGGTGCAGAGATCTTCAAATGTTTATTAGTGTGGGTTGGACCCAGCAAGAACCAGTTGCAGAATGGACACCAGTGGGGTGGGCACAGCACTCTTGTGTCACCATCTTTTGTTTTGAATTTGTCTTGTTGCATACTTTATTTGACAATGTGATATATGCTCTGGGTATCAAATTCAAAATTAAAAATTCTATACAGTTGAAATATATAAGTCTTCCTTCCATATAGACTCCCAGACAACCCATTTCTTCTCTGGAGACTACCCTAGAGGAGCTATGTCCTTTTCACAAATATTCTGCAAATAATGTGATATAGGCTTTTTTTCCTCCTCCTACCCTTCCTTCCTTCCTTTGAACAATGTTAGCATGTCATATACACTCTTCTGCACTTAAAAAAATTTTTAAAATATATCTCAGAGATAGTGTTCTATATTTTTATAGTTAGAATGGCCTTTTTTTTTACATTAGCTGCATGCTGTTCTCAGCATGAAATATGAAAATTGAGTTAATGAGTCCCCTAGTGATGGACATTTGAGTTGTTGTCAGTCCTTTGTTACTATAAGCAAAACTTCATGAGTATCTTTATACATGTCTTTGCATGCATATGCAAATACAAGATAGATTAATGAGTGGAACTGCTGGGACAAAGATTCATGAATGTTTACCTGCCATCAACAAATGCCCTCCATCTACAGGATTTATAATCTCAACGGCGATGTGTGATGGAGCCTATTCACCCACATCCTTATTTAGTACCTTTTTCCAAAAGGTGTTTCTTTGGTTGACCTGAGATGACCTCTCTTAATAGTGTTGGTTTGCTTTCTCTTAATAAGAGTGACATTGAGAATCATTTCCCCTTTTTAAGCCATTTTGATTTCCTGACCTCTGCCCATTTGTCCAGAGGAACTGTTTCAGCATTAAGCAAGTTAATCCGTTATCTGGTAACATACTGAAACAGTATTTTTAAGTCTGTCATTGATCTTTTGACTTTCCAGAGGGCCCTCTTCTATGAAACATGTTTCATAGTGTGATTGAATTCCCTAATACTTTTGCCCTTTTGTGTTTTGATTCATACTTACAGCTTCCAGACTGTGTGATCTGAAAAACCCTCTCAAGAATTCCTCTAGAAATGTGATTTCTGTTTCTGAAACATTTAAATCTTTGGTTTGTATGGAATTCATTTGTGAGTGTCAGGAGCAAGGAAGGAGGACCAGGCCCCAGTGCTGCTGTCTTCCCTTGTTCCCATCAGTGGTGTTGAGTACCCGCTGTGTCCCAGGCTGAGGGCAAGGCGTGGGGTGAGAGCTGGGTGGTACAGAGTCCCACGGTCCCAAAGCAAGTGCTTGCCCTCAGAGGAGATTTTGCTCAAAATATCTGTAGGACAGAGGAAAAATGATTCTGCATTTCCAGGTCTGGCTGAGAGAATTTTGGGAAACCTAGAAAAAGAGACAACAACATGAGCAGCCCAGCCACCTGGCCCAGCTCCTGCCAGTTGTGGCTTCTCAGTCTCTCTGTGTCCCTGTTTCCCTCCCCTTCATGACCACCTCGCCAGGCCTCCTACACCTCTCTCTTGCTCTCTCTCTGGCTCTTCTCTATATGAAACCCTCGGGACTGGTTACAGGCTCTCTCTAGGGCCTTCTGCTTCTCTGGGTGGTGGGTCTCACCTGCTTCCGCGGTCTTTTCCTCACTGCCCTTCTCAGCCCGCAGGGCAGGGGGGACAACCCTGCTGGCCTCTGATGGCACACTGTCCCATGGGTGCCCCTTTCTATTCAGCTCACGAATGAATCTGGAGAGTTGCCAACCCATGGCATCAGAGGCATTTTTAGAGAGTCGTTTGTGGGCAATTTTTCTTATGTTGACAATCAGCTTTTCCTTTTCGGTCACTGTCCCATTGATGTTCAAACCCTGCAGGTAGTGGTGGATGGCAGTGTCGTCCCGCAGTCGCTGGTACTGCTGGAAGTTTCCATAGCGCAGGTGGAGCACTTGTCTCTCAGCAGGAGGCAGATCCTTACTGAATTCTTTCTGGAAGTAATACTCTGCCTTATCATACTGGCCAGTGATGGCATAGAGGCAGGCAAGGTCAGAGCAGGCACGGGGAAGGTTAACATTCAACTCGACAACCCTCTTAAAGTGATTCAGTGCGTGTCTCATCTCCCGCAGCTCTGCTTCCTTCTCCTTTGTGGTGTACCCCCGTGACCTCTGTATCTGCCTGATTTTGGCTCTGTAGCAGCATCCGATCTGCAGATGTTGAAAGACATTGTTTGGTACTGATTCTAAAGCCTTTTTAAGTAATTCAATAGCCGTGTCTAGAGTACCTTTATTTCGGTAATACTTGGCTGCACTGCAGAGTACATCCGTGGGGCATGGCGTTTTCTTCAAGGCCTCTTCGACTAGCTTATCTCCTTCAGCTTGTTTCAGCTTCTCTTCTGGAGAGTCAAAGCCAGGAGAACGTGAACATACCGGTTGTCAGGATTCAGCTGGATGGCCTGCCTCAGAAGGCGAACGGTGTTCTCTGTTGGTGCTTTGTCACCCAGACGGTAGAGTGTGATGGCCAGTCCCAGGGAGAATTCCGGATTGGTGGGTTTCTTTTGCAAAGCCTTCTCAAAACACACCTTTGCCCGTCCATAATATTTTTCTCCCCATTTTAAAAGGGCCCATCCTTTTTCACAGTCAATCTCGGGACATTCAATTCTGTAGGAGCTCGCAAACTTCTTGCAAAGATGTCCTACCTTGTCAATGTAAGCCTGTGCTTCTGGAAGCCTGCCCATGTGATAATAGACCCAGGCATAGTTTCCCCAGGTGACCAGACTTCGGATTTTGCCTTGGCGGGCCTGTGTGTGCAGGATAAACTCTTCTGCTTGCTGTAAATATTCCAGAGCTGACTTGTTCTGGCCTCGGAGGTGTTTAACATAGGCAAACAGATTGTACATGATTGCTTTGAATTCTTTGTTTAGAAACTGTACCTGGTCACGCACTCTGTTCTCCAAGTCATCTAAGGAACTTTCTTCATCATATAAATTCCAGGTAAAATGGCATTTCAGTTGTAGTAAGCTATTCTCCAGGGAATGTTTGGTGATTTCACTGGGGAAGAAGAGCAGACATTTGGGGATGTGAATGAGCGGATGGACAAAGCAACAGGTTTAGGGTGTGGCTACTTGACCACTTCTGAGAAGGCCCAAACAATGCTGGCACTCTGATCCAGAATTGTGAGAAACGAATTTCTGTTGTTTATAAGCTACCCAGTCTGTGGTATCTTGTGATAGACCCCCAAAGGGATGGAAACGATGGGATAGCCCAGAAAGAAAGGGGGAGTGGAGGAAATTTATTACCCAGCGACCACCCCAAGTCCACCGGTCTTAGAGAAGGACGGGCACAGGCATTCTGGAGCTCCAGCTGCAACGGAAGGAAATTTCTCTGTAGAAATTGTTGGACAATGGTGTGGTAGGTGAGTAATAATATTTAGTGAGGTTGGTTTTTTGTTTCCTTTCTCGAGCATGGACACCAGGGTGTGAGCCTGGGCTTCTGATCCACCACAATATTCAGGGAAACTAAGAAGAAATGCTGGGCTTAGGACACCAAGAAATGAGAGGGGAATCATTTGCGGCTGGATGTGAACAGATATCCCTCAGGGGTCCTTTCCTAGGGATGGAGTGTGCACAGAGTGTTAATTTATTCAGGTTGACCCACGACAGGCTTTTGGCCCTTCTGACGTGGGGCCAACAAGTGTGGCCCCACCTGTGTTACCATCTCTTCCTTTGCTGAGCTGGCTCTTTGGGCAGATTCACGAACTAGAACAGCTCCAATGCCCTCCACCCTCTACCTGGGTGGATGCTCCCTGATGCTGCGGTTCACCACCCTTTCGATTTGCTCAGTGATCACAAAGACAGTAGTCTGGTTCCTTACAGAGACAAAGGGACATCTGGAGCACAAAGACACAGGACACAAAGAGCCCACATGCAAATGCTATTCACAAAAATCAAAGGGCAAACTAGAAAACAGAAATTTAAAAATTATAAGCATGGCAATACCTAATACCTAATTTAATTAATTAATACCTAATTAAATACCTAAAAGGCTCTTTTAGTATTTGTATTTCAGAAGATACTTAGACGAGCAGGTAGTTCAAAATTCACCAACACACATATTAAAAAAAAAGTCACTGATCAAAGAAATGCAAATTAAATCAATAACATTTCAGTGCCATTAAAACTTTGGTTACAGAAAAAGATTTTGAAAAAATCACAGCTGGGCACTTTTACTTGTACATGAAGGTTTGGAACATATTTTGACATAGAACTTGCAGGGAACTGTGGCAAAACATACAAGAAGCTCTTGACATAAAAATTTGTATGTTAAGAATGTATAGAAAACCAGACATTCAGTCAGAGGTTGTGACGGCCTATAGATGTGTCCACTTGGCTAGATTATCGTGCATGGTTATCCGCTCAAACATGAACCTAAATGTTGCTGTGAAGGTATCTTGGAGACGTGATAAAGTCCACAAGCATTTAATTTTAAATAAGAAAGATTATTTTACATAACTAGGGTGGGCCTGGCTGAACTAGTCAAAAGGCTCGGGAGATAGTGCTGAGGCTTCCTGATGCAGAAATTCGGCCAGTGACAGCAGCCCTCATCATCACCTAGGCCGATTCCTTACATCATGTCTCTTCCTGTATATCTCCTGCTGTCTGCTTCTGTGCTGCACCCTGATTGCCACACAAGTCTGTGAATGAGGGATGTTCATCACAGGATGAGTTGCAACTGCTTAAAACTGTAGGTGATGGTGGAAAAACATATTTGAAGGTATCATGAGACTCCCCATGGAATACATGAGACTGTTGTAGCTCCCTCCTCAGATCCTACTAGGATGACATGGTTTATGAAGGCTTCTAACCTTGAAGGAAAGGGAACACAAAGACAGCAAGATCTTGGAAACCCTGGCGCAACTAGGCGAGTGGGGATTGCTTTTATCAAACACGGGAACATGGGAGAGCTAATTCTGCCAGCAGGGGGGACCCACCCAAGAAACAACCCATTGATAATGCAGAATTCCCAAAGGCTCAGGAGTTAGCAGAACCGATGTGCTGCATAAGTGTGTGTGTGTGTGTGTGTGTGTGTGTGTGTGTGTGTGTGTGAGAGAGAGAGAGAGAGAGAGAGAGAGAGAGAGAAAACACGAACTGGGGTCCCTGACCAGAAGCCAAACTGGAAGCTCCAGGCAGGTCTTACTGGGGGCTTATGCTCGAGCACAAGGCGAACACCACACAGGAAAGGGTCCTTCATGCTGGCTCCCGGAACAAACGTCAGGGAAAGATTTTAAAGAGACTGAGGAAAGAAGTGACCTCTAAGGACTGGGGGGCTGGTGTGGGGGGTACAGGGGGTAGGGATGGAGCAGAGACCGGAAGTTCCTTGCGCAGGCGCAATAGACAGACCCTGCCTCGTGGGTCCCCTCGGCTCATTAAATCTCCATGGTGGGGCGCGATTTTTATGTTACAACGTGGGACACAGCTTGTCAAAGGGTCAGCGCTGGAGTCCACCTCGGAGCAGACTGGTTTGGTTCTGTCTTCGCCAGTCTTCGTGGTGGAGGCCCGTTTGGAAAGCTCCTTCCTCCTGAGTTCCCGCAAGGTGTGTTACTCCGCGGCATGGCTTCGCTGTCAGGGAGCCCCGGGTTCCGGTCAGGTTGGAGGGGACACCCAGTCCAGTCCCCGCTCTGTCTCAGCAGGAAGACTGATAAAAAGTCAGCTTAAGAAGAAGCTGTCCCAGGGCGCCTGGGTGGCTCAGTGGGTTACAGCCTCTGCTTTCCGCTCAGGTCATGATCTCAGGGTCCTGGGATCGAGTCCCACATCGGGCTCTCTGCTCAGCGGGGAGCCTGCTTCCTCTCTCTCTGCCTGCCTCTCTGCCTACTTGTGATCTCTCTGTCAGATAAATAAATAAAATCTTTAAAATTTAAAGAAAAAAAAAATCTGTCCCTACAGACTCTGGCTCCAGTCCATGCACAGAAGGCTGAAGGAGGGCCATGTGCAGAGGGTGAGACGGTGGGTCCTGGGCCGCGGTTACAGGCACCGCCAACCAGAGAATTAAATAAAGTTTGCGTGTGGAATGTTGAGACCACGTCTTCCCGAGTTTGTTCTAAAAATGCTGCCGCCAGGCTTACTTCTTCCGGGCAAGGGACGAGTCGCCTATTGCGGAGGAAGCGGAGGACGTCCAGGTCACCGACATCAGGAGTTCCTTGTCCCGTAGCGTGGTGGGGTCCCCATGTAAGGACGCCCCTTGCAGGAGCTCCAGGCTCCCGAAGGGCTCTTGAGCGTTTCTCTCACAGTCATGAACGGGCGTCAGGGAATCCCCAGACATTTTAGGAAAGCCTCCCACCTGCAGGACAGTGGCGCGAACAGGCAGGTGGTAAAAGTGTCCCGAAGGGAGCAGAAGACTTAAAACAACAAGAACAGAACAAATAAAGGGTCATTGATAAATAGAGATACGGGAGAAGACGCTGCATCCATGGAATAAAAGAAAATGCTTGGAAAAACTCCCAAACATTTAAAGAACATGGAAGAAGTCTTGGAAATTAAAACAATTAAATTGGGTGGAAAAACTCAAAAGCTTATGATTGAAAGGACAAATGGTAAGAAAAAAAAATTAAAGGGACAGACTTGGAGGACCAACATCTGAATAATATGAATTCTAGAGGGAACAGGGAAAGGAAAGGGGGAAAGAACATTCTAGAAGAATGCGGCAGAGTTTCCCCTGAATGGAAGGCTGTAAGTTTCCGCGTGGTAAAAAGAAACTTTAGCCCCTTTCGTCAGACATCTTAATGAGGCTACAGGGGGAGCAGTTGCTCCCCGAGCTTTGCGATGCCACCCGAGGATGAGAAGAAGAAAGATCCTGGGAAGCTGGCCAAGAAAGACAAAGATCCGGGGCATAGACCTGGGGGTGAGGCCAGAAACAAGTGGTGCAAAGGCAAAGCTCGGAACAAGCTCAATAACCCAGTGTCATTTGACAAAGCGACCTATGACAAGTCTGTGCGGAAGTTCTCATGATAAACTTAGACCTCCAGTAGCTGTCTCTGAGAGACTCAGGATTCCTCCGCCAGGACAGCCCTTCGGGAGCTCCTTGGTCAAAGACTGAGATTAAACTGGTCTCAAAGTCAGAGCTCAAGTCGTTTACACCAGAAACACCGAAAGTGGAGGTGTCCCAGGCGCTGGTGAAGATGCTTGAACATGTCCTACCAAATGTACATTTTGAGGAATAAAACTTTATTTAAAAAAAAACAAAAACAAAAAAAAAAAAAAACCTCTTACCAAGTATGTGATGATAAGCTTTTAGAACACTACTGAGCAAATTCTATAGTTCCCCGGGGGAAAACAATTTATATAACACAACAAGAATCCAAATGCTGTTGAACATCTGAACAACGATGAGAAAAGCGAGAAGACAATGGAGAAATGCCTTCCAAAAACTGTGGAAAGAGAATTTTAAATTTAGAATTCTTAACATAACCACATAATCATTTAAAATGCAAGGAGGGGCGCCTGGGTGGCTCAGTGGGTTAAGCCGCTGCCTTCGGCTCAGATCATGATCTCAGAGTCCTGGGATCGAGTCCCGCATCTGGCTCTCTGCTCAGCGGAGAGCCTGCTTCCCTCTCTCTCTCTGCCTGCCTCTCCATCTACTTGTGATTTCTCTCTGTCAAATAAATAAATAAAATCTAAAAATAAATAAATAAATAAATAAAATAAAATAAAATAAAATAAAATGCAAGGAAAGAGTGAAGACCCTTTCATACACTAAAATAAAAAATTTATGTTACAGACACTTGCTCAGGAAGCTGAGAGGAGATGCCCCCTCAAAATTAAGAGTAAGCCCAGGTAGTAAATAAAGAAGTAAGATTTAAAAAACAGATGAGCTGCAAGAGAGGCTCTTACATAAGATGCAGGGGAGAAGGAAATGCTCCATACTTCCCCCACCAACCTGGAGAACAGCCAGTGTAGACAGGAGTAGCTCAAAGGTCCTGTGAGTGATCACCACCGAAACACGACAATGGCAGCCTGCCTCAGGTTTGAAAATACGGAAAGGAGCTTTGTTCAACTAAACTAGAGGCTTGGGGCTGAGATGGTGATAAGTGCTTAGAAACAGAAGAAAAAGAAACAAAAGAAAAGAAAACCACTTTTGTTTGTTGTTTCCTTTAGCTTCAGAAAAAAATGAAACAAAATACAAAAAAGAAAGCTCATGGTAGATAGAACAAGACAAGCCTCAGCTGTGAATAGGGTTTATGCGATTGTAATAATCCAAATTCTGAATATTGATCCAGCCAAAGTCACAAAATGATATTGGGAGGGGAGGATGTAGGGGAGAAGGTGTGTAAGTGTGAGTGTGTGTGTGTATTGGGGAAGGGGTGTTGTGGTGGAAACAGATAATGGCTAAAATTTAAAAATCAAGAACTTCCAATACAAGCATATTATTTAAGTATATGGTTATAAATAGCACAATAGTCACTGAAAGAATTACTGGTTACCTCTGGGGAATGGGAAATATGGTTGGGGGTGATGGCTGCTGTTTCGCCGACTTTGTAGATGATGTTGACTATTTAAGTGTTGTGAATGCATAAGTTTGATTATAAAGTAAAGAATCCGGAAGGAAGGAGGGAAGGAGGGAGGAATCAAAGAGGGGAAAGAGAGAGGGAAGAAAGAACAAAGGGAAAGAAGGAAGGAAGAAATAATGATACATCCATATTTTGCAGCATTATTGAAGCCCTCGAAAATCACTGAAAGATTTTACTGATGACACTCACAATATGATGTTAAGTGAAAATATAAGATGAAACTGTATGGAATCTATATATGGAATCTATACTTTCAACTTTGAAAAGATTTCTCCCCAAATCTATTTACTCAAGTGTGTGTGTGTGTGTATATATACACATACATATATATATGTGTACACACACACACACATATATGTATGTATGTGTATATATATATATCTCCAATGTTGAAATAGTTTATTTCTGGTTGGTTATATAAGAGACGACGGCATTTTCCCCCTTAGCTGGGATTTTTCCAAAGTTCTTTAGTGTGCTCATAGTATCTTTATCTTGAAAAAAGACCTTCATGAGCCTAGTTGGTTTTTGTTTGTTTGGGTTTTAAAGGTCATTGAAGATTAAAAACAAAACAGAAAAGGAAAGTGTGGGTACTGGGAATGATGGAGCCCAATTTCTCTGAAGGCTCTGGGGAACCTCAGGGATGTGAATTCTGGTTTAGTGCCTGACTGCAGTTCTTTGGAAAAGAATAGTTCAATCCAGCCCATCCTTTAGTCAGGCATCCAATGCTGAGCTTATAAAGAGTACGCTTCCCTTAAAAATTCTGATTAAATAGCCCCAAGCTCCTGACTTTTCCTTTCAAATGGAAAACAGGAAGACAAAAGCTTGTAAGAATATTTCTGCCAGGTTGGCATCCTGAGCTGATGAAAATTTGCCTGAAATGGAATGAAGTAAACTTGCCCCTCCCCCTTCCCCAATGCCTCCAGTGCCTTTTCTTCCCTCCTCCAGCCTCTGGCCACGTCCTGGCTAGGATTTCTTTTAAAAGCTTCTACTGGGGAGAAAGCCTGTGTGTGTCTGAAAAGTGCTGCAAAATTTAAAATACCTGCAATGATTATTATCTAGATGTAAGGTATATTAAATATTTAAGCCGGCGCTGAAATCTAGCACTTATAGAAAATTTTGTCTTGACATTTTTCAAAGACACCAGACACAATTTCAAGAGATCAATGCAAGATAAAACCTTTTACCTCATGGTGGGAGGCTTTGGGCTGCCCAGCTGTCCTGCAGTGTTCTGGAAGGGCTGATTTGCTGCTCCGAAATCTGCCTGAGCTGGAAGCTGCCTTGTCCCCCTGGGCAGCCTAGTAGTCTTTAAGCCCACGTGATTGATTAACTAAACCTTTCTTGCCATTTCCAAAGATCAGGCGTTCTGGAGAGAAGGAGCAGAGTATTTTCTGCACCTCACTGAACTCTCCTGCACCACCTACTGGGCACCAAGGAACCAGATCTCTTGCACAACTTCTGAGCACCATGATAACATCCGTAGCTGTTACAGACCATAGCACGCCCTTAATGAATTCACTGCCCTAACCCCTTTAAAAATCTCTGGGCCAGGCAGACACCTTGGAGTTGACCTTTGGACAAGAGTCCACCTACCACCTTCTCCCCAGGTGGCTAGCCAAGAGTGTAAAGCTCATATTCCTTTCCATTAAAAACTCCCACCTTAAGTACTGGCTTTTGGAGCAAGGGGCAGCCTGAGGAAGAGAAGCACAGCGTTGCTAACGAGGGTTACCTCTCTGTGCTTGCACATCTGAATGGAATGTATCCTGGCAAGTGCAACTGGCTTTCAGCCATGCTGGTTTCCTGTTCGGGGAAAAGGAGACATGACCAAGGAGAGCTTTGATCTTTCTGACTGGAAATTCAACTGGGACAAAATGTTTTTGAGA
The DNA here is from genome assembly GCF_022355385.1 of Mustela nigripes. NCBI lineage: Eukaryota > Metazoa > Chordata > Mammalia > Carnivora > Mustelidae > Mustela > Mustela nigripes. The sequence goes on along the minus strand of NC_081560.1, from coordinate 117,230,500 downwards.
AAGCATATGTGAAGATGTTCAAGATGGAGGAAAATTTCCTGGAGGGAGGACGCGACCTGTAGCAGTCAGAGAACTAGAAATCGCACTGACCACTGCGCCCATGTGTCTTCAGGAAGCCATGGCCACGGTCAGACCACTGACTAATACTGACGGTGAAGCTCTGCTCAGCACTTTGTAGGACTCATCTGATTTACTCCGTTTGACCCCCACGTGAGAGATGGCCATTTAGCAGATGAATAAGAGAACACTCAGCCTGCTTATGGGTCATGCCCAGGGAGGCTAGTCCAGATCTGTCTGACTCAAGGACCTCACTTGTTTAATTGTGGGGCCTATGAGCAAGGAGTCTCTTGATCTAAAGATCTCAACTACATGGTTCTTGAACTAAAGATCTCAACTACATGGTTCATTTATACACTGCTGACAGGAGCACAAGTTGGTTCAGCCATTATGGAAAACAGTATGAAGCTTCCTCAAAAAATTGAAAATTGGGGGCACCTGGATGGGTCCGTTATCTCTCTATCTGATTATTTATCTACCCATCTGTCATCTTTCTCTCTCTCTGTCAGTCTGTCTGAGAATCTTTTGCTCAGACTCGAGAAATTCTTTCAATAGGTTACTGGCCATCTTTATCTGGGATAATCCTGAGGTAAGAGTTAGGAAACTTCAGCCTTGTGAGCCAAATCCATTCCTCTGCTTATTTATGTATAGTCCTCAAGTTAAGAATGCTTAAAAAAAATTTTTTTTTTTTTACAATTTTAGGGTTTTAAACACACACATACATATGCACACACAGAAAAATATGACAGAGACCATTTGTGGCCCTCAAGGGCTAGAATGAAAATTATCTACGATCTGGCCCTCTGCGGAAAAAAAAAAAATTGCTGACCCCGATTATAAGTGAACTCAGTAAGTCTAAAATGGAATTTATCTTTCTCCCCAAACTCCTCTTCTTCTAGTCCCTATATTCATGAAAGACCCCATAATTTGCCCAATTATGCTGCCTCATGGATGAGTAAAGATCCAGGGGAATGTTTTATATTTACTGCATGCCATGTCCAGATTTGCTTAGAGGAAAGTTGCTACCATTAGGACACGCTTTTCTCCGTGGGCTAACTTCTTCCGTCTTCTCCAGCCTCTTCAGTGAGCCCCAGGGCAGCTGGTTGGCCTGGTGCATAGGACATGGCCTGTCTTCAGAGTTTACTTCTTGTGGCTGGAAGCTGCTATGTTGCAGATGTACCAACTATTTTCTTGTAGGAGTTCACTCCTTTCTTAATTCTCTCTGGAAGTAGCCTCTTGCTTTTCCACACTTCACTGTCTCCATGTACCTATGAGCCAGGTGTCAGTAGGCAGCAGATATTCTCATTGGACTCAGCAGCTGCCTTTAAAGAATTTGGACCACTATCGGAAACAACATGGAGTTTCCTTAAGAATTTGAAACTACCACGTGATCTGGCAATTCCACTTCCCAGTATATATCTGAAGGAAAGGAAGCCACTCTGTTGAAGAGCATTACTTACAACAGCCAAGACGTGGAAGTAACCTAAGTGTCCGTAGATGGATGAATAAGAAAAAAAAAAATGTCGTGTATGTATAGTGGAATATTATTCAGTCATGAAAACAGAAATGTTGCCATTATGCTAAGTGAACTAAGAGAAAGACACATACTGTACGACTTCACTTATATGTGAAATATTAAAAAAAAAAAAAACAACCAAACTCATAGAATAAGGGATCAAATTTGTGGTTGCCAGAGAGACAGGAGTCTTGGGGAGTTGGGTGGTCATATGTGCAAGCTGCCGGTTATCAGATAAATGAGTACTGGGGATGTAATATACCACATGACCACAGATAACAACGCAGTGTGGTACATGTGAAAGTTGCCAAGAGAGTAGGTGCTCATCACAAGGAAAAAAAATGTTTTGTAACAAAAGTTTTTGTGAGGTGATGAATGTTAATGTGATAACAATTTCACAATATGTAGGAATGTCAAGTCGGTAGGCTATATACCTTAAACAGGGTTGTCAATTATATCTCAATAAAAAAGGAAGGAAAAAATAACAGTAAAATACCTTATTGGAAAAAAAATTGATAGCACACCTTAGAGCCTGTACAGTTTATTCATTCCTATAGGCTTTTGCGTTTTGAACTTGTTTGGCTTTTTCCCTAGAGTAGTTTTAGGTCTGGAAAACCAGGTAGGCTGTTTTTGGTAAAAATTCATAAACCTTCTATAAGTAATTCAGAGCTTTTTCCAGATTTTCTGTTCTGTGTCAAGCTTTGCCTGCACTAGAAAGTATGGAGTTTGCATCAAGACCTCTATTAATGACCTCTGTACTCTTTCTTCATGCTTCTTCTGAAGTTTCAAGGCCAAAATAATTTAAGGTATTATTGGTTAAGATTCAGCTCCAAGACATTTCTCAGGAAATGGAGGGATTTCTCTGTTGGTCGTCTCTCTCGTTCTTTGTGGTTTGGCTAGAATTTCTGGTCTCCAACCCAGGGTCATGGCAGGACTTTGGTTTTTGCCATCTGGAAATGGCATCTGAAAATCTGCATCTGGAAATCTGAAATCCTTCTTGAAGATGCGAGCCTCCTTCACTGTCATTTTGCCCTGGGTTCCACCACCTGCCACTCAGAAAGTTAATCCCCAGATGTTTTCCAGAACTGTCCCCCAACCTCATGGCTGCCTAGGGCCTCCCCATACCCTACATCCATCCTCTTCTATGGAATAGGCTCTTTCGACTATTCACCGATGAGCAGACTCTCACCAAACTAAGCAGAAGGGAGGAAGGTGGAATATGTCATAGAAGGGAGAAGGTGGGACAGCCAGGTTTCTGTTCATCCCTAAAATCTGGAGTCTCAGATGAACACATCATACCAAACAGACTCTCATGACCTGCGAGGTTTGAACAATTCTCATCTTCCCTCCTTTTTTTTAACTGCTCTACTTCTGGTAATGCAGCCAAAATGTCAGGACATTTTTCTGGGACCTATCATCTTCATACCAGCTGATCCTTCACACAAGCCATGTTCTTAAGTGTATTTGCATATGAGCCGCAGTAAAGCAATTGTCGATAAAAATCTTTTCCATTCTGTTTCCATTATATATTCTTTAAGAATATATTTTATTGGGGCGCCTGGGTGGCTCAGTGGGTTAAAGCCTCTGCCTTCAGCTCAGGTCATGATCCCAGAGTCCTGGGATCGAGCCCCGCATCGGGCTCTCTGCTCAGCAGGGAGCCTGCTTCCTCCTCTCTCTCTCTGCCTGCCTCTCTGCCTACTTGTAATCTCTGCCTGTCAAATAAATAAATAAAATCTTTTAAAAAATTTTTAAATTAAATTTAAAAAAAATAATATATTTTATTTATTATACTTCTATTTAGGGCATATTTATATATTCTTTTAAATGATATTATATATGAAATTTAAAATTAATATTTTATATTATGCAATATAATACATATGTGTAAATACACTACTATTATAGCAATATTTAAATATAACATAAATATAATACAATAAAACTATATCAATATATTGTTAGTATTTATATTATCATAATATATTTTCTGCATAGTAGTAAAAGTGATATATTCTATCACATGTCATATTCTACATCTATATAATTTGTGTGTCTGTAACTGTAATATATATTCTATGTGCTTCTAGTATTACTTTTTTTAAACCTATCTTAAGACTTTATATTTTTCAATTATATTTTGTGAGATGTCTTTCTTTTTCAGAGCATCAAGACCTATTTGGAGCCTGTCTATACTTTTATTTTTGGAGCTAATATTCCAATCTAACATAATGCATTTGTCTAGTTCTCTAGCCCTGAAGTAAAATAGGGCAACACTCTAGCTGTGTGTCTTTGGGAAAGTTACTCAACCTTTCTTTGCCTCTGATTCTTCAAGTATTCATTTGTATAAGGCTTAAATGAAATAAACCCCAAAAAAACCCAAGGATGGTGCCTGGCAAATTGTCAGCCGCTGATAAATGGGAATTGCATTTTATTAATGCATGGCTATTCATTGGGCACCCTCCACACCTCCCTGACACACCCAAGCAGAGAGAAATTGATTCCTTCAGTATTGTCTGTGGACCTCCTGGACACAGTGATCAATCCCAGCTATTCTTGTTTTGGACTTTAGTTTTGGAGTCAGCCCAGCGTGAAAATTTGCTTTTCAGAAATTTTATATAAGGAGGGCATGAGTCTTGTCCCCTCTTCTTTCTCTTCCCGCCTGGATAGGACATTGTTGGAAGTGAGAAAATACAATCACCCTCACTCTGGAAAGAATCACTCTTTGTCCTGCTGTCATCGTCTTGCTGGTCTCCCTGAGACTCTTGGCCTAGAACCAAGAGATTCACACAAAGACTTATTCCAACCGAGGAGAGGGGAATTGAAGGAAAGAGGCAGGGTTGGATGACAGATCCTCAAACCATCAGTGTGCTATGTCCTGTCCCCACATGGATGCAGCGCTCTGTGTGTTGGAGTGACCTTTGTAATTCAGAGACTGGGACTCTTAAAAACAAAACAAAACCATAAGGGGGAGCCCTGTTCCCATAAGGAGAGTGGGAAGCGACTGTTGCATAAGAACAATGGTACAACAGGCGGAGGGAACTTTACAGGGATGAGGATGGCACCCCCGGGGCCTGCTCAGTCCCAGCGCCAAACCCGATCTCGCGATCGCGGGCAGCAGAGCGCATTCTAAATGATTTCTGCCATTTACAAATGATCACCAGTAACTGATCAACAATTGTTCCCTCTGTAGGGTCTGTACTTTTCTCAAAAGCTGAGGGAAAATTCAGGAAAACTGAACTTGGAATACATATTTTTTCTGTCCATCTGTCCATTTGTCCATCCATCCATTTCTCTTCATTCATTAACTCAGTATTTATTGAGTTTCAACCATGTGTAAATACCTTTAATATTTGAATGTAATACAAATAAAAGCAAAGGTAGCTAACATTTATTGATCCTTAGCCATGGGCTAGGAGTTATTTTAGTTCTTCTGCATATACCATTGTGTTTTTTCTCTGAAACAGCTTTATCATATATATTGTGATTATCCCCTTTGTAGAGATCAGGAAACAGGCTAAAAGAGATTAAATACTTTGCATAAGACCTCTTACTCCCAAGCAAGCTAGCAGCCAGAGCTTAGCTTCAGTCCTGTGGTCTGGCTCCAGAACCAGAACAGGGGGAGAGGAGGTGAGTGAGGACCTATGGAATAAAATTTAAGGAGGCACTTGATCTCTACACATTGCACCTGCACTTGTATGACCTTAAGTGTGAGTGTCTCCTTAAATGATGTGCTCTAGCAGCCCCACTCCTCTTACCCTACCTTGTCTGAGCCCCATCCAGCATCTCTATTCTCAAAAACTGCCCTTTGCAGATTAACATTCTCTACACAGTTACACTCTGGTGTAACTAGTGACTCATCATTTGCATGCAACACCCAGTGCTCATCCATCACATGCCCTCCTTAATGCCCGTCACCGGGTTACACCATCCCCACCCACCTCCCCTGCAGCAACCCTCAGTTTGTTTCCTAGAGTGAGCAGTCTCTTATGATTTGTCTCCATCTCTGTTTTCATCTTATTTTATTTTTCATTCCCTTCCCCTATGTTCACCTGGGGAAACACACAATAGGATATTTGTCCTTCTCTGACTGACTTATTTTGCTTAGCATAATACCCTCTCTTTGCATTTGTCTTTTTAACAGAGAGAAAGGAGAATACCAGTGTACTTTTAAAAATCCATTCATTTCGGGGCACCTAGGGGCCTCAGTGGGTTAGGCATCTGCCTTCAGCTCACATCATGATCTCAGGGTCCTGGGATCGAGTCCTGCATTGGGCTCCCAGTTCAGTGGGGAATCTGCTTCTCCCTCTCCCTCTGCCTGTTCCTCCCCATCACTTGTGTGCTCTCTCTCTCTCAAATAAATAAAAATAAAGTCTAAAAAAAAGAAATCCGTTCATCTCAACCTTAGTCCTTCCTGACCACACATAAAATTCCTTCCCAAAGATTTCCCTTCACAGACCTTCTACGACTTTCTTTTGCATTCAGATTTTGTCCCCAGCTGTTTCTTTCCAGACAGCCAGTCTCATTTAGGACAAAATTACTTTCTTTTACCTTCAGCAAAAACGTATTCCCATTCCTTACACCTGTTGTACAAGTACAGAGTTGCTTCCCTTATTCTTATCAGTCTTAAGTACATTTAGCAGAATTTTAGCTCTTAGAAACCCTAGTCTCCAGTGAAAACTAAGTAGTAACCAATTCTGAGTTGTCATGTGGGAATTCTTTAGATTGCAAATTTATGAATCATCTAAAGCACAAAGCGTGTTTTCCCACAGACCAAAATACCTTAGTTTCTTTGCACTAAGTCAGAAGTGCAAATGGACTTTTTCTCTCTTTCAGTGCCCAAGGACCTGTCCTTGGAATGCCTTTTAATCCACTGCAGACAATTCAGAATACAAAGTTTAGGAAAGGATTGAGGTCCTGTAACACTGCGTGGCCTCAGTAGAATCTATCAGTTAGATCTCCTCTGCAGGAAACATGGGCAAATAGACAAAGGTACCTGAGATCCAGGCCTTCAGGGCTCTAAACCAGGAACTGGACCTAAGAGCTTCCTCTTAATAGGATCCAGGCTGCTGGAGGAAAAACAAGCCATCCCTAAGGGGACTCTGACTCACCGAGTGAGTCAGCTCAGTACTGCTTTCTGCTGGCTCCCACTCAAGGTCTCCTGGCCAGAAGCTCCTAGACCAGAGATGTTGAGGCGCTCACATGAGACCAACAAGGAGGAAAGCTCCCACGGGAGTCTTAAGATTGGCAACTGTGCTGGTGACTTAGGCGGCTGTCCTGTGTCCAACAGATGACTTTGTGTAAGGACACAAGTAAAGAGAGGGCATCAAGTTTCTGGGTCTTATTACCATTCCAGCCAGGGTACTAACTTCCAGGCAAGTATATACATGATGTAATATATAATATAATATAATATAATATAATATAATATATTTATATATATGAAGCAAAGGAAAAAGGGAAAAACTTAAATTTCCTTACTGCCTACTGCCCACTGACAAGTCCTTGAAACAGAATGACTTTCCTCTAGGAACTCAGCTACCTTGACGATGTTGACACTTTGCTAAGGGCCATAACGTCCCAAGATGAAACCGAAAGCATCCCTCAAGCAGTAAAAATTGTCCAGACTAAGAGCTCCAGTCGCCCGGAGCACCCTAACCGGTGTGAGCTTAAACCCAGACTCATGCCTGCACAGATGGACGGTGGAGTGAGCGGTTGTCTCTACCTCCCTATTAACGCTAAAATCTCCACCCAAGGAGGGGCACAAGCTTATTTACATAACATGCAATGTATGTATTTTTGTTTTTTTAATTTATGGGTTTCAGTATTTGCTCAATTTTCAGTATATTCTTTTTCAAATAAGAAACACAAAAGAAAAATATGGGTTTTGTTTTTGTGTTTGTCTTCCCAGAGCACTCACTTCTGAAGAGGATGTAGAAAGGCCTCTGGGGAGGATGCAGGTAGACCCATCACTGAGAACTGGCTTCTGAGAGTTGGTCACTAAGCCTAGCTAGACCCCTAGTAGGGAAGCCTGAAAGCTCCCTCCAGCCCTCTAGGGTCTGTTAAAATTGCCTTTCTAGAAAAAGCTCTTGACGTAGGTTTTGGCAATGACTTTTTGGGTTTGAGATCCAAAGCATGGGCAAAGAGCCAAAATCAGCAAGTGGGAGTACGTCAAGCTAAGATGCTCCTGCATGGCGAAGGGAACAATAAGAGGCAGCCTATGGCAAGGGTCAAAATATTTGCAAGCCATATATCCAAAATATATAAAGAACTCATTCAACTTAATAGCAAAATAATTTTTTATTAAAAATTTTTTAAAAATTTTATTAAAAATTTTTAAAAAATTGGGTAGGGGACATGAATAGACATTTTTCCAAAAAAAGATGTACAGGCAGTCAGCAAGGACATGGAAAGGTGTTCAGCATCACTCATCATCAGGGAAATACGAATCAAAACCACAACAAGAGGTCACCTCGCAGCTGCTAAAATTGCTCTTGTAGAAAAGTGAGAACAGATGCTGGTGGGGATGTGGAGGGAAAAGGGAATGCTGGTGCGCTGTTGGTGAGAATATAAGCTGGTGCAACCACTATGGAAACACTATGGGGGCGCCTCAAAACATTACGGGGAACTGCTTGGGGCACCTGGCTGTCTAGAGCATGTAACTCATGATCTCAGGGTCCTGAGTTCGAGCTCCACCTTGGCAGTAGAGATTACTCAAAAATGAATGAGTGAATGAATGAATGAATGCATGAATAAAAGAACTGCCATGCTGAGGCGGAGAGAGACTCCGGGCTCCAGCCCCTTTCCATCCCAGGCTCCCCTTTGCTCCTGCGAAGGCCAAGAAAAGGAGCAATAGCCATCCCCTTTGACTAAAATAACAAGTCATTTCTCCTGCTGAGACAGAAGAAAAAGACCAGATGCCCGTCCTGTTTGAATAAGAAAAGAAAGAGAAACAGCCCCCAGAGATGATTTAGCACTCTCAGGAGACAGATTATACTGCCATGTGAAAGAGCCATTTGGCCTTGAGAGACTAGGAAACTGCCCTGGCCTTGAGAGACCGAGAGAAAACACCCGCTACCATCCCCCATTGCCTGTAACCATAAAAACTCACTCCTAACCCTGTCAGGTGCTCAGTCTTTGGGAAGGACCCCACTGAGCCCGCTAGCGTTAATAAAGCTGTGTTCTCCCATCACTCTGTGTGCCGTCTGGGTTTCCTCGGTCACCTCGGATTTTCCGCAACATTGTGACCCAGCGGTCCCACTTCCGAGTATATATCTGAAGGAGATAAAGCTATTGTTCCAAAGAGGTACCTGCATCCCCATGTTCATTGCAACATTATTCAAGATAGCCAAGGCACGGAAAAAACCTGCTGGATGAGTGGATAAATAAGAGTGATATTCCTTAGCCACAAGGAAGAAGGAATTTCTGTAACTTGTGACAACATGGATGGACTTTGAAGGCTTTGGGCTAAGTGAAGGAAGTCAGAGAAAGACAAATACTGTCCAACCTCTCTTTTATGTGAAGTCTATAAACATCCAACGTGGAGCCAGAGAGCGGGGAGCTAAGGGGCGTGGGAAATGGGGAGATGTGGTCCAAGAGCACAGACTTTGAGTTGTAGGATTAAAGAAGTGCCAGGGTGTGTGACTATAGATAATCCTGGGTTGTATCTCTGAAGGTCACTTTGAGAGTAGAGCTTTAATGATCTCACCAGAACAACAATAAAATGGTGATTACATAAGGGGAGGGATCTGCTAATTAAACTTATTGTAGCAACCGTTTCCCAAATATGGACCTGTATCAAGTCATCTGGCTGCATCCAAAGTTACACAATGTTCTGTGCCAATTATGTCTCAGGAAAGCTGGAAAGAAAGTAAATTGTCCCGGCAGAGGTCACCTTATCTCCTCCTTCAAAAGCCAGCGAAGGACCACTCAGCTTCTCTTGCCAGCCCCTGCGCACAGGAGAGGGGGAGGCTGCGGTGTTCTGGGGGTGCGAGCTGCACCAGGAGCAGATAGGAGGAGGTACAGGCTGGTGAAGGGCCCACATCCTGCCCCCCATCTCAGGGAACCCAGGCTTTTCTGAAGCAGTTTACTCACACTTTTCTAGGTCCCTTGCCAGCATGTGGGACTGGTCCACAGGCAGTTCCTTTACACAAGGGGTAGGGCCCACCGAGGAAGGACCTCTGTTAACTTGCATCTGTGGGGTCGTCCTGGGGTTCCAGAAGCGGGGCCTGGTGAGCAAGGCCAGAGCCCTTCTCAAAGGGCTACCCAGAGCAGCGTTTCTGTGGAGGGACAGTGTGGGATGGGGCTGCCAGACTGGTCCCAGCCTACCTGTTTGCAAAGACCCAGTTTGTTTGTATGGACAGGGGACCCACACAAATGTTTGCCTAGGGCCCGCGCAGCCCAGGGATGGCCCTGCCTCAAAGGCAGGTATGTTTATGATCACCATTTTATAGGTGAGAAAACTGAGGCTTAAGGAAGCCAAGAAATCCTCACCAATACCCCCAGGAGAGTTGAAACTTGCATATTGTCTTTGACTTGGCTAAGCACAAGCTCTTAGCCATTCTGTGACCCTGTCCTCTTCCTTTTCTGATTTCGGCGTATGCTCGCTCTCTGTGGAGGCAGGGTGTGGGAGCCCTGTGATTTCCCCCGCTCTGCCTGGCACATTAGGTAGCTGAGAAACTGCAGTCCTTGACTGAAAGACTGGAACATTCCCCCACAATTAAAGTCAACCCAGTGAGATTCCTGATCACCAAGATTCCTAGCTGCCCCAGGAAGGGAGCCACTCCTGGGTCAGTAGAGGCCTAAGAGGCTAAAATGTTCCCAGCTACAAAAAACCTCCCAACTCCTAGGTCTGAGCTGGCTGAGAGAGAACGAAGGGGACAGGAGGGCCGAGTGACCCCAGGGTTATGCTAGAAATCCAAGAAAAAAGGATACCCTTTATGAGGTCCAATCCTGGAGATGTGTTTTGTAATTCAAGTATATTAGCCACATTTTATGTTAATTATTTTTATTGATTAAAATTCACTAAATTTTAACAAGTCTTGGAAGGAAGGAAGGAAGGAAGGAAAAAGGAAGGGAAGCTTCCTTCTTTCCTTCCTTCCCGAAACATTTATTGAATGCATGTGAGGAACCACTCCAGGCGCTGAAGGTACAAAAACCAAAATCTCTATATGAAGCGGATATTCTAATGGGAGCAAATACGTAAAATGTTTTGAATACTAATATTACTAAGGAAAAGTTACAAAGCAATGTGTGTATCTTATTTGGACTTTTAGTCAAATGTGTTGACTGTAACAAGACATCTTTGAGACAACAGGGGAGTTTGGATGTAGACTGGTGTGTGATAGATTTATCAGAGCAGTGCAGCGGAAGCCTGCTGGGCCTATGATACTGTTAGTTTATTACGGCCAATCATGGCGTGGTTGTCTCTCTTTCTAAAATGTAATTACTTCAAGATGCAGACTGAAATATTTATAGAGATTGCAAAAATGTTGATTTTTGATGTTGGATAAAATTCCTGTGGAAGGGCCTTTCTACTTTTACTTGTGTATTTGAGAACTTCTGTTATACAGTTTTGGATAGGAGTGGCAGATAAGACATGCAAAGGATGTTGTAAGATCCAATAGGTAGACTGAGGGACTAACCATGTGGTGTTTTAGCAAAGGCTTGAATGGGATGTGGAAGAAGCTCTATGAATGTTCTCTGAATGTTCCAGAAATAGGAGCTTGTGGAGAGCTATGAGGTGGGAATGTTTTATCCCAAAGAGACCGGGCAAAACTATAAGAAATGAAAATAGGACAACCAGCTTCCCATCAGCTTTATAGATATTAGTAATGTACTTTATTGTGTGCTATGCAACAGAATAATATCACGTAGTTGCACAAGCCAAATAGGTTGTGGCATCATTTTGAGACCAATCCTTCTTTAAAGAAAAAGGAGTTGAAATTTTAAGTGTAGACATTGTTGGGTCAGTGTGCTCCAGGAGTGCAGGAGGAACAATAGAAATGACCGGTGGCTCCGGAGTGGAGGAAGAGCAATGGAAATGACCACCACGGGGTCTCACCGCCAGAACCCCCGCAGGGTCTCGCCTCCTCCGTCTTCTAGCCTACCCCCCCACCCCTGCCTTAACCCTTGACTCTCCCGCCAAAAGGATGTATGCCCAGGTGACGTCTCCATCAACTCCCTCCCAGCGCGACTTCCCCCACTCTGCTTTCCAGAGTCGTGGAACCTCACCCCGAGGGTGCCCATCTCCTCCCGGCACAACTTTCTTGGCTCCCCTTCTCCTGAGCCCTGAAACTTCACCAGAAAGTGCCTTTAATAAACCTTGCCTTGCACCCACTTCGCCTGGTGTTGTGTTTATCTCGCCTATAAAACCTTACAGACATTACAGCTCTTCAAAAGTCAAAAGTTATGGCCGATTTTCAAACTTAGAAAAGGCCACCGAAGTATCCTCCTATAGGTTTTAACTTCTAATAAGGCAAACATTATTTGCTATAAACAAAAAGCTCTTTGGGGTCCTTTGTTTATAAAAGACTGAGGGATTTTTGAGACCAAAAAAAAAAAAAAAAAAATCAGAAAATCATTGTGGATTATCCCCCAGCCTTGATAGATCCCTTTCTTCCTAGGATCTCACACTGAGCTATTGTTTTGGAATTCCAAGAACCAACGAAATTTCCAGGTTGGCCCTAGGCCATTGACCCTTATAGCTCAGGAAACTTTTCAATGACCTGAGGGACTGTGCCAAAATTAACTGTTTCCCCCCTGGTTTTAGTCTGTTGGTTATTAATTTCCTTTTTCTTTCCCTCATTTTTTTCTTTATCTTTTTCATTCTAAAATTCTCTTTCTTTTTTCCTTCCTCCTATTCATGTCTCTCTAGTTTGTTAGTATTTATTTATTCTTGTCTGGCACTGTGTTTTGATTCTGTCATAAATTTCATGAGGTGAACTTTGAACTGATTGGGACCAAACTTCTCAGCAGCTTTTCCCAAATGTAAGCTAACCTTAGGACACCTTGAGCTCCAAGCACAGTAGCATATCCAACATGCTTTGGGGCCTCTGGCTGTCTCTGCTGAGGAGGGACTCAGATCCACAAAGTTCTCCTCAAGACCACTGGCAAGGGTGGCTCAGCCATGGTGAAGTTGGTCCAGCACATCCTGACCCACAAGGTGTCAGCCATGAAGATCACTGATGACACTCAACACCTCCAGCCTCTGGAGGAATCATGGAGGCGTGGATCAACCCAACAGACTGAAATATTTCAAGTGGCAGAGCCTGAGAAAATTCTCGGTCTTGCTGGAAAGGGTGCTGGTGGAAAGGAGATGTTTGAGCTCCCTAGTGGCTGCCAGTGGGGAAGAGAAGAGGCCGAAGGCTGATGCCATCAGGTACTGTCTGTTATGCCAGCTGTCACCAGCGCGGTATTGTCCATAGAGACTTAAAGTCAGGAAACCCGCTCTTGGATGTTGGCATGAGAATCAAGATGGCATCCTGGGACTTCAGTGGCCAAGTGACCTTTTACAACACGCCACATACCGTCTGCGGTAGCCCCTCTCCTGCTGCCCCCAGAACTCGTCCATGGTCAAAAGTACAACCTGGTGGGCGTATGGAGTCTGGATGTCATCCTGTAGGCAGCTGATGGATTCCTGCCTTCTGAAGGATGGAAGCTCGGGGAGCTCGGAGAGCGGGGACTGAGTAGAACCCATCATGCTGCCTCCTGGTCAGCGGTATGTGAACATCTGCTTGAGAAATTCCTCATCCTTAAGTCCAGCAAGAGAGGACTTCTGGGGTAAACTGTGAAGGCTCTGTAGATTCTTGTGGGTCCCAAACATGAGGAACTAGCGCTCTGTGTGGAGCTGCTGACTACGAGGACTGAATTTCGGCAAACTGAATTTCGGGGTGCCCGTGGCTTACACACGGAAGGAGGGACCCAGGACTCCCTGACGGGCCAGAAACCCAAGGAAGCGATGGCTACATAGATGTGCTCCTGGCTTGTAAGAGATCCGAGCTGGAGGGTGACCCCACCACCTTGAAGCCTGAGCCTTCACCCACACCGCCCCCGCCAATACAGCAAGGGTCTCTGCCATTCTCAGACCTGTCCTTACAGCGACGGCCACTCGGAGCATACTCAGAGGAGCCACACAGCCGGAGGTGGTTCGGGGGACAGCACAAGCAGGCTGCCAGGCCCTACCTAGCCTGCCTGCGGGGGAAAAAAAGACACCTCCACCCATACCTCCTGTCCCCTGCCGCCAACAGGGACCTCTCCAGCAGCTCAAATCAGAGCAGGAATTCCTCACTACATGAGAGAGCCGGCCTTAGCCAGGCCTCGGTGCAGAACGGCAAAGGCAGCCTAACCACGCCTGTGTGGCCCCATGGCTTCTGCTTCAGCCACAGTCTGCCAGTGCTCCTGCCCCAGTGCCTCTGGGCCGCACCCCATGGAGAGTACCTGTGAGGAGCCACCACCCAGGAAGACCCCAGTGTGTCCCTGCGCCTCCCGTCAACCGACAGTGTCAGCAGGGGTGCTGGAGGCCGGCGGGTGTCCACAGGAAATCCTGGCAGCCCAGATAGGGGCTAGACCCAGAGATTTTGCCCTAAGGCGAGACCCTCGCCTCTTTCCACGGCAAGGTCCACTGCTGGCAGGAGACTACTGGGAGCTTCTGCAGGAAGTTCAAGTTCAAATCTACAGGAAGAAATCTTTGTCCAAGTTTTCCCAGGAAAAAACTCCAATGAACCTGAAAAAGCAAAGAAAGAGGAAAAAACACTTGAGAAACACATGTTGTGTGTGACACAAAGAGTTTCCCATGGCTAAGACACACTGACAACACTTTAGGTAGAGGGCAAAGGTTCCAAGCACTCTGGGGCCCAGGATGCTGATGTGGAAGACAGGCTGGTGACCCAGGCAGACACTTGCCGGTGAGACGACCGCAGGACCCAGGCTGCCCTCCAGGACTGTCTCCCAACCCTGGGGAAATGCAAACACAGATCCTGTACCTCCTTGGCCCTCAGAGCTCTGTCTGCCAAACTGCCACTGCTGGGAGCCAGAGGAGAGGCTGCGTCCAGGTGCAGGCCACACTGCCCCCCTGGGCCAAACCATAGCCAGGTGCGGCCTTTCCCTGGAGCGCTGACCCCCCCCCGCCGGCCCTTCTCCGTCCTTTCGCCTGCCTTGTGGGGAGGGCAGAAGGCTCTGTGAGATAAACAAATGCAATTCCAGTGAGGACCAAAGGAGGCTGATGGCTTGGAGCTTGAGGAAGGGAGTGGGCCACCATCCCTTAATTTGGGGGGAGATTCCAGGAAGGCAGGGCAGTTGGAAAACTTCCTGGTGAAAAGGAAAGACTGTGATGTGCCCCAGGCACTTTGGACACCATCCAATCTGATGAGTCAAAGGGCCTAAGTGCAGAGCGGCTGGTCTGCAGCCCAAACCTGTTCCAGATCCTTCTCTTGTTCTGGCCCACTCAAAACTGGCCGCCTTTAGGGTCATTCAGAAAATGAGTCCAAGAAGCACACACACACATGGGTCCATGGAGATCCATTAGGCTCGGTGCATTGTTCTCAGTGGCCAGAGGGAACAAGTGCAATAGCTTGGAATGCAATAGCATTGGAAACCACATGTCCACATGTCTTGGACATTGGACTCCTAGAAATGTCATTGAGGTGGCAGACCTCTGACATTTCAAGGGGTATACAATATGCACGGGTCTTAGCCAGGTATCCAGATTGGTTGCAACTCCTGTCTGCCACATCCAAATTGGCCTAGTGCCGCCACTATCCCACTGGGCCAGCATGATGTCTTGTCAAATGGAGAAATGACCAGTTCTTGGCAGGCGCTGTAGTGACAGAGGACTGGAGAATTACTGATCCCTGAGCTTGGGAAGGGGAAGGGGATTTCTGGTCCTGCCAGCTGGAAGCAGATGGCTTTTGTCCATGGTCATGAACACAGAGAATACAGCACTGACCGGCTACCCACGCCAGAGAATGTGCTGATTTGCTCTAAAAATAAAAAAATGTCCGCGACAGCAGCTAACTTGGAGTGGCCGTCTCATTAAGCTGAAAATACATCAGTGTCTCCCAAATCCACCTGCCCTTTGTATAAACACAATTGAGCAATTCTTTAAAAAAGAAGAAATCAGGGTTAAGATTGAGCAATAAATGATCAGAATTCAAACCCGTCCATCTGGTTCCATCGTTAGGCCACCTTCCGGCAGCCTGAGACCTCAGGGGCCCGTAGTCACCTCACCTTGCCACCTGTAAGTCTAGACCTGCAGCAGATTCATGAGTGGGAAGAGTTAGTCTTGCTTTTTGTCAAAAAATAAAGCAAAACAATTCACCCCCTCCCAAATCTTAAATGGATCGCGAGGTAGTTACCCAAAATAAGATCCGGTCCTTCCGCAATCATCGCACGGTTTCTGATGGAAGTCCACGTGGTAACTGGCTGTCATAGTAGCCGTTTGGCAACAATTCATTAGCCTCAACGGCTGTGCTGGGCGCGAGCCCCAGAGCCCTGACACCGGCTCGCGCTCGGCTCGGGAGCCCCGGCAGCAGCGTCTGGCGGGGCTGCGCGTGGCGTGCAAACGCCCGCAGGTATTTTGTACAACAAAAACTGCATTCTCCAGCTGCCCACCGAGGGTAATAAGACCTCAGACTCTGTGGCTAAACTGCAAACGGCCATTGCAGAACGTGAAGGGCTGGGAGGGCAAAGTGCACGGTTCCATCCTGCAAGGGCAGGCCGGGGGTCCCCGTGAAAGCCACCGCACGCATGCGGGTGTGGACACAGACGGGGCCCGAATTCGGACAGTGACACATACCATTCCAGGTCCCGTTCCTGGGTGTTCCTCTGTGGATACCAGCAGACCCCCCTAAAGCAAGCTCGCTTCAGCAGAGACTGTGCTCTCCTTCAGAAAGGGGCAGAGGCTTCCCAGGTGGAGAGGGCCGCGCCGGGGGCACGCGGACATCCTCCGCGCCCACTGTGGAGTGCAGCAGAAATTGCTCCAACTCTGACAACCTGAGTGTTGATCGGTTTTAAAGGATCCCCACTGCACACCATTGCCACTGAGGTGGACACCGCTCAGAAGAAAACACAAGGATGGGATAGGCTGATAACGCCAGCATAGGAGATATAAAAAAAAATCAAGGTATGCTTGGGAAAGCTGGGACTCAGGACAAAAGATGCTGAACTTTCCACCACCCTCCACCCCTCCTGGCACCAGATGGGGATCTTAGGCTCTGGAGAGACAGAGACTAGGAGAGACACTGCAGGAAATGCTGAATACAGAATGAAGGGACCAGGAGAAGAGCTTGGGAACAGAGTCCAGACCTGGACTGAGGCCACTGAGGAAGGGGTCACCAGAGATCCAGTCCCCCCTGCCTATTTTTTTTTTTTAAATAGAGAGAGAGAGCACGTGCAAGAGCGGTGGAGATGGGGGCAGAGGGAGAGGGAGAGAGAGACTACCAAGCAGGCTCCATGCCTAGCCAGGAGCCAGATACGGGGCTCAGTCTCACGACCCCGAGATCATGACCTGAGCAGAAATCAAGAGTCAGATGCTCAACTGACTGAGCCATGCAGGTGCCCCTGAGAGACCCAGTCTCAGTTAACACCTCATTGCCTGCATGGTGGCGTGCCTGGGTTTTTGTTTTGGAAAGTTCAGTCCCATGGTGTGTGCTAATGAGAGCTAACAACTGCACCTCTGCCCACAGAAGATAGCCGGGCTTGCAAGTTCTCAGCGCGGCTGCATGGAAAAAACAAAACAAAACAAAACAAAAAACCTCCCTTTTCCACCATCTCATTTGATTCTAGGTTGGAGAAGCCAACAGCAGAAATTGAACGTAGGTGGTAGGAAAAGCCAGGGAAGGGGAAATAACAGAGCACACCCCCCTTCCGGAGGCTGAGCTCCATCTCAAAGTCTGAGGTGAAGGAGGGAGAAACTGAGGTTGGAAATGGACTGGTCATGGCAGGGATCATCAGCCCAAGGGGCTTTTGAGGGACAGGGAGGTGATTTCAAAAACAGCTCCAAGTAATAGTACAGTAATAAAACAGTAATGTTCTTCCTCCGTGTGCCCTAACAAGCTCAGCCCGTCGACCGTCAACCATCAATACGCAGATCTGAACAAGGAACAGTAAGAACAGATTAGAGAAGGTGAGGGGCAAGAAGAGTGTAGGCCTCTTCTCCTCCACACTGCAGGGTGGCCGAACTTGCACTCAGCCCCAGGTTCTCCTGCAACACCGACTGATGTGTGCTCTAGTATTGGAGAGCCTCCTTTCTCCCTGCTCTCACAGAAGCCGACAAGTCTGGAGGGCTTTGACTTTCTGAAAGTGTTGAGCTCTGACTCTTGCAGGAAGGGGATGGGTTAAGGGAATGGATGGAGGGTTAAGGAGAGATTCTAGAACATTGCCTACACAAATAAGGAGGAGGCCGGCAAATAGGCACAGGACACCTTTTAAAGCTAATGTTGCATCTGCTAGTTGTAGCTATAGCTGCTTCCTGACAGCCTGTAGATCTGTGCTCTCTAGAAATCTGTAAGTAAATTCTGCAAGATTTGCAAAGACCAATCTTATTGTATAGTTGTGAGATTGGCCCTGGAGTCGAGAACTGGCTGGAACTTAGAGTTGACACTGCCTTCCAAGCTCCCAGGGTTTGCTGTGTAACAAGGATCCTGTGGGCCTCTGGCCCACTGTGGGCTTTCCTGGTCTCAGCCTGCCCCTTTCACTTGCCTCCTGAAGGTCCCTAGGATTTGGCCTAGTCCTTCCTTCCGTTCTCTAGAACATGCCTTCTCTGTATTGAAATGAATGGGACAGGCTAAATGTAAAACGTTCACTCTTTCTCTAACATCTCCTCCAAGTTTGTGTGTGTGTGTGTGTGTTTGTTTTTTAACCACAAATCACTTTCAAGTGATAATATATTATAGAGTTCCAACAGAAATTTGTGGACTATAATGTGAGGGGGGTACAGAAGATCCCTTAGATAAATGGGTTAAAGACATAAGCACAATTTCGTTGCTTTAAGCTACTGTGTAAGTGTGTAATAGAATGACCACCAGCTCCTCAGTAATAACCAATATTCAAATAGAACAGTGAAAACATTTGCAGGTCAGTAAAAGCCTAAGTCCCCACAAGGGTTTACGAGGCCACGCACGATGGCCCCGCATCCTTGCCCTCCTCCGTCACCCCATCAGCCCCCTCGGAGGCACACACCAGGGGCAGGCAGGCTTCTCCGCTCCTGCTGTGTTTCCACCTGGGCCGCCCCGACCCCTGGCTCCAAGATCTACATGGCTACTCCCCCATTTCCCTTAGGGCTCGACTCTGTTGTCCCCTTTAAGACTCCACTCTATTGTCTCCTTCTCTGGGATAAAGGGTGAGAGGGAGACCTGCAGGCAGCTGAACCAATAAAAAGGAGTGGGAAATGGAAACAGAAGCCTCAAGCTTTCAATTACCCAGACTCATAAAAGTGCTAACTGCCAGACTATACCCTGACGTGTGTCATAGCTCAAGTTTTTTGTTTTGTTTTTGTTTTTTAGCTATTTATTTATTTCAGAGAGAGAGAGAAAGAGACAGTGGGGTGAGGGGCAGAGGGAAAGAGAGAGAGAGAATCCTCAGCAGACTCCCCATTCAGCAGGGAGCTTGACACGGGGCTCGATCCCACAACCCTGAGAGCATGACCCGAGCCAACATCAAGAGTCGGATGCTCAACCGATTGTGTCACTGAGGTGCCCCGCAGCTCACATCGTTCCCACACCAGCTTGCTTTGACTCACACACCTTTCTTAACAGCCTTATTGGGATGTAATTCACATACCTAAAATTTGCCCTGTTCAAGGTTAGGTGGTTTTGATACAGTCACTAAATGGGTTGGGGTTCAACAACCACATGATCTGATTTGTTGTGTTCCAGAGCATTTTCATCATCCCCCAAAGACTCCCTGTACCCATTAGCACTCACTGCCCATTTCCCCTCTTTCCTTGGTGCCAGCCAGCTACGAACCTACTTTCTCTTTCCACAGATGGAGTTGGACGACGGACGTGTACCATTATTCTGTGGTTCCTTCCACTTGGCGTGTTTTCAAGGCTTGTCCACACTGGAGCCAGTGTCCGCGCTGCCTTGCCTTCCTTTTTCACTAAATACCCGTCTCTGGTACAGAGACACCAAATTTTTGTCCAACAATTCTTTATTATCTTTATCTTTCAAACACTGCACAGTATGTTCCCCTGAGGCCAAAGAGCATCCCACAGACTTTTCAGGAAGCAACTTTGTTATTTCCTGACGCAATTTTACGTGTTTCTTTCACAGTTACTAAGGGCTGTGTGACTCTGGCCAGAGGCTATATGGTAAACTTGTATGTTCACTAAGTTTACTTTCAGATAATACACTAAAGAAATAAATCCTTTTTTTTAAAAAAAAGAATTCATTTATTTATTTGACAGAAAGAGAGGGCGCATGAGCAGGGGGAATGGCAGGCAGAGGGAGGGGGAGAGGCAGTCTCCCTGCTGAGCAAGGTGCCCAATGCAGGGTTCGATCATGACCTCAGCCAAAGGTAGACGCTTCACCAACCAAGCCTCGCTGGTGCCCCAGAAATAAATCCTTTTAAAATCTCAGATATAGGGGCGCCTGGGTGGCTCAGTGGGTTAAGCCACTACCTTCGGCTCAGGTCATGATCTCAGTGTCCTGGGATCTAGCCCCACATCCGGCTCTCTGCTCAGCGGGGAGCCTGCTTCCCTCTCTCTTTCTCTGCCTGCCTCTCTGCCTACTTGTGATCTCTGCCTGTCAAATAAATAGATAAATAAATAAAATATTTTAAAAAATAAATAAATAAAAATAAAATCTCAGATATATGTCCAAGAAATCAGATGACCTAATTAGTCACAATAAATCAGAACTAACACACAAATACACACACACTCATACACATTTACACAGTCCTAAAAAATATCAGCATATAAATGTTATACATAGAATATTTCATCATGGGAAAAAGAAATAATTAAGTATGCAGGAATTTGGTCTATAGAGATCTACAGTAAATGTTACCCAAGTTTTCCTTTTAGTGAGATTATTGTAGGTTTTTGTTTGTTAGCTGAGCAGAGAGCCTGATGCGGGGATCACCCAGGACCTTGGGATCATGACCTGAGCCGAAGGCAGAGGCTTTAACCCACTGAGCCATGCAGGCGTCCCCCTAGTATTGATTTCGACCAGTGTTTCAACAATTGGTTGAACAATTGGTTGACCAATTTATTTGGAATCCGTGTACCTGGGGTGAGATGAGGGGCATGGGAAATGGAGAAGGAGGTTTCATTGAGAAGGTATTGCTTGAACCAAATCTTAGAAGATGACTAGATGCTCCCCAAGCTGGCAGGTTGTGGGGAGAGGGTATGGGATGGGCAAAGACATCTCATAGACCAGCACAGTGCCCTAACTCCTGAAGACTGTTTCCAAAGGGAAGGGCTGATGGGCTGACGGGGAGACAGATCCTGGGCTAAACTGTTTCCCTCCCAATCTTGGCCTCCTCCAAAACAGAGTCTGGTTGGAGTCTTCGGAGGGGCAAGTTTTGCAATCCTCCCTTGACCCTAGCACACTGTGAAATTGGAAACCAGACAACAAAGGATGACTTCAGGCCAGCTCTGGTCCACATGGATGGATCCTGTTTAGGCTTATTTGGCTGAGTTTCTTCTCCACCGAAGGCAGGAGAAGGTGGGCGAGCTCCTTTGATTTTTAATTGGCAACCAATAATTCAAATAAAACATTCTGAGGGCTCAGCCATGTTGGCAGATGAAACATACCTGCAGGCATTTGGATCTGACCTCTGGATTAGGCATCGTGCCCAGTTGCTCAGTCATGTGGGAGGACACTGAAGCCTCGGACTTCATTTCAGTGTCCCCACCCAGGGCTTGGACTTTTGTAGGACTCTATACATGTCGTTAATGGGAGTCGAAGGCAATTGTGTGCTGGAAAGTAATGGGCCCTTATCTAATGATCTCTATAAGTTCTTCTGGGGCAGGCCACCATCTGCTTTTTGTGATGGAACTAACTGGAAAGCTCAAATTAGAAAAGGAAG
Source organism: Mustela nigripes (assembly GCF_022355385.1). NCBI lineage: Eukaryota > Metazoa > Chordata > Mammalia > Carnivora > Mustelidae > Mustela > Mustela nigripes. Next base: position 117,208,899 of record NC_081560.1, on the reverse strand, counting down.
AGGCAGCACTTCCTCCCCTTCTCAGGTCAAAGTCTGGAGTGTCCTGGATTCCTAAACTCCATTGATCCTCTGGGACAATTCCTTCCCCTCATCCCCAACCAAACCGATTTCACCTGGTAGTAATAACTTCAGGCCAATAAGCATTTTATCAGAGCTTCAGATGGAAACAGAACAAAACAAGACACATTTAAATTGCCTCCTCTGGGGGGCTAGGTCAGAAGAATTCACTGCGCACATACAGACGGAATTTCTGGAAACCTTGAGCTTGGAAGTATAAGTAGAGACGCTGAGGCCCTAAGCCCCAGATGGGACAGGACCTCCTTTGCAGGAGACCCAAAAGGGTAGAACCAGTTTTCTTGGGGAACTTCTGCTTGGCCATAAAGGGTGAGACAACATTCTGTTTTCATGGCTGAAGATGCAGCCTCTCTTTTTCTACACCTACTGCTACTGAGCCTCCTGCCCACAGGCCAGGAGAGCTGGGCCTTCCTGCTTTAAGGCTCCTGTTCCCCAACTCCTTCTCCTGCCTGACAGTCTTTGAGGGCAGCAGCCCATGTTGATTTGTTCTAGATCCAGGACTCCCAGGAGAGAGCCTTGCGCCCAGGAGAGAAATGAAATACAGCTGTCACATTGTGAATAACAACTGGGCTTTTGGTATCGGGCTATTTAAGTCTGATTGCTATTTTCACAATTTTTTTTTTAAGATTTTATTTATTTGTCAGAGAGAGAGGGCGAGAGAGCGAGCGCAGGCAGAGGCAGAGGGAGAAGCAGGCTCCCTGACAAGCAAGGAGCCCGATGTGGGACTCGACTCCAGGATGCTGGGATCATGACCTGAGCCGAAGGCAGCTGCCCAATCAACTGAGCCACCCAGACGTCCCTATTTTCATGACTTTTGCCTTTATATCCTCATCTGCAGGAGAGGAAAAATAACCTTGCTGAGTGGTTCATGATTCAGTAAGGTAGTGTATGGAAACTAGGCAGTGAATGGCAGGTATTAGCACTTTTAAAGGATTTATCAAGAGGGAAGCCTGAGTGGCTCAGTCAGTTAAGTGTCTGCCTTCAGGTCTGGTCATGATCCCAGTGTCCTGGGATCGAGTCCTACATGGGGCTCCCTGCTCAGCAGGGAGGCTGCTTCTCCCTCTGCCTCTGCCTGCCACTCTCCCTGGTTGTGTTTGCTCTGACACATAAGAAAATGAAATCTTAAATAAATAAAAGAGGTTTATTGAGGTATAACTGATAAACATTTTCACATACTTAAATGTATATTTTGATGAGTTTTGATACACATCTATAGCTGTAAAAACATTGCCATGATCAAAATAAAGATATTCACTCCCTCAAAAGTTCATTTATGCCCCCTTGGGAATCCAGCCTGCTCAATTCTCCAAAAAAAATTCCCTTCCTAAGCAAACAGTAATATTCTTTTAGTCAATGTGGATTAATTTACATTTTCTAGAATTTTCTACAAAGGAAATCATATAGTGTGTATACTGTTTTCGTCTTGTCTCAACATAGTTATTTAAAGAACCATGTGTGTTGCTGTGTGCAAAAGTAGTTCACTTTTTTTTTTTTAATTGCTGAGTAATATTCCACCATATAGATACAAATTTGTTTCTCCTTTTACCTGTTGGCGGACGCTGTGAGGACCTATTTTACTGTCCCTGCTCCCCTCCCCCAGGGGACTTAAAAACAAGTCCCAGAAACCAGCTCCAGGTGTGGAGGCCAAGAAAAACAAGGCTGTACCCACCTGGAGTCTAGCCCTGACATAAGTACAGCCATCTTGGCAAAGCAAAAGCTGGCACCTTGAACTGTAAGAGTGGGTTAGCATAAGAATGGCCATCCTGAAGGCTGGGAAGCCATTTTACTGAGCGTCCCTAACCAGCCCACAGGGCGCATGTAAATTGGGATAAGAGAAAGTAGCTAAAACCTGAAAAACCAATTTTATCCTATGCCACCAGGGAGGTTAGGTGATGGTGCCATAGGGACCAAATGTTAAAGAAAAACAAATAGTTAATTTGCAGAGACCACAATCCTGCAAGACAGGAGTCTCCCTTGGTTTGCATATGTTCTGGTGATTTACAACAAAAAGGGCTATCTCTTCAATGGCCCAGTTTCCAGAGACAAAGGGCTCAGTTCCTCAAGGCCTAAGGTCACACCATAAAAGGGAAGGGGGCGGAGGCAGAAGGAAATGTAAATAAAGTTAAATTTCCTTTAAACCTAAATCTCCCTTAACCACCAGATGGCTCCAGGGTGACGCTGGGGTGGCAAAAGGTTAAACAAAGTTAAACTGTCAAAGTGGGGTACGTAATATGTATGTAGCTATGAAAAAGTGCCTTGAAAATGCTATATAAACCCTGGGCTTTGAGTGCTTGGGGTCCTTGTTGAAACCCGCTGCGCCAGGTGGATACTTGGACCCCAGCTTGCTGGAAATAAACCTCTCTGTGTGACTTGCATTATTGAGAGTGTTCTCTGTCTAATTGAGGGGTGGTCGACTCCGTACCCTAATATTTGGAGGTCCCACTGAGATTTAAGACCCTCCTCAGAGAGACAGACAACTCCCCTATACCGAGTTTTAACTAAAGGAAGGAGGATTGGCCACCTCCATCTGGAGAACTTAAAAGTTCTCACCTGGAGGGACTTAAGGTCCCTATCTGGATCTGGTAGAGAATTCTCATCTGGGGGCCAAAGGGTTATGAGCCTGGAGCTCCAATCTGGAAGTTGTGGGAGATGTCCTGTTATGCCCCAATAATGGGTCTGTGATTAAAGGAGCGAGACTGATACAAAGCGAAGGTCAAGCAAAGCTTTAGTTCGCACCAAGCATTAAGAATCTAACCAAACGTTCGAGACTGTTTTAATGACTCCAGTGTGATTTACCCCAAACCAGTATTTCTCTACTAAGGTTATGCAGAGCCCCCCTCTTCTTTTATCAGTAACAGTAGGTTAAGCCTCCCTTACCACCTGACATTGAACACATCTATCAACCATATCTTGAGCCATATGCCCTAATTTGAAACCTATAACTGCTTGCCCATAAGCTCTTTAAATTTGCGTGTCCCCAAATGAGTGCCCTGATGTATTTGGCTTACTAATTTTCTTCTAGTCTTAGACTATAAAGGAGACTGGACTAATTTAGTCCACTCTACCACAGTGAGTCCTCCCTTAGTCAGTTCATAGAGGTCACGCCATCTCCACCAACCGCGGTATCCACAGCCTGAAGTAGCCCAATGTCCCAAGAAACTCCCTCATGGAGACCAAAGCCTAAGTAAGTGGTGTGGCTCTTACAAAGCTGTGTTTTCATTGCTGACACCCAATACCTTTTTCCTGCAGAGTCTTTAAGAGAGCTCTTGTCCCCCGCAAGCATGACCCATAGTCCTCAGCGGCTATTTCTACTATTCCCACTAACTCAAGTCAGATTCTTCCTTTCAAATTCCTCAATTTTCTGAAGTTTCTCCCTTATATCTGGGGCTGACTGACTGGCAAAGGCAAGATCGCCTACACGAGTTATCGTCCAACTTCTCTGAAGTTTACCTTAAGTTATCTAGCTTAGGTAAACAAACATTTAATAACAATCTAATCTAGAATTTAACACCCATAAAGCCATGTTATTAAAACGTAATTTTTCTCTCAAAAATAACCCTCATTTCCAGAGATAACCAAATCAGGACTAACTTGTTTGAATAACAAGTCCAGTTTCAACAAACTTGGCTTAATTGTTTACATAAGCTCAGCAAGAACAGTAAGTAAATAGATCTTTTAGAATCTGCTTTACTGGAACTTTTTATAAGAAATCTCTAGGTTGAGGGCGCCTGGGTGGCTCAGTGGTTAAGCCGCTGCCTTCGGCTCAGGGTCCTGGGATCGAGTCCCGCATTGGGCTCTCTGCTCAGCAGGGAGCCTGCTTCCTCCTCTCTCTCTCTCTCTCTGCCTGCCTCTCTGCCTACTTGTGATTTCTCTCTGTCAAATAAATAAATAAAATCTTAAAAAAAAAAAAAAAGAAATCTCTAGGTTGAACTTTTAGTAGCCTCTCCAGGCCAGAAGCCAAGCCACGTACTTGCCATCAGACATGCCTGCAATACCTGTCGACTTGGGCAAACTCCTGAGGTGCCCAAGGTATCTTGAGGCCCCTGCTCCTACCAGGGAGTGACATTCTTTACTCACCTGGTGAGGCTGCTGGGAACTCTGTAAGCAAGTTTATCAGGCCAAGAGTTCCAAAGGGTTTTATGGCTCCAGGTTTTACAAAGTCAACCTTAGTTCCTTCAAGCTGGTCATATCTGAGTCTTTTCAAATATGACATTCCAGTCAAAGCCTTGGTAAAATAACCAGTGTCCAATGCTGTCCTGTTACAAGGAGAATAGATTCTTACTGAACTTATACAAATGACTGATTGCCAAGGAAGAACTTATTGAGCCCTTTTGGTTTCAGAGGCTACCATAGAAAAGCTGAATGCCTTGATTCATTTACAAATGAACACCATTACATCTCTATAAGTTACAGGTAACTTAAGAAAAAGTTTCCCTAATCTAGAGGAGCAAACATTACAGAGCCAGTAATGTTTAAAACATGAAGAGACACAACATTACAACCCTTCAGTTCATCTAGTCCCATGTTATTAATTCTGGCTTAGTCTGAATGTAGCCCTTACTTCTGTAAATCTTTACCCATTTCAGTTCCAAGATTTTAACATATCAAATCTTCCCATATGAATTTTCTTTAAGGCGGAATTCATCTTATAAGAGAACTAAAGCAATTACAAATGAAAAAAAAAAAAAAAACTCAGAACAGATATAGTTAAATATCAAGTGATGACCCTTATCAAGACATTAAAATTTTAGGAAATGTATAGAACCTCTAAAATAATTACAGCATTTACCCAAATGCAACCCAAGGTTTATCAGTAACTTAGCTTATCAAGGAAGCCTTATGAGCCAAAGAGATCTCATTTACAACTCTGGGCAGGCAAAGAAAACTTTGCCCTTTTAAACAGAGAGAAAACCAGCTTTTCTATACCAGTGTCTTTCCTTTTTTTATTTTTAAGTGTGCATCATTGAGAGAGGAGTTTTCTGGGTTTCCCTCCCATCATAAATGATGTCACAGACAAAGGGAGGGTCATCTTTCAGATGCTGTCCCGCTCGCGTCCCTCGTGGGAACTTAGGAGCGTCTTAGGTAAGGTCTGTCCATATAAACCCCAGACCAGGCTACTCCGTGGAGTAGATGACCGTTATGCCATATGACGCCCTGTGCAGCCCACTCAGACACATTCACACAGTCAGGCACTCTTCAGATTCAAACAGGTTGGACACCTCCCTCCACCAGGTCTCCCGTTCCATTCTGTAGGAATGGATCTAGCTAATACAGTGGCCCCAGGCCCGTTTTTCTTTCTTAGTCAAACAGGATCAGGCATCTGGTATTTTTCTCTCCTTTTTTACCTATTTCCTACTTTTCTACAGTTGTTTCGCTTATTTCCATCAATCTTAATTACACTTAGCAGAATTTTGTACTCTTAGAAATAACTTAACCTCTACTGAAGATTAAATATAAACCAATTGTGACTTGTTACAACAGAATTCTTTAGATGGCAAATTTATCAATTAGTTAAAAACAAAACATGTTTACCAACAGATTTCAAAAGCACAAACCTAGTTCCAGCAATCAGCGCTCTAGCATTTTATCCCATTTGGTTGAAGTTTCAGGTTAACGACGACTTTGAAAGCTACTTTAACAATTACCCATTGAAACTCTGAGACAGACAAATAACCATCAGTTTAGTTATCTCTTTGCTAACAGATTTCAACACAGATTTTAACACAGTTTTGACCTTAAGTAAAAACTCTGAAGTTTCACATTTACTACTGTTAACTCAAAAGACATGTTTATCCTAATTAACCCAACAAGCTTAACTTAGTTCAAATACTGATTTACGTTCCACCTGGGCCCACTCCACTTCGAATGTTTACCTGAGACCCAGGTGGGAAGATCCGGAGCGGGGGGTTAGGTCCAGGGGCACTCTTCTTGTTTCTCAACAGTGAAGAACAGAACAAAGCGCCACCAGAAGGCAGAGAAAGGGTTCCCAGTTCTGGGGATCATCAGCTCCAAGAGAGGGGCACACACCATGCTTTCCCGCCAGCAAGGGAGAGGGGCTAGGCAGTCTCCCTCAGGCCCGAGAGGGCAAGGAATGTCCCCAAAACAAAGTTGTTTCAGCAGCTGCTTGGGAATATTCCTTAAAGTCTCTGCCTCAAGTTAGACTAACCCCAGTTGGCTCCAGTTATAGCCATTTGAAAGTCAGAGTTCCCTTACTCCGTTTGCCCCATTCCTTCAAACACAACAAGCAGCACAGCAGACAACAAAAAGTCAAGACAAAGACAACCGCACGCCCAGCAGATCTTACCCAGAACCTGCCACTGGTGTGGACTTTTTGATCTTCTGGCCGTCCAGGGGGGCTCGAACCCCCTGGCCACCTAGGGAAACTCGAACCTCTGGTGACCACCTGGGGGACTCGAACCCCCTGACCGCCTAGGGGGACTCGAACCCCCTGGTGATCTACCAGTGGAGGGAAGGGGCATCTCCCCATCCTCTCCAGACCTGGGGAGCATGGCCACGTCCTGCTTCACCCAGTGGGCTATACCCAGCCCTCCACCCAGAGAGACCAACCGATCTCATAGAGTACCTGGAAATCAGCGGATCCCACAGAGTAAAATCTGTGAGATCTTACCTCGAGACTTTTCCCAGAAATTCTGATGCTGGCTCAGTTCTCGTCGTTTAATCCCGGACAGAGCCCCCATATGTTATGCCCCAATAATGGGTCCGTGATTAAAGGAGCACGACTGATACAAAGCGAAGGTCAAGCAAAACTTTATTTCACGCCAAGCATTAAGAATCTAACCGAATATTCGGGGCCGCACCTCTTACAAGAGAGGGTGACCCCTCTCTGTTTCACAGAGTAGCTTTTAAGGGCAAAGGCCATGCGGTCGGGCCTGGACACGCACAGGTGGCCAATGAGATTGTAACACACACAGGAAACTCCACAGTGATGGTAGGTGACCAATTGAGTTACAATTTACCCTAGTAGACATTTGAACCAGCCTATTACACCTTGATTGGGATTGGCACCAAAAGGGCTCCCAAAGGGCGGGGCCCATACTCCTTGGTAACCACGGAGACAGTATGCATGTCCCCCACTGATCCAATGTCTCCACCTGGCCTGACCCACCTTTGTATCTGGGCTTTGTTACCTGTAAATCCCCTGGGGGAAGGGGAGCAGGGACAGTTTCTAAATAGGTCCTTACAGGGACATCGCTCAGAGGACGAGGTCCTCATTGTGAAGAGAGCCCGCAGCGGGTTTGGCCGAATTCTCCCTTAGCTTCCTTCCAGTTTTGTCTTCATGGCTGCGCCGGATCATTTGTCCTTGTGAGTGTGTTCTAGTTCATTGTTATAAGTGTATTTGTCTTGTTGTGGACTGAGGACGTGATGGGACAGACGCAGATGTCTGTCTCTGATGATTGACCACTTCTTAGACGTTAGGGAAAGAGCTCATAACCTTAGCACGGACTTACAAAAGGGAAAGTTTTGGACTTTACGCATGTCTGAATGGCCATCTTTTAATGTTGGATGGCCCCAGGAGGGCTGCTGGGTTTGTAGTTGTCTTTGTCCTGTCTCTTTGTAGTCTGTTGTGGTGTTTGTTATGTTTGCAGGAATGGGGCAAACAGAGAATAGAGAGACTCTGACTTTCATCTCTCTTTTCCTCCTAAATAGATGTGGGGCTTCTCCCCCACTCATTTCGTGTGTTTAAGGCTATAACTGGGGCCAACTGGAGGTAGTCTAACTCAAGACCGAGACTTAAGGAATGTTCCCAAGCAGCTGCCAAAACAACTTTGTTTTGGGGACATTCCTTGCCCTCTCGGGCCCCATGGAGACTGCCTAGCCCCTTCCCCCTTGCTGGTGGGAAAGCATAGCGTCTGCTCCTCTGTTGGAGTTGATGAGCTCTAAAACTGGGAATCCTTTCTCTCACTCCTAGCAGCACTTTGTTCTTCTGTCTCCCCCTTTTTGTTTCTGCACCAACATGCCTGGGGCCTGCATAACTGGCCTCTAGACCATCCTTAGTGCTTCCTGCACCACAGCTCCTTCTCTCTTCGCTGTCAAGGAGCAAGAAGAGCACCCGCTGGACCTAACACCCCCCACTCCAGATCCTCTCACCTGTGTCTCAGGTAAACATTCAAAAGTTTACTGAAGGTCAAATAAGCTTGTCTTATTTGTTAAAATCTGTGTTAAAATCTGTTAGCAAAGAGACGACTAAACTGATGGTTAATTGTCTCAAAGTTTTCATGGGTAATTGCTGAAGTAGCTTTCAAAGTCTTTGGTGACCTGAAACTTTAAAGCTTTGCTTGGATGACAAATAAAATTAAGTTTGTTGGACATCTAGGTCTTTTCCAGATAGGATAAAGTGCTAAAGCATTGAGTATTGAACATAGGTTTGCGCTTTTGACTTCTTACTTCAAAGAAACTAAGAGTATTTAAATCTGTTGGTAAACATGTTTTACACTTAACTAATTCTGTTTAACAGTTCACAATTGGTTAATACTTAGTCTTCACTAAAGATTAAGGTGTTTCTAAGAGTACAAAATGCTAAGTGTAACTAAGACTGATGGAAATAAAGAAAGCAACTCTGTGGAAAAGCAGATGATATGTAAGAAAGATTTAAGGGATGGAAATGCATTTTATTAAAGATAAAAGGTAATTTTGTCCTAAATGAGATGGTTGTTTGAAGGAAATGACTTGGGACAAAACCTGAATGCAAAAGAAAGTTGTAGAAGGTTTGTGAAGGGAAATCTTTGGAATGGAATTTAGGATGGTCAGGACAGACTAAGATTAAAATGAATGGGTTTTAACCAAATGGGATAAAATGCTAGAGTTCTGGTTGCTGGAACTAGGTTTGTGCTTTTGAAATCTGTTGGTAAACATATTTTGTGCTTAGCTGATTGATAAATTTGCCATCTAAAGAATTGTTTTAACTGTTCACAATTGGTTAATACTTAGCCATCACTAGAGGTTAAGGTATTTCTAAGAGTACAAAATTCTGTTAGGTGTAATTAAGACTGATGGAAATGAGAAAAAGCAACTCTGTATGTAAAAAGTAGGAGATATGTAAAAAGAGAGAAAAACAGCCCCGAGGCCACTGTTGGAACCAGACCCATTAGTAAAGAACGGAAGGGGAGACTGATTGCCTCCCATTATCCAGGGATACCCAAAGGGGAGGGTATCCAAACTGTTTGAATCTGAAGAGTGCCTGACTGTGTGAATGTGTCTGTGTGGCTCCACTGCTTTGGCTACGGAATCTGAGTGGGCTGCACCGTGAGTCTTGTGGGGCGTCATATGGCATAACGGTCATCTACTCCATGGAGTAGCCTGGTCCGGGGTTTATATGGACAGACCTTAGCTAAAACGCTCCTAAGTTCCCGGGAGGGACCCGAGCAGGACAGCATCTGCGACATCATGCATGATGGGAGGGAAACCCAGAAAACTCATGTCTTAAGACTGCATGCTTAAAAAAGGAAAGAAAGACACTGGTATAGAAAAGCTGGTTTTCTCTCTGTTTAAAAGGGCAAAGTTTTCTTAGGTTAATTGTTCTGTTTAAATGGTTTTCTCCTTGCCTGCCCAGAAAATTCAGTTCCTATTTTTTGTTTTATCAGGTGTTTAACATCCCTAATTATATTTAGGCATGTGTTTTAAAACTTTCTAAGGTTTTAGCAATTGTTGACAAGATTTAAACCAATGTTATACCTTGGGTTAGATTTGGATAAATACTGTAGCCACTCTAGAGGTTCAATACATTTACTAAAATTCAATGTTTTGACAAATATAGGTCTTTGATATGTTAAAATCCTGGGAACTGAAAGGGGTAAAAATTTACAGAAATAAGGGCTACATTCAGACTAAACCAGAATTAGTAACATGGGACTAGATGAACTGAAAGGTTGTAATGCTATGTCTCTTAATGTTTTAAACATTACTGGTCCTGTAATGTTTGCTCCTGCAGACTAGGGAAACTTTTTCCCAAGTTATCTGTAACTTATAGCGATGTAAATGTGCTCATTTGTAAATGAATCAAGGCATTCAACTTTTCTCTTTATCTGAACCCTCTGAAACCAAAAAGGTCTCAATAAGTATTCTTTCTTCCATGGCAATCAGTCATTTGCACAAGTTCAATAAGAATCTGTTCTCCTTGTCACAGGACAGTATTGGAAACTGGTTATTTTACCAAGGCTTTGACTGGAACGTCATATTTGAAAAGACTCAGATATGACCGGACAGCTTAAAGAAAAGAAGGTTGACTTCATGAAACCTGGAGCCCTAAAGCCCTTTGGAACTGTTGGCCTGATACCTTGCTTACAGAGTTCCCAGCAGCCTCTCCAGGTGAGTAAAGAATGTCACTCCTTGGTGCAGAGCCTCAGGAAGAGGGATTCGCCCAAGTAGACAGGTATTACAGGCATGTCTGATGGCAAGTACGTGGCTTGGCTTCTGGCCTGGAGAGGCTGCTAAAAGTTCAACCTAGAGATTTCTTATAAAAAGTTCCAGTAAAGCAGATTCTAAAAGATCTATATGATTACTTACTGTTCTTGCTGAGCTTATGTAAACAATTAGGCCAAGTTTGTTAAAACTGGACTTGTTATTCAAATGAGTTAGTCCTGATTTGGCTATCTCTGGAAGTGGTTATTTTTGAGAGAAGAATTATGTTTTAATAACCCACCTTTATGGGTGCTAAATCCTAAAGTTGATTGTTTTCAAATGGTTGTTTACCTAAACTAGACAGCCTAAGGTAAACTTCAGGGACGTTACACAGTAACTCATGTAAACGATCTTGCTTTTGCCAGTCAGTCAGCCCCAGATATAAGGAGGAAACTTCAGAAAATTGAAAGATTTGAAAGGAAGCATCTGACTGAATTAGTGGGAATAGTAGAAATAGCCGCTGAGGACTATGGGTCATGCTTGTGGGGAGACAAGAGCTCTCTTACAGACTCTGCAGGGAAAAGAGTATCCGATGTCAGCAATGAAAACACAGCTCTGAGGGAGCCATGCCACTTATTTAGGTTTTGATCTCCGTGAGGGAGTTTCTTGGGACGGTGGGCTACTGCAGGATGTGGATACCGCAGTTCGTGGAGATGGCATGACCTCTATACGAACTGGCTAAGGGAGGACTCACTATGGTAGAGTGGATGGCTAAGGCAAAAGGAGCATTTCGGGAATTACAAACAGCCTTACTGAGTGCCCCAGCACTGGCCATCCCAGATGTTACCAAGCCCATCCACTTGTATGTGGATGGGAAGACAGGGGTAACTGAAGGAGTTTTGACTCAGACTCTGGGGCCTCAGCAAAGGCCAATAGCTTATCTTTGCAAGAAGCCAGATGCAGCAGTGGCTGGGTTCCCCCTTACCTTCGCATAATTGCTGCCACAGCCCTCCTGGTCAAAGATGCAAATTAGACTATTGGGGGATTGGGCTAAGACTAGAACAGGAAAGTTAATTCTTCCTCGAAGACTAGGAAGAAAATTAGTAAGCCAAATACATCAGGGCACTCATTTGGGGATACACAAGCTTAAAGAGCTTATGGGCAAGCAGGTCCAGGTCTCTAAATTAGGGTGTATGGCTCATGATATGGTTGATAGATGTACTCAATGTCAGGTGATAAAGGCAGAAAGAACTAAAATGGAAAGAGGGAAAAGAGATAGAGGTTTGGGTTACCTGTGGCGGTCAGGTCAGACAATGACTCTGCCTTTGTGAGTTCAGTCTCACAGGTATTGGTCAAAGCTATAGGCACTAATTGGAAACTACATTGTGCCTACCTGCCCCGGAGCTCTGGGCAAATGAAAAGAATGAAACAGACTCTCAAAGAGACCTTGGCAGAGTTAATTTTGGAGACTGGCGGTGGATGGGTAGATTTCCTTCCCTTCACCGTCCTCAGGGCATGATGTACACCCTACTTAAATAAGGTGAATGTTCTGGAGACCCCCACCCCTTTGCCCTTGACTACAAGAGGTTGGTGTAGCAGAAATGACTGATCAGTCTGTACTCCAGTCCCTGCGGGCATTCAGGGATCCGGACTGCCCATACTGGGACGGAGACGGAGGTGGAGCCACATCCTTACCAACCCGGAGATTTGATTTGGATACCAAGTGGGAATCCTGGAGTCCCGCTGGAAGGGACTGTTTACTGTCATCCTGACCACCCCCATGGCAATAAAAGTAGAAGGCGTCAGGACCTGGATTCACGCGGGTCATGTCAAATGAGCCGAGGATGAGAACGCCCCCCAGAGGTGGATGCCACTGCTGATGGACCCTGCTGATCCTGGACTGAAACTAAGACTCAAAAAACAATAAGTTCATTAAATTCATTGTTCCCCTGTTGTTAAAATATAGGTGGGAAGTATAAGCAAGTGCGAAATAACAAAGGGGGGGGCTTAACATACTGTTTCTGGGTAAATCACACTGGAGTCATTAAAACAGCCTAGCAGCCATTAAAACGGGGTACAGAACTGGCTGAAGAGTCTAAGATTTGACTAATGCCCAAAGAAAAGGGGGGAATGTAAGGACCTATTTTACTGTCCCTGCCTCCCCCCCCCAGGGGACTTAAAAACAAGTCCCAGAAACCAGCTCCAGGTGTGAAGGCCATGAAAAACAAGGCTGTACCCACCTGGAGTCTAGCCCTGACAAAAGTACAGCCATCTTGGCAAAGCAAAAGCTGGCACCTTGCACTGTAAGAGTGGGTTAGTATAAGAATGGCCATCTTGAAGGCTGGGAAGCCATTTTACTGAGCGTCCCTAACCAGCCCACAGGGCACACATAACTTGAGATAAGAGAAAGTAGCTAAAACCTGAAAAAACAATTTTATCGTATACCACCAGGGAGGTTAGGTGATGGTGCCATAGGGACCAAATGTTAAAGAAAATAGTTAACTTGCAGAGACCACAATCCTGCAAGACAGGAGTCTCCATTGGATTGCAAATGGTCTGGTGATTTACAACAAAAAGGGCTATCTCTTCAATGGCCCAGTTTCCAGAGACAAAGGGCTCAGTTCCTCAAGGCCTAAAGTAGCACCATAAAAGGGAAGGAGACTGAGGCAGAAGGAAATGTAAATAAAGTTAAATTTCCTCTAAACTTAAATCTCCCTTAACCACCAGATGGCTCCAGTGTGGCAAAAAGTTAAACAAAGTTAAACTGTCAAAGTGGGGTACGTGATATGTATGTAGCCTTGAAAATGCTACATAAACCCTTGGCTTTGAGTGCCTGGGGTCCTTGTTGAAACCCGCTGCGCCCAGCTAGCTGGAAATAAACGTCGCTGTGTGACTTGCATTATCGAGAGTGCTCTCTGTCTAATTGAGGGGTGGTTGACTCCGTACCCTAACAACACATGTGCCATCACCAGTTTCTTCTTATTACGAAGAAGCTGCTATGGTCACTTGTGCACAAATACTCTTCATTTCTCTTGGGTAAGCACTCAGAAGTACAGTAGTTGGGTCAGACGGGAAGCCTGTGTAGAGCCTTCTAAGAAGGTGTCAAACGGCTTCTAAAGTTGTACCATTTTTCATTCCCACCAGCAACGTGAGAGATTTTACTACTTCTCCCCATCATCAACACTTATTAATTTTAGCCACTGCTGGGTAGAATAGTGGTTTCTCATTGTGGGTTTAGTTAGCATTTCCCCAATGACTAATGATGGTGAACTTATTTTCATTCGCCATCTACTTCCTTTTGCCCTTTTTTGACTGGGTTTTGAGTCTTGTTATTAAATTGTAAGGTGTATACTTATCACTTTCGTGAGATCTAAACAAACAGCCCATTGAGGTATATAATTCACATTCCAAACGATTCACTCATTTGCTGCGTGCAATTAAATGTGTTTCATTTTATCCACAGAGTTGTGCAATGAATACCACAATTAATTTGTAACCCTTCCATCAGGGCAAAAAGTAACCCACAACCTTTAGTGGTCAACTTACATTGTCCCAACCCCACCTCACTCCCATCTACAGGAAACCACTAATCTACTTTCGGTCTGTATAGATTTGCATATTCTGGACGTTTCATGTCTGTGGAATTATTTCCCTTTATTTTTTTGTGACTGGCTTTTATCACTTAGCATGTGTTTAAGGCTTGTTCATATTGTAGCACGCATCAGTCCTTCATTTGTCTTTAATTATGCAATAATATTCACAATACAGACATACTGCATTTTATTTATCCAATTCATCAGCTCACATTGAGCTGTCTCTGCTTTTCAGGTCTTACAAATAATAACCCTGTGAACATTTGTGTACGAGTTGTTTTATGTGAATGTGAATTTTCATTTCTCTCAGGTGTATACACAGCAGGGGAGGTGCTGGGCCATATGGCAACTGTATGTTTCACCTTTTGAGGAACGGCAGACTGTCATCTAAAGCAGCTGTATCATCTCACGTCCCCCTAACCCCCACCCCCACCCCCTGGCCCCTGGGTTCCCTTCATGTCCCAACATTCTCATCCACATGTGCTAATATCCACCTTTTTAAATTATCATCACCCTTGGGGATATGAAATGGAATCTCATTACGGTTATAAAGTGCCTTTTGAAGGACGAATTTTTTTATTATTATTATTTTGACGAAGTCCAGTTTGTTAATCATTTTTCCTCTCATGGGCTGCACTTTTTATGTTCTGTTTAAGAAATCCTTTTGGCAAATCCATTATTTTCTCTTATTTCCACTCCCCCCACCCCCAAGAAAGTCCTATAGTTTTAGCTTTCAGATGCATGTCTATCTATGATCCATTTTGAGTTAATTTTTGCATAAGGTTGAAGTTTACCATTTTGCATTTAACTAGCCAATCGCTCCAGCTCTGTTTGTTAAAAAGATTATTCTTTCCCCAAGGCATTGTCTTATGAAAATCAACTGGCAGTCTATTTTCAAAGACTACTTTGAAGTAGTCTTACTCAGGGATAATTTTGCTTCATGCTAAGGCAATAATATCCTTGTGAGTCTTTTACCTTGTGCCTTTTCTCTAACAAGGTTTTTCCATTCTGGCCCGTGCCACCTGAACTATTCCCAATCCTGTGTAAACTTGGGAGATTTTCCCATTTGCTCCTTTCAGGTGTTTTTTCTCCTGGTCTAGTATAGTTTCATCATATGCGAACTCCAGTTACTTCTCCATGCCAGACTTGAGGGGAACGCTCGGCAGACCCCAAGAGCTCTTTCTCTCTGCAACTCTTAACACCTCACTCCTCTGCCCTGCAAACTTGATTGCCTTAGCCTTCATGAATTCTCATCTGAGTCCACGCAGAGAAACTGCCAGATTTTTTAAAAAAAAGATTTTATTTATTCATTTGAGAAAGAGAATGCCTGAGCAGAGGGAAGGGACAGAGGAAGACACAAACTCCCAGCCGAGCTGGGAGCCTGGTGTGGGGCTGGATCCCAGGACCCGGGGCTTTTGACCTGAGCTGAAAGCAGATGTCCAACTGACTGAGCCACCTAGGTGTCCCAAAACTGCTGAATTTTTTTTTTTTTTTAACCTACGTTCCCCTCTCCCTGAACTGCAGCCTTGAAATTCTCCCCAGACTGTTATCTGGGGCAACTGCACGGCTCACTTTATTTAGTTTCCTCTGTGTGTGTTCTTTGTTTCTTATGTTTCTTTCCAGGAGACTTTACCCAGTCTTGGGGCTTTGAGCTCTATCTCTGTCTCCAGGCTGGGATTTGACTTTGAACACTAGCTGTGTATGTGCCAGCGCTGATCTTTGCCATTTTGTCTCTAGATCCATTCCCTACCCATCCTCTGCTCTGTGTCATTGAGGGTGTAGGGGTCTGGGCCCTGTCGCTTGCATTTCTTAGGCTCCTCTGTTAGCCAGAGTCAGGTTGTAATTGACCCAGAGGAGGTACTGGTGGGACACGGGAGGGCAGGAGGCAGGAAAGGCCACAACATGTCTAATCCTCCTCTCTTGGCCTTAGGAGCGTCTCTGGAAGAGGCTGCTCAACACAACACAACCACCTCTGGTGTCTGGTGACCCTCTCTTCCCCTAACACCACCTCTGCCCTTCCTGCTGTTGCTGGTCTCTTTGGGGTTTGCCTACATCTTATTTGGCTTCCCAACAATTCTGCCACCTGTGCAGCCATTCCCTGTTTGGAATACAGTGGGTTCTGTCTGCTGACAGGGCCTTAGCTAGACAGCTCCCTAACGAGTATCTCAAAATAAACACATCTAAAACCAACTCTTGATTCCCCTCCCAAGCTGCTCTTCTTGATGCTTTCTTCATTTGAATTCGAGTATTTGTCTTCACCTCCACTGCTCTCACTGCCCCATTCTAAGCCATCATTAACTCTCGCTTGGACTATTGCAGTAGACTTGCAACTTGTCTCCCTGCTTCCCTAGTTGATCCTAGCAGACAGAGTGATCTTTCTAAACTGTAAACCAGAGAATGTTGTCTTTCTGTTGAAAACCTCTCACCGGCTTCTTGGTCAGAAGAGAAAGCAAAGTCTGTACAATTGCCCCTCCAAAGCACCCAAGTACCTCCAGGATTTCATGTTCTAGTACTCTCCACCATCACATTCTGTTCTAGTGACACCAACCTCACTGGTCTTCCTAAAACCTACCAGGACATTCTTGCTTTGGGGCCTTTGCACATGCTATTTTCTCACCCCAGAATGGTCTTTCTCCAGTATCCACGTGGTTCTCAATCAGCTTCCTGTTTGTGTTCATCAGAGTCCTTTTCTGATTACCTCACTCATAACACAATGCCCTCCTTCATTGTCCCTTTACTGTTTCATCGTACTTCACAGCACTTTCTACGACTTTATGTTATATATTTGTTCATGGTGTGCCTGTTCCCACTGGAATGTAAGCAGAACAGGGACATTGGTTGGCTGCTATAGCCCCAGTCTCTTAATACTGGGTATTTTAGAAATAAAAATAAAATGTATATCAAGATCGCTTTGCATCAGGCACAACGCTAAGCGCTTTATACGAACACAGAATTTCTTTTCACTTACAGAGCCCAGAGCTCTATGCCAGGTGCAGAGGATGCGGATCATGCGGGAGAACGCCTCAGCAACAGCGAGCAGGTGCCCCTGGGGATCAGCTCTGCAGGGAGAGGGAGCCTCAGCCCCGCCGGGGCCCGCCCACGGCGCATGCTCCGTGGAGGCGCTGGGTAGGGCGGGGTCTCGGCGACACTTCCCGGTGGCCCGCAGTGCCGATTGGCGGCGCGCGCAGCCTGAGCCGGGAGGGGCACCTGCCCCCGCGTCCGACGGTCCCCGCCCCTGCAGGTGTCCAGCTCAAATAGCGGGCACTGCGGCTCTGCACAGTGGCCCGGGAGGACCGGTGCGGGTGAGTGTCGCCGGACTGCGCCGCTGGGTGCGGGTACAACAGCTCGGCCCTCCGCGCCCCCCCCCCGCCCCCCACTCCCGAGCCTCTGCGTCCGGGCGGGACCCCCTGCGCTCGGCTGCGCTCGGGACGGAACCCGCCTGGAGCACCTGCGGGCGCCTCTCCTGCGGGCCGCGTGGTCCAGGTTTCGCGGGGCTCCCCGAAGTTGCCCTTCCTTCCGTGAGAACTCTCTGATTTCCTGGACGGGAGCGGTCGCCGATCCGCGAAGCCGCCCAGAGCCCTTGGATCGCGGTGACCTCTGGGATTCCTAATTCCCAGCCACCTTCTTCCCCTGGTTAAGCTCCCCCTTACCAGTTGGCCCTTTGCTTCCCGTGCTCGACCTGGGTGAGCTCAGCTTCGCGGAACAAGGCTTTAACGGTATTGCACCGGTATGCCACGGGAGTTAACATAGGTCGGAAGTGCTGCCGGGTGTCTGGAGCGTAGGAGAGTTTCCTGGGAGCCCCAATTATTGTTGGTGGTGTTGACACTCATTACTAGGAAGCAAAATGGGAGACTGCTTTGGGGCTTTGCTTTTCTTCAACCACCCAACTTTTGGACCGACTCCTGTCTCATTTTTCAAAATCTGTCCCGTGCATCTCCCTAGGTGAGGGCTCCTCTAGAGATCCTTAAGGATGCAAAGCTGAGTCAGACTCCTGCTCTGCCCTCAGGCTGGGGCGAAAGGAGAGCCAGCGCAGCACCTTCTTGCATTGTTACACTGTAGGGAGAACTGAGCTAGAAGTGGCTAAGAGAGCCCAGAAAACCAGACTCCAGCCCGGAACGGGGCTTTTTCTCCGTGTACACTTCTCAGTCATCATCCTTCCGAGAATCACTTGACTAGTTGGTTGGAAGG
The DNA here is from genome assembly GCF_022355385.1 of Mustela nigripes. Classification (NCBI taxonomy): domain Eukaryota; kingdom Metazoa; phylum Chordata; class Mammalia; order Carnivora; family Mustelidae; genus Mustela; species Mustela nigripes. The sequence continues at coordinate 117,190,684 of NC_081560.1, read as the reverse complement.
AAACATGAACAGGGTGACATATGTGGGTAAGGATCTTCTGCTACTAGTCTCTTGGAGCTTCTCTGCAGACAGCTGGTCCAGGTGCTGTGGGATCCGTACCCAGTGAGAAGCATCTGCTGCCGGAAGATTCTTTGTTTTAAATTTGGGCACCACTTTTCTTTTTCCCTTGTCAATCCACTCCCTGTTTCCTAGTAAAAAAGGACTCTGGGGTGGTTGAATTATGATAAAAGGCAGGCTGGGAGTATACAGCCCTCCCCAACCACCACGGAGAGATAAAAGCTTGTGAGCAAAGGCCAGGGGAGCTCGCTTTGACAGTGCAGGTCAAGGTTACATTCCTTTCTGCCTACATGTTCAGGGTTCCTCATGGCTTTGGAGAAGCCCAAGGGACTTGCACTGGCAGAATTCACTATGGTAATCTCCTGAGAACCTATCTCTTAAGATTTGTGGAATACTCAGGCACAAGTCTGAAAAGCAGCCGTATTGTATTGACATACAAGAACAAGACTTATATTAAATGAAAACTTGTATAAATTTTGATGTCTGTATACTCCCACGAAACCATCGATACTTTCCATATAGTGAACCTGTCCATCACTCTCAAAAGATTCATTGTGCATATCCTCTTGTAATCCTTTCCTCTTGCCCTTTTTCTTAGGCAGCCAGGGATCTGCTTTCTGTCCATAGAGATTAGGTTGCATTTTCCAGAGTATTATATAAATGGAATCATATATTTTATTCTTTTGTTGGGGGGTCTGGCTTTCATTCACTGTAATTATTTTAATATTCATCCATGTTATTGTGTGTTCATTCCTTTTTATTTCTGAGATATATATAGATATATACATATCTATATATATCTCTCCATTTGCCCACTTGGGGTATTCAGGTTTTTCCAGTTTTTGTTTATTACACACAAACCTGTTATAAACATTTTTATACAAGTCTTTGTATGGGTATACATGCATGTATCTTTTTTTAAGTGATTATATTTTTCAAGAATGCAGGATGCCTGTGCTGTAGCTCCAGTCTTGCCTCTAACCATCCAGATTCCTTGGGAGACTCACTTTGCTTTGCCTTTAACATTCAGCCCCAAGGTCTGTGCTGTGCTGTGATTTTGCACATCACTTGTGGAAGCTAGATCATCTTTGTTGGTGGTTGGAGGGTCTCAGAAGGGGAAATGGGTGGTCTTCTATCTTGTTTCTCTTTCAGTCTCTCTTTCATTTCACTCTTTTCCTTGGATGACATATTTATTTGTTTTATTTATTTTTAAAAATTTATTATTACTCTTTTTTAACTGAAATACAGTTGACACATGTTATGTTAGTTTCAAGTGTGCAACATAGTGGTTCAACGTCTTTGTGTATTATCTTGTGTTCCCCACAAGTGTAGCTACCCTCTGTTCCAACACCATTGACTCTATTCCCTATGCTGTGCCTTTCATCCCTGTGACTTACTCATTTCACAACTGGAAGCCTGTACCTCCCACTCCCCTTCACCCATTTTGCCCTTTCCCCTACTTACTTCCCTCTGGCAGCCATCAGTTGTCTGTATTTATGGGTTTGTTTCTGCTTTTTGTTTATGTATTAATTTTTAATTTTTTATTATTTTTTATTTTTAAAAAATATTTTATTTATTTATTTGACAGAGAGAGAGAGAGAGAGAGAGATCACAAGTAGGCAGAGAGGCAGGCAGAGAGAGAGGGGAAAGCAGGATCCTTGCTGAGCAGACAGCCTGATGTGGGGCTCAATCCCAGGACCCTGAGATCATGACCTGAGCAGAAGGCAGAGGCTTCACCCACTGAGCCACCCAGGCGCCCCTGTTTATTCATTTTTTAGATCGCACATACATATGGAATCATATGGCATTTGTCTTCTCAGTCTGGCTTACTTCACTTAGTCTAATATTTAGGTGACAAATATGAATCCTGATGTGTAATTCTGGACAAGAACAGAAATAGACAGTGGGAGGCAAGAACTAATACTCAGCTTAAAAATGAGAACTTAAAAGTGTTTAAATCGCAGTGAGAGGGGAAAAGGTGGGTGGCTCACAGGATCTGGAATTTTGTGGATCTTCCTCTTTTCTTCAGGCTATTGTCTTCTAAGTCCTCTTCTCCATTTTTTCTCCAGAACAGTTTGGTGAACCTCATGGTGAGAGGGTTAGTGGGTATGCTGGGCTCCAGAGGTCACATGAAAACTGGTGGTGGCAAGTGGGGGCATTTCCTAGTAAAAGAATAACTTTTTTGTTTGTTTGTTTCTGATGTGGCTGGAGTCCTCTGTTTCCTATTTGCCCATGACCTGAGGTTTACTTGCCCTAAACCTGGTTCAGAACTTTTTATGGGAGCATTCATATACCAACATCATCTGTGTAGTGAAATTCAGACCAAATAACACTAGGCTATTTTCTACAGAAGGAAAATGCAGCTCCTGGGATTGGTGGTCTGTTTGGTCCTTGGGACCCTGCGTTCTGAGGTGTCCGGAGACAGTCTGGATCTGGATCCGGAGACAAATATGAATGTGGTAAGTTTCTCAAAGTCTCAAGGATGCTTTTAAAATGCTTCTGTGATGGGGCGCCTGGGTGGCTCAGTGGGTTAAGGCCTCTGCCCTCGGCTCAGGTCATGATCTCAGGGTACTGGGATCAAGCCCCGTGTGTGTGTCTTGGGCTCTCTTCTCAGTGGGGAGCCTGCTTCCTGTCCTTTCTCTCTGCCTGCCTCTTTGCCTACTTGTGATCTCTCTGTCTCTGTCAGATAAATAAAGTCTTTAAAATGCTTCTGTGACAGATGTCGAGGATTTTTTGCAACTCTATTACGTGGGTTACATGAAGCCACAAACTAATCTCTTTATATAGTATTGCACTTTTCACGTTCTCTGAATCTTAGATTCAGTTTGCTGACTTACCCCCAGGTAATGTGTATTTTTTTAATTTTTAAATTTTTTATTTTTTATAAACATATGATATATTTTTATCCCTAGGGGTACAGGTCTGTGAATCGCCAGGTGTATACATTTCACAGCACTCACCAAAGCACATACCCTCCCCAATGTCCATAACCCCACCCCCCTTCTCCCAACCCCCCTCCCCCCAGCAACTCTCAGTTTGTTTTGTGAGATTAAGAGTTACTTATGGTTTGTCTCCCTCCCAATCCCATCTTGTTTCATTTATTCTTCTCCTACCCACTTAAGCCCCCATGTTGCATCACCACTTCCTCATATCAGGGAGATCATATGATAGTTGTCTTTCTCCACTTGACTTATTTCGCTAAGCATGATATGCTGTAGTTCCATCCACGTTGTTGCAAATGGCAAAATTTCATTTCTTTTGATGGCTGCATAGTATTCCATTGCGAGGATGCGGAGAAAGGGGAACCCTCCTACACTGTTGGTGGGAATGCAAGCTGGTGCAACCACTCTGGAAAACAGCATGGAGGTTCCTCAAAATGTTGAAAATAGAACTGCCCTATGACCCAGCAATTGCACTACTGGGTATTTACCCTAAGGATACAAACGTAGTGATCCGAAGGGGCACGTGCACCTGAATGTTTATAGCAGCAATGTCCACAATAGCCAAACTATGGAAAGAACCTAGATGTCCATCAACAGATGAATGGATAAAGAAGATGTGGTATATATACACAATGGTAATGTGTTTTTTATGAACTGCACTTAACTGTTAAAACTACATATTTCTTAATGCAGGAAAAGAAAATTTTATAAGTTCATTTCATTTTTAAGTTAACTGAATTTGTTGAAAGAATGATAAAAATGTAGCAAGACTTGCCAAGAGTGTTACTACCAACTGCTGCTTTTATAATACCTTGAACAAGGAGTGTGATAGCAATGTCCAGGGAATACAGTTCGATACAAAAACCAAAATAATCTGAAATTTTTTTTTGTTAGAACCAATAAACAATATAATTTGTTGAGTAATTGTTGAGTAATTTCAAAGTTACTAATCGTAGGTAAACTATAAAACCGGGAAATACCTCGTTTAGGCATAAAATATTGGGAAAATACAAATGACTAAAGAAAGTAACTATTTTTTAGAATTGTTACTTCCTTTAGAGAGAGAGTGAGAAAGTGAGCATGGTGGGGAGGAGCACAGGGAGAGGGAGAGAAAGAATCTTAAGCAGATTCCACGCCCGGTGAGGAGCCGGATGCTGGCCTCGATCTCCCCACCCTGAGGTCATGACCTGAACTGAAATCAAGAGTTGGGCACTTAACTAACTGAGCACCCAGATGCCCCCAAAATAGCTACTTTGAAGCAGATGATGGCAGTGGCCCCACTGAAGAATCAAGCCCCTCTTAGAGGCAGATAAATCCATAGTGAGTCGAGAATTTAATCAGGGTCTTAAGGTCAAGGTTTACTTCTCGTCCCCAATTTTTTTCTTTTATTCCTCCCCCTCCTTTGAAGTTTTTTTTTTTTTAAACTATAAGAATGATACAATTAAATTCTTCCAAATACTTGGGCTAGAGAGGATAGTGAGCATTCACTTACATTAAATCTAGATAATCGAATTCTCCATATCCCACCGAACTCCCGATTAACCCTTGCTCCTTGGACTGGAGAAGTGATTTTGATCATACTTTCCTGTTTCTCTTCTCTTCTCATTCTTCAGCTCTTCCTTGCCATTGTGCATTCTAGTAGTGTCCTCTGTTAGCATTTGCTTATTAGTTCATTGATGAAAATGGATTAGTGCTATGCTCTGTTTCCCAGGACAGGACCTCTTAAAATGAAGATAGTGGTAGATTGTGATAGCTGGCATATTTAGAAAAGAAAGAAAGAAAGAAAGAACTGTGTTTATTTGTGAAGCCAGGATGGAAACAGAGAGGCCCAAAGCAGTGGTGAAATCAGACACATTTGGTGTCTAACATGCTTGAATGTCGAAACCAAGGGTAAGCACACGCCTGTCAGTGGGACAGACGGATAAAACAGGTGGGGATTTATTCTTGGATGGAATGTGCTGCTTGACGGAGCACACTAAAATTTCAGTAACAACTTTTCTTAAAGCCTGGAGAATGTCTGCTGACATCTTGTCTTCTTTGCCTGCTAATGTGGGAAGAACTTGTCCCATTCTGTCCAGAGATTTTCCAATATTCTTTCTCTCCATAGAGTGAAATTATCATTCACTGGGGTTTCCCTAGTGAGGAGCACTTCATCGAGACAGAAGACGGATATATTCTTTGCCTTCACCGTATCCCTCATGGGAGAAAGAACAATTCTGCCAAAGGTATGGGTGTTTCCGTGGTGAGGCAGGCACACTCGGAGAAGTACCGGTGTGGCTGGAATTTGGCTGGTTTTCATGTCTGTGACCAGGTTGAGATTTAACCTGGAAGCATTGAAATGGGGTTATTTTTTAGGCCAAAGTACTAAAAGTGTCACACGTACGCAAGGTCTATAAAAATACTTCTTGGAAAGAATCAAGGACTAGTTGTCTTAGTTCAGGTTTTGCTTAAGGATTCAGAGGTCAGTTTTATTTGAGGATATGCTGAAATCACTTTCTTTGTTATAAGAAAGCATCTTATTCCTGAAATGTTTTGAGCACTAAGGAGATAGCTTTTGGTGGTTGAAAATTAATCGATTGAATAGGCAAGGTATTCACATGGTTCAAAACTTTAAAGGAAATAAAAAGCCGTACGGTGAAATCTTCCCCCCATCTCGCCGTTCACCTCCCCGGGTCTGTGTGCATCCTTCTAAAATCTCTTGAATTTCTTTAGAAACAAATATAAACATAGTGATTCTTTTCCCCTGCTTCCGTTTTAATGCAAAAGCTGGAGTATAATGCATATTCTTTTGTTCATTGAATTTTTTACTTAATATTTTGGAGATCTTTCCATATAGTACATAGAAGACTTCACCGTTCAGTTCTGCAGACACAGGGTGTTCTGTCGCACAAGTTGTACCGTGACTTATTTAACAGAGATCCTAGGGATGGGCATTTGGGCTGTTTATAGTCTTCTGGTAGAAGACAGATCTTGCTGCTGAAAATTACCTTGTATGGGTACAAGTTTGTTTATAAGATCCACTTCCAGAAATGAAATTTTTGAGCCAGAGGATGTTGTTTACATTTGTGATTTTGATAGATACTGGTAAATTGCTTTCCACGTGGTCTTGCTCTAGTAGTTGCTCTCGCCTCGCTAGCAATATATGAAAGTTTGTAAAGCTTTGGAGATGTGCATTTATCTTCCCATAGCAAAACTGCAGTTTCCAGTTCAGATTAATGAATTTCTAGACAGACTACTTGAAATTGTTAAACATATGTCCGAATAAGGATCTCATCCCCATTCAATCATCTTTCCAGACTTACCTTATTCTTTACCATTTGCTCTTTCTGGAGCTTTTCCTTGGAAAACTGAGATGGACATGAAGGAAATTTGATGACGAGCTGTTCTTCAACTAACATTGTATGTGAGCAGAAGGGCCTTTTTGCCTCAATTTCTTCTCTAATTATTATTCAAAGCAAACTAAAAGCCTATGGTTAACATGAGCTTTGTAGTGTTATTCTTTATTTTTTTTTAAGATTTTATTTATTTATTTGACAGACAGAGATCACAAGTAGACAGAGAGGCAGGCAGAGAGAGAGGGAGAAGCAGGCTCCCTGCTGAAGCAGAAAGCACGACACAGGACTTGATCCAAGGAACCTGAAATCATGACCTGAGCTGAAGGCAGACACTTAACCCACTGAGCCACCCAGGGACCCCTATTCTTTTTTTTTCTTAATATAGTCTGCTTTGTCTATTTTTTCTCCAAAAAATTCTGACTATAAGAAGGCATTTCATAATGCTGAAGAAGCTGAGATAACCAGTGCTCTTCTTGAAATTTCCTTCCTCATTCTTGAGATGTTTATGGTTTCACATGTTATTAAGCTCCTTCTTGAGTGTTGTAAAAATGAGTAGTGAGCTGTAGTGAGGGCTTCTATCTTTTTTTCCTACTCAAACACATATAATGTATACTTTATTCCAGTGTGAACATCTGATCTTCCCTTTTTTTTAGTAAAAAAAAAGGGGGGGGGAGATTATCTTTGATTTCAGATTCTATATATAGAAGAATATGTACAGATGTCATTTTTCTTAAAAGTGGTTCATTGGCTCATAGAATTAGTAACGTGAGTCACTGTTAAAAGAAGCCCTGCTTGTGTTCCCTCTCTTGCTGTGTCTCTCTCTGTCAAATAAATACATAAAATCTTAAAAAAAAAAAAAAGTTTGGTAAAAACATGCTTAGAGAACACCACCCCCATCCCAGTCCCCAGGCTTTTCTCTCCCAACGGTTAGAGCAGAGGATGCCGCCTGCCAAACGTACGTGGGGACAAATGTCTGTACTCCTGCAGGGGAAGCACTGTGCTCCCCAAGGTGGGGGAAGTGAGCCCGAGTCTGGATGTGCTCCCGGTGGCAGGAAGGAACCAAGAGGGCTCAACGTGAGATCTGCCTCCGCGGCCACGGACGCCCACGTGATTTCGCCTCTGTGTGTCTTGGGATCTTCACCTGTAGCAAGGTTGATTGGCTGGGATGATCCCCAAGATCCCTTTTAGTCTTGGTCCCTCTGGTTCTATGGTTTCTAGTCCCTCCTCTGTTGTTGTCATTGGCAAGCATGCACGCTGCTGGGTCGGGGATACCCTTGGTCTCCAGAATGCGGAGCACAGGCAGAAAGCTCTCTGACTCTGGTGGCCACGAGAGGTCCCCACCTGCTCCCTGTGCCCTGCGGAGGTCTCCTTGTCAGCGCTGTTACTTTGGCTCACGGAAGCTGAACAGACAAAAAGAATTCCCAAGAGTCCCTGACACCCAACGTGGAGCTCCTCCTCTCGTTCGTGCTCCTCCCCTGACTTCGTCCTTTCCTAAGAACACCGTAGTCCTCCCAGTGATCCTGCCCTGGACGCTGCAGAATCGGTCTCGCCTCGGGGCCTCGAGCAGCCCCCGGGTCCTCCCTCGGCCGCGGGGTCGTGGGTCACGCGGCCCCAGTGCCTCTCTGCGCACGCGCACTCGGCAGGGCCGCCGCCCGGCTTACGCGCTCGGGACCATTTCACCAGACGCGCGGAGTCAGCTCACCACCCCGGAGAGGAGGCTTCAGCCACTTTCGTTTTGGAGGTTTGCCGTGTATCAGAAAAGGGAAGAATTTCAACACAAAAATTGTTCTTTAAGACACTAATGCTTTTGCTCCACCCACATATGATGCCCTGCATCTCTGCTGGTTACAGGGCATTGCAGGGTACCTTGAACTGTTTCCTTATTTACTGGGGAGACTTACCCCTTTTCAGTAGTTTTCTCCATTTCTGTGCTCTCCGGCGATGCGGCGCGACCTGAGTTGAAGCCGTGGGGTAGTGTCTTCGAGGCCGTCGCCCTGGTCCTCGGATCGTACTGAGCACCTCACTTAGAGATCACCTTTGGCCTTTATGGTCCCAGGGTTTGGCCACGTGGTTCCTCCTCCTCTCCCCGGTCTCCTCAGTCTTCTGTAGTTTTGCAAGAGGAAGCTTCTTCAAGCCCAGAGGTCGTTATAGGGTAGGACCACTCAGCCATCCTCAGGGCCCTCACACACGAAGTGACCTTCCTTTACTGAACCTTCTGTTTCTCCGTTGTCTGGACCGTTCGCACCACAGAACCCTGAGGCTCCCCTGGGGATGGGCAGGGTCTGTGTCTACTCGGCAGAGGAGACCTCAGGCCTGTCGGTGGCCAGCAGGGTGGACTCATTAGCGAAGGAGCCTTCATCACTTATGGTCTGTCCGGGTTTAAGCTGACACGTCAGCCTAGCTACGAGTACCTGAAGTGGTGTCTGCTGTAGGAGTGAGTCTCAAAGAGTGAGTCTCGGGCACTCGGAAATCCGAGTGAGGCGTTCCCGCTCTGCAGAGCCGCCTGGACTTCAGCGGACGACAGCTGCCTCTCGGATGCCGCGCACCCTGCCCACCACCTTCATAAAAACCGTTCTTTCCCTCCCACCAGGTCCAGCCTAACTGGCGGCTCTCCTGGATTGCTTGAGCGGGAAGGAGACGTTGTTCCTCTGAACTCCCCAGCCCCTCACTAACACCGCTCTGGACGCACTTTCCTTCTTCTGCCTTGGGAGGGTCTCACTTCTGTCCTTCCTCTCAGTCTGTCATCTACGTGTCCCTCAGCACAGTTGGCAGCACCGTGCCCTCTGCCTGGCTAGGCTGACTGAGAGAGTTCAGAATCGGGGTTCTTAATGGCATGAAAGCAAGCACCATCTCTCGAGCGAAATGGCACCAAACCCTATGCACACACATGTATTCCCTACGTGTGTAGAGTGTGTATGGATCCAGTAAAGGATACGCTGATTTAGACGATCATTTGCCTGTCTGGTCAGACCCCTGCCAACTGGTCAGCTTGGAACACCTCTTCAGAAAGCTCTTAGCGGCCCGTGGAACCTGTGTGTGTGCTTCTCGGGGTTACGCCGTCTGTCAAGTGTTGAGTTACCCCTGCTCTGTACTGACTCCAAAAGGGAATTGAAATTCAGAAATTCATCCTTAATAGGGAAGTGGTACTCTTTTCACATGCTCAGCCTTATTCCAGAAAGTCATGGGATGTTAGTGGCACTAGAAGGATTGCAAGGCCCCATGTGAGCCGAGGGTTCGGAGAGTTTTACATTTTTAACATACCTCCTTATGCATTCCAAGGTATAGTCCTTGGGTTCTGGAGCCTGTGTGCTAAATGAACACCCTCGTTTTACTGTGTGAGAGAGAAAGACTTTGGCTTTAAGGCAAAGAATAGTAGCCCAGCCAGTCTAACCCCAGAGCCAGTGTTCTTTGGACTAGAGGATGCGACCTTATGTAACAAGTATTGAGCAAGTTGATCCCATGATAATTAGATTTTTATTTTAGTTAAGTAAAACAAGGAAATGCATATTGTCTTGCCTAAAATAGAACAGCGACTACAACAAGTCAGACTTCTTGCCTAACTGGGAAATGTATTGTTCATAAAAATTGTCAAAGCATCTACAGTGGGTTATTTATATCATATTGTGGATATACATACATGCATGCATACATGCAGATATGATACATACGAAGTCTGATAGAATCTATGGTAGGTATCTGGTGGCCTAATGAGTGAAATGGTGTTCTGGGACATGAGTAATCATCTTCAGGAAGTTTGAACTTCACCTTGCAAAGACACCCCAAAGACGGTTTGCCCCTTGAGCTCTTTATGTCATAACTGAAAATTCATGGTCTGGCTTATGAATTAGATCTTTGGACAGAAAGGCCATTGACTTGTATTCTCCTTTGATTGTTACAGGATTCTGACTATTTATGGATTTTCTGTTCTTCTCTTCTATGTAGTTCCTGAAGGAAACGTCTCTCTGAGTAAATACTGTGTTCCAACAGACTTCCCAGAGCCCTGGGTGGGCCGACACGTAATTCCTTGCCTCCCAGCAACACTGGCCAGATGTAGGGTCATGACTGGGTGCCCTGGCTTGTGGACTCTGACCAACTGAACTCCCATTGAGCTGTGCTTGGCTCTGATGGCTCGCCAGGTAGTGGATTCCATTCATACCTTTGCCTCCTAGAGCGGCATGAGCCAGTGAGACCTCCAGCTATCTCCTCCCCTGTGCTGGTTGGGACAGGAGCAGAGAGTCAGGCTAGAAGGGGAAGAGAGTGTCCTTTTAGCATCTTGCTCTCCTGTACCCTCCCCGTCTTGCTCCCGGTTAACTGGTCTCACCTACCAGTTCTCAATCCCCACCCTCCTCAGCCTCTTGGCCACTTCTTCAGGGAGCACTCCCCAGGCACTCGTTCTCGTGGCTCCCTGGGTATGTCCTTCCCAGCACCGAGGGCAGGAAGACCATAGGTCATGACAGATTATGTAGGTGACGGTGTACGTGATTTCTACTTCACTAGTCTGGAAGCTCTTTGAGGCCGAAGCGGCTTCTGATGTTTGATCGTCACTGCAGCCAAGGCTTCGGTGTCTCCCAGAGCTCCTCTGGGGCCGGGCCCTCCTGGGACGCGGCAGAGCAGGGCATCCATGGCCAAGCCGTGCTGGTGGAGGACTCGGTCCTGCTAGCTCAGAGCCAGCCACAGGTGCAGGTGGGGGCATCCTGCACTGGGCGTGGAATCTGAGGCCGGACCCCTTGTGTGTGTGCAGACGGTGAGGGAGCGTGTTTGCGTCCCCGGCCTGGGGTTTATGTTCCTGCTCTACTACCATAACCAGGTGTGTGACCTTGGCAGTTTACATAATTAACCTCTTCATCTACTAACCAGGAAGAATAACACATATTTCATGGGGTCCTGTGAAAATTAGGTGCAAGGAGACCCATAAAACATCTTGTGTGGTACACTTGAAGCTCTAGTTTCTGTTTTTAATGGGAAAAGAAAAGACACTTGCCAGTCATCTCCTTTGTCTGCTTCCTCAGTAGCGAGCACCTCCGACAGGGAAGGTGTGATCATGGAATGTTTATATCCCCCTGAATTCCTGTGTTGAACTCTAGCACCCAATGTGGTGGGGTTCAGAGGTGGGGCCTCTGGGAAGTGACTCTGGGTGAATGGGATTCGTGCCCTTCTAGGAAAGAGACCCCAGGGAGCTCCCCTGCCCCTTTTGTGAGGACACAGTGAAAAGACAACTGTCTGTGAGCCAGGAGGGGGTCCCCAGAAGACACCAGATCAGCCAGAGCCTCCATCTTGGACTTCGCAGCCTCCGAAAGCATGGATAGAATTTTTCTTGTTCCGAAGCCGTGCGGCCTGTGGTTTTCTGTCGTAGCAGCCTGAATGTGTGGATGCGGAATGTAGTCTACACTGTAAGAAAAGGAGAAAGATGTCTGTGTCAGGATTTGTGGGCTGCGCACAGACGGCACTGAAGGGAGATGGAGCGAGAGAGGAGTGACTGTGTCTGGGGCTGAGAGTCCCCGTGCCTGGCCACTGCCTCGTGGTGCACGTGCATCTCTGGGCCTCTCCATTCCTTCTGCTCATGGAGTGTTCGGATGTAGCTGGGTAATTCCCAGCATCCGACCAACAGTGAGACTGCGTGAACGCAAGGTACCACAGCGCGAAGCCCCCCAGAGGCAGGCGGTGGCCTGGCGAGGGACAGACAGAGCCGAAAGGCAGCTTTGTGTGCACCTGAGTTTGGTTCCCAGCACCACGGCGTGCCGGCCGTGTGCACGCTGGGGTGAGAGCTTCTCTCTGGGCTCGGAGTCTCCATCTGTCTGGTGGGGGGAGTGGGTCAGAGGCCCTGTGCCCTCTGAGTACACAGTAGGCTAATAAGGCGGCACCTCGGAGAGTGCGAATGGTGGGGTGTGCTTTCTTTCTTGACTTCACCCATTCCTTCACTATGGCATTAGTTCCACAGTCTCCCTGAGCCAGCAGCACGTGCCGGACTCCGCATGGGGTGCTAGGGACGCTGCCGGGGTTCACTTGGCCCAGATCTCTGGCCTCACATTGTTCAGTGACCACGGAGGCTGTGGCTGGTCGGGGGAGGTTGGGTGGTTCTGCAGCCTGCCCTGAGATCTGAGCACGGTCGTGTCCCCTCCTGCAGAGGGTCACCCCTCTTCAGCAGGGCGACCTCAGAATGTGAGCGATCAGGCTTTCTGAGCACTTCCTGGGGAGGGGCCTTGGTGGGGAAGTGAGTTCACACACACCTCTATCCCTGTTACAGGTGAGGAAACCAGGGCTGTAGGGCGTGGTGAGCTTGCTGGTGCTAGGGCAGCGGGCTTAGGACCAGGCTCCTACCCACGCAGCCGTGGGGATGCTGGCAGTGCCCCAATAAAGCCACGGTGTGGGAGGTGCCCTGTGTAGGTGACCTGTGCATGGCTTCTGTCGTGGAAATTCCTGGCAACACCTGCTTTGGAGATGAGCTCCTCCTCCTCATTCTCTCCAGTGACTCTAAGCATTATGACCAAGGCTTCCCACTACTATTTGCTGATAGAGCTTGTGGCTGTGTTTGGAGGCCAACGCCTCAAGCCATCATTAAGGGCAGGAATTCACTCCATTGTCCCTTGCTTTGAATAAACAGAGGTCTGCTCTTCATAATCCTGGAGAAGGAGCTCTGCAACAACCTCCAGGGCCTGTCCCATGTCAGCCAGGGATCTCCTGGTCTGGCCTCTCTCTGGCCAATTTAGGCAGCGTGTTCTCGGGGCCAGGCTGGTGGAGCTGAGGGCGGCCGTGCTTCCCTTTGGATGAAGCCGCCTTGAACCCAGCTGTGCGTGGGCTGCCTCAGAAGAGCAGATGGAACCTGCCGAGAATACATCCTTGCCGGCTCTGCCCCTGGAGTTCCTGGTCCCCCAGGTCGGGAGCTGGGCCAGAAACGTGTGGTGTTGAAGTGCTCCGGGTGAGTCTGGCAAGCAGCCAGTTCTAGAGAAGGGTGCTTGGCTTGCTTCGAAGTGGCTGGGTTCACACAGAATACTTGTAAGCACACCTCTTTCCCCTGCCACGTTATTCTTTAACGACATGGGTGTTTTTTGGAGTAGGGGTTAAAGCAGTGACTTTGGGATGAGAAGAGCTTGGGTGAGTGTGTAGGTCACTTAAGCGCCCTCTCCCTGCAGGCATCGGTTCCCTTATGGGTAGCACAGGGGTGGGTGTTCGCGTCTCTGCTGTGACAGCATAATCCACGTGGAACGCAGCACCAGATCCGTGATCGGGAGCCATTGTGACAAATATCGGTAATCGCTGAAATTAACCCGATGCTAGAAGGCTGGCTGCAGTCTAGCGTGAGTAGCTGGGGAAGGTTCAGAAGTCTCTGGTGACCTGAATTCTGTCTCAGGGATGGTCGGTGCTGGCCCCGGACTTCGGGCTTGTGCACAGTTGGGGGCTGACTTTGCTGGGTCAGAAGCTCGCTCCAATTGTCCGGTCCCGTGGATGGTTGCAGGGGCTCTGAAACCAGGGGCGATTCTGACTCTGCATTCCTCCATGCGACACGGCAGCAGTGTGTGTGCGCTGTAAGCATGTCCTCGTGGCCCCTCTGTCTCTAATCTGCCGTGGCACAGGAGCAGGAGTAGGGGGAGCCCATAGGTGACTCGTAGCCTACCTTCTAGGCTATTCTGGAAGGTTTTAGGTCATGCAGGCTCCTTCCAAAGCAGCAAGGAGCCCAGCCTCTCTCTTCCTTAGGCCCGAAGACATACTCCCACCTGTCTGTTCTGGTTCGGGGTTGCTGTCTATAGGGAGATTCCTTAGCCATACTGTGGATCAAAACACTATAGCTCTATTGTCTTACAGTTCTGGAGGTCAGAGGTCCTAAGACAAAGACACTGGTAGGGCTGCATTCCCTCTGGAGGTTCTAGGGGAAAATCTGTTTTCTTGCTTTTCCCAGCATCGTGAAGCTGCCCACACGCCTTGGCTTCTGACCCCATGCCCCACCTTCAAAGCCAGCAGCAAAGCATCTTCCACCAGTCTTTCTCTCTCTTGTTCTCTCTGGCTCTCCTGGCTCCCACTTAGAAGGACCCCTGCTAATCCAGGGTGCTCGCTCCGTCTCACAATCTTTAATCACATCTGCAAAGCCCCTTTTACAATGTAAGCTGATACAGTTACAGGTTCTGGGAATTAGGATGTGGACACATCTGGGGGTCCAGTATTTTAGCCCACCACCCAGTTGTTTGGTGATAATGCATGCAAGGTGCTTGGCATGGCGCCTAACACAGTCTGCACTTAGTATGTTCCTGCTGTAACCGTGATTATGTTATCCTGGCTAAGGGATGCCCTTGATTGTATCTTTCTTCACAGTGCTTGTGTTCTGATAATATTTTATGACCTTTGTGTATTTATTATGATTATGAGCGACTATTATTCGTTGACCTTTACTGTGTATCAACTGTGGCACGATTCCTGCTTTGGAAAGTAGCACTTAGACTTTAAGAGGTTGAGTAAATTTTACAAGCGTTCACAACTAGTGAGAACCAAGGTTTGTTTTATGCCAACACCTGACCTTGGTGACCTCATTTTATTGTCCTTATGCTTCTTGGACTCAGCTGATTTCACCCTGTTGGAGCACAGTGGACGCCTGACCACACAGCGCCCTGGTGGAGAAGGCCAGGGCCTTGGTAGGCAGGAGGGTCTTTCCCACGCACAGTCTGCTTCCTCCTGCGAGACTGTGGGCTCAGCACATCTGTTTTCAGAGCCTGAAATCCTCTCCTTGCTTCCACCCACATTTGGACCAAGTCATGCAGCACACTCCTCGCACCGGCTCTGAGCTATTGAGGTGACTTTTGGCCCTCTCTGGGGGGGTGGGCTTCTAGGCCCTCTCCTCAGCCCCCGGCTCTCCCAGAGCTAGAGACCAACAGGCCAGCTCGGGGCACAACCAAGGAGCCAGCCCTTGTCCCATTGTGTTAGTTTGTCACTCAGACAGAGCAGACCGTAGGTGCTGGAGTGTGTGGCCTGGGCCAGGGCTTAGGCACCCTCCCTGAGCCGGGGAGACTGGCTACCGCGTCCCTATCTCCTTCTCTGTGCCTCCATCCACCCGAGATTACTTTCTTCCGAGCACCCAGTCTAGCTGCCTCCCAGATAAGTTTCCCTCTTCAGCCTGTCCTTCTCCAGGGGCCTCTGTATGCTACAGAATGACTTCTCTCTTGGTAACCTTCTTTTTATGGCAAAGCGGTGAAGAGCATGGACCCTGGCATCAGACACTCCCGGTTCGAATCCCATCTCCCCCTTTTAGCAGCTCTCGCTCAACCTTGGGTACAGTACTTGACTTCTCTCAGGCGCTGGGCCCTGTTCTGTTTTCGGCATGGTCCTGAGAGCCTACGAGTGCACAGTAATGGCGAGTTGCTCCTAAGTCTGCTTCTCTCAGCCAGGTGAGAAGAAATTGAATATGACTAATTCACTGAAAGATATGGATGGCGGTAGGACTGAGACTCCTGGAGAGAAACTTCTTGTCCAGCAAGTGCTTAAGTTCTTGCCTGGTTGCGGGAAGGGAAGGAACGACTTGATACCTTCCTTCCTTTCCCCTGGTGGGAGCAGGTGAGGGAAGCCACAGGCGTGTGGGCAGACCTGTCTGCAGTGTCCTTCTGCAGTCACCGATCGTAAGAGGGAAGGCACTAACCTTCTCATACCACTTTGCCACCCCAGGCCGGGCTTTGTTAATGTTTTGTCTGTCTGATGGAATCATGGCTGCTGGAAGCCCAGTGGGGCTCTTTGGTTCTAGAAGGAAAGGAAGCTGGCCCAGACTGGAAGGGTGTGGTCTGCACAGCGTTCCTCACGTCTCCAGGTCAGACAAGGCCCTGACCTTTACCAGTGGTCCCTGACCCCGCATGGTATCCAGCTGCTGCAGGGGGCTGTTGGTGTGTGCTTTGGGGTCCTGTCCATCTGTGCCCTGGGCAGCCTGTTTTGCTCAGATGTGGCCAGAGGGTTGCCTGGATTGGCCTGTCTTGCTGGTCTTTTGAGACCAAGTCTTATTCCTCCTGGCACGGCCCCAAAGCACAGTTGAGGAGAGCCAGGGTCTTACTATGCCGAGGGGGTTTTGAACACCACCGTGGGGCTCCCCGGCGCCCTTCCCATGGCGTTGCCCAGTTACCCTGAGCCATCATGCCTCTAGTCACTGTCCCCACAGGACAGCTCTGCTGAGGAGCCCCCAATCCTTAAAACACATCTCATGAACTACGATTTCAAGATGAATTAATCTCAGTCACTGTTACTGCATCACTGAAGTGTACCTGAACTTTCTATGATGACTCTTATCCCCCCACTGGAGTACGGTTTTCGCTGAGCCAGTCTCAGATGCCGTGGGTCCCCCAGGGCCTCATCTGAGGAACTCTCTCACCAGGTGGTCCTGGTCACGTAGCACCAGAATGGGTACTGAAGACAACAGTGTGCTCACCAAGCTGCCCCAGTCTTGATCGATTTTGCTTTCTATTCTCTCTCCCCTGGGGGAAGGTGGAGACGTGGCCCCGGCCGTGCAGGGGGCTGCTGGATGTCATTACAAAATCACGAGTCATGATTTTGCCTGGCAGGCTGTCCTGCTGCTCTATAGACACGGGGAGCAGCGTCCACACAGCATGACTGGGGGTGGTGTTCATGCTGTGAAGTGTTTGGACGGAGCCTCCTGGGGTTGTGGGGAGAGCCCACGGGCTTCAGAGGGACAGTCCCTTGAAAAGCAATCCATTGGTTACCAAATCCATCGTAGGACAGAAACAGGAGGAAACATGGGTCGGTTCACTTCCCATCTGTCCGCATGGATCTTTCTTCCCATTTCTCCGTGGTATTTCTACACCCCTTCTTGATTGTGCAACTCGTCGCTGTCCAGCTGCTGTCGAGAGTAGTCTGTTGCTTTGTGCTTTGCTTTTTTTCCCCTTCCAGGCTGGGTTATGAACTTTTCTGGGCTGCCACAGGCCTTGTTGTTGTCGATGGCTGAATTACTGCAGTGAATTATTTGACCACTCAGCAGTCAGCTTCCCCAGCCCCCAGCGTCTCCCTGTCCTAACTAACGGGTGGAGGGCAAAGGGAGCTCTTACTTTGTGATCTGTGTGTCTGTCCCTTCATTACCTCATTTATTTCTGTTGACAGTCATTGATGGAACGGAGACTCAGCTGGCTGGGTGACGATAACGAGCTAATGTATACTGAGTTCTTACTGTGTATCAGGCACTTAGCTAAGAACTTTTCATGTCGTATCTCCTAGCTCGTTACTCCTTATAAAGTGCGCATGACATTTCCCTGCTACAGCGGATGACCAGTCTCGGAGGGTGTTGAAGTGTTTTGCACGTGTCTAAAGTTGGAGAGGACAGGTTCACACCAGGTGTGTCTGTCTCTAACACTCATGGTCAGTCTAACAGCTCCGGGACAGGGAATGGTTTTCTTCCTGTGTTTGTTCTAGGCCATGTCCCCAGTTCTGGAAATGCCTGGCACATAGTTGGTGTTTAGTAAATGCTTGTTTAACAAATGACTAAATGGTCTTAACATAATGTAAACAGGCAGAGGTCATGTCTCTGACCTCTGGTCAAGAGTCTCTGGCTCCTGATTCTTTTTTGTTTTTCTACTACATCACTGTATAGGTGAGTAGAAGAATAAAAAGTAAAAAGTAAATAAAAGAATACATATGTAAATAAAAGAATATGTGATAATCTTTTTTAAAAAGATTTTTTTTTTTATTGAGAGAGTGAGCATGAGTGGGGGGAGGGGCAGAGGGACAGGGAGAGGCAGACTCTAGGCTGAGCAGGGAGCTGGTGGTGAGACTGACTCCAGGACCCTAGGATCATGACCTGAGCTGAAGGCAGACGCTCATCCAACTGAGCCTCCCAAGTGCCCCTGTGTATAATCTTTTCCTGTCTTTTGATTTATTTCGTTAGGATACATGGTAAGAAATGTAATTTCTGGAGCAAATACATTATAGAAACATTTCATCAGGTTTTAAGAATATAGTAACAATTTTTTTTTAAAGATTTTATTTATTTATTTGAGAGAGAGAGAGTGAAAGAGCATGAGAAGGGAGAAGGGAGAAGGTCAGAGAGAGAAACGGACTCCCCAGGGAGCTGGGAGCCCAGTGCTCCCAATCTTGGGACTCCAGGATCATGACCTGAGCCAAAGGCAGTCGCTTAACCAACTGAGCCACCCAGGCGCCCTATGGTAACAATTTTCTAGGTTAAGTCAATGCTTCTGGTTATTAGTTATGCAGAATGGTCTGTTTTTGCTACTACTTTGCCAGCACTGTTTAGAAAGATACTCTTGACCGATGTTATATGAGAGTACATTGCTACCTCGACATTTTGATTTGTTTTTGTCTCATTATGTGCTTTGCGATCTTTTATGAATTATCTGCTCAGCAAGATCTCACTTACAGTGAGGTGCTGCAAACATGGCTGTTTTCCAGGTCTTAAGCCAGTGGTGTTCCTGCAGCACGGCCTTCTGGCAGACTCTAGTAACTGGATCACAAACCTGCCCAACAGCAGCCTGGGCTTCATTCTGGCAGACGCTGGTTTTGACGTGTGGATGGGGAACAGCAGAGGGAACACTTGGTCTCGGAAACACAAGACTCTTTCAGCTTCCCAGACTGAATTCTGGGCTTTCAGGTACGTTTGAATTGATGATGACCAGGTCTGTTTCTTTAGCACCCTTAACACAGACACCTCCGGGGTTGGGGGCAGATCGATGGGCAACTCAAGATTGTAGGAGAGGAGAAGCTGATGGCTTGTGAAAGGTTTTAAACCTGGTGAGAAATTTAGTAAATCGCAGTCAGGTAAATTATCAGTAAATAATTGCATTTTAAGAATCAGATTCATTTATGGATTTTTAGTTATTTTGGCATTCCAGGTTGTGTGGGACCAGCTGGATAAATCGTGTCCTAGGACCTTCTTCCTTCCTCCATCAACACGCACTGTTTTCGGTTTCCAGAAATTGTCCTCTCCTCTCTGTTGCTTCTGGCTCTGCCTCTTACTCCCCGAGTGACCTTGCACTTGTTGCACAAGCCTTCTGTGTGTCAGTATTCTTTTTTGTAAAAGGGGCAAACAAACACCTGTCTCATGAGGTCGGCGGGAGAATCAGAGGCAAGGGTGCAGGGAGAGAGCCTGGAGTGTTGCACGTGGCGGTAACAGTCTGCTCGCGCATCTCCTAATGACAAGCAGCCCCCAGTGCATGGGTGCAGGGTGGGGTCTTGGTACCTGGTATCAGAGAAAGTCAGAGCTGTGGACTCCTTCAGGCTTGTTTCCGAACCACAGCTTCCCTAAGGACAGGATATGCAAGAACAGGAGCTTTTCCCAAGGCATGTGCGATGACATGTGTGTTGTCTCACCATTTGTAATAGTGAAGGTCCGAAACTACCAAGTCCCATCAGCACTGAATGGACAGATGGAGTGCTGTGTGTTTACAGAATGAATGGCCAGTGGCCACACAACAGTGTGGGCATAGCCTACCGTTGGACCTCACTTACAGAAACGTTCGAGAATGGGTAAAACTAACTGATGCTTTTAAAGAGGAGGATGGTGGTGAGGGGTCTACACAGTCCTGTTAATGTCTCCTGTGCTCAGTGCTGCTTTTCCCCGTGGGGCCCCTCTTTCGGGCACTTGTCCCACCGCACCCTTCCCATTTGCGTACAGTTGTGTTTGTGTGTGACGTCTTAATGAAAGCCTTCCTTTTGTGGATTCCAGTTTTGATGAAATGGCAAATTATGACCTACCAGCTTCGATTAACTTCATTGTGAATAAAACTGGCCAAGAACAAGTGTATTATGTGGGTCACTCTCAAGGCACCACGATAGGTATGTATGTGATAAAGACTAGAGCTTGACCGAATGTGTCAGTACGTAATACAGAGTCTGTGTCTGTTCTTAGAAGTAGAATGTGAAAAAGTAATGTTAGTTTGCATAGAGGTGTTTGAATACTGAATAGGGAAGGGCAGGGAATTTGGGGTAATAATTCACCTTCTCTGGAAATTCAGACTTTTGTATCAATGGCTGGATGACGTGTATGGTACTCTTGACACAGAAGGAATTGATGGGAGTCACAACCTAGTACGAATTTTCCTGGATTATCTGTGGGGATGTGAGAGGCCAGAAAACAAGGGGGTTCTAAGTGCAGAGACTTTTAAACAGAAAATAAGAAAATACACTGACTCTTAAGGGGAATCAGACTAACCGCAAACATGCCATGTTATGCTTCATTTCTAAATAGTTGCTAAAAGTCGTACGCATTTTTTATTTATACTGATTATAAAAGGAAAGTGTGTTCGTTTTATGCAAAAATAAAACTGACCCAGGTGGCTCAGTCAGCTAGGCGTCCAGCTCAGTTTAGGTCTTGATGTCAGGGTCGTGAGTTCAAGCCCCGTGTTGGGCTCCATGCTCAGTGTGGCGCCTACTTAAAAATTTTTTTCCTCAAAGTTTAAAGAAAATAAAAATTACCTGTAATTCTAGCAAATAAGAGTTCCACTGATTAGGCCTAGGGACCTGTCCCATAATTTATTTAATTCCTTCTTTTAGTATGTGCTAAGATTAGTGTCTGTGTTTCTAGCACACAACCTCCATACATTCCTAAAAGCACAGTCAGTCAGTGAAAGGTAGGTGTGCTCCTAAGAGTCCTAATGTGTTTGGTTCCATGTCTGCACCCCTATTGCCTTGGAACACTTAGCCGGTTTGAGAGGCTACAGACAGAAGGCAACACCCATGGGTGTATCTTCCTTATGAGTGGAGTTAAGGATTTTTCTTCATTTGTAATCCTTGTCCCATGACTTGTCTACTTGTGGCCTTTGCCCCAATGCGTTCTACAGGGACACTCTAGGGCCAAGTTCAAGGCAAGGAGTGACCCAAGAGGAGGCTAAAAAATATTTTAGCACTAGAGCATTCTCAGTGTGTAAGTCCCTTTTGAGTCACTGGCAACTGATCTGAAGGCCTCTGACGTTGTTCCTGGGGTGGTGGGGCTGGGTGGGCAGCCCCCTTAGGGAGAGACTTTCCTTCGCTCAGCTAACATGACTAAGGGAACAGGGACAGATTCTGGCTCTTTTCCAGTGCACATGTAGGTTGAAGAGTGAATGGAGCACTTAACAAGTACTTGATTTACTAGTTTAATCACACTCTGTGCAAACAAAGTTCAGAGGCCCCGGTGTGAGCTGTCTCCTGGTTGCGGGGACATTGCTTGCATGGTCCTTAGGCTGCCACTAGAGGGCAAAACGCACGACCGCCTTTCCTGAGAGAGTCCTACAGGAGGAAATTCCTATTATCTTCCTTTTGTTCCCACAGGTTTTATAGCATTTTCACAGATTCCCGAGCTGGCCAAGAAGGTTAAAATGTTTTTTGCCCTGGCTCCTGTGGCTTCAGTCGAGTTCTCTACGAGCCCACTAACTAAATTAGGAAAATTGCCAGAATTTCTCTTGAAGGTACTTGGACTCCCCCCCGCCCCGACCCCTCTCTTGCCCCACAAACTACCTTTTCAGATCTGAAGAATTGGCCTCTAGAGGGTTCTTCCTCCTCTATGGTTCACTATTGATGGCACGGTGGGGCTGCTTTTCCCCAGGGTGTATTTAAGCCCTTCATCCCTACTTCCAAGTCCTGGGGAGTCAGGGAAGGTGTATCACTAATTCTACAAGAGAGACCATCTCCTTGTTAACTTGGCAGCACTCTTCACCCACCATGCAAAGGGAGCATAAGGAAGTCCGGGAGAAGCGGCTTAAACTCCTGGAGTTGCCCTTTCTCACACAGTGAGCCGGCAGGTGGGAGCAAGCAGGGCATGGCGGAGGGAGGGCTTGCTGTTCCCGCATGCCTGACCCTGGCCACAGTGAAGGCTATCGGAAGACACTGTTCCTATTACATTTAATAACGTGGCCCCTAACACAAGCCGGTAACCTCCTTGAGACTCAACCCTAGAACGGCGTAGCCCCCAAGCTCTGCTGAAGGAGGAAGCAGTTTTCAGGAGGACGAGTTGAGAACCAGCTGAGGCCAGATGGTCCGTCATGCACACACTATCTGTGTTTGATGTATGGTACATTGATATGCACTCATGAATTCCCATACAGGAGCATCAACATATCGGCCATTTAAGACAAGTTCACAGGGAATACAGACCATCCTGTGACCTCAGTATCTGACCCTCCCGTAAGGTGGGTTCTCCACACTGGGGTCCAGACACATAGATGAGATGTGGCCCTCTCTGACCGAACTTACCTTTAATGTCTCGGGTCATAGAAGCTTCAGCTTTCATTATAAACCATTCAGAGATTGCAAGTAACGTCCCCTTCCATTACCAGGGTCGCTCTCACTCCTTCCTCAGAGTTGAACACAGGGCTCAGGGTGGGTCTTTTCCTCTAGACCTTGCGTGTGAATTTAAACAGGTTCTGCAGATGCATTTTTCAGGGTGGGAGAGCTATCACGTTATTGCATAAAACACCGTCACATTCTAGAAGGCCGTGTAGCGAGTACTTCATTAATTCGGGACTATCACTTCCCTAGGTCGTTGCTCCTTTGCCCTTGCCATGTCCCTGTGCCCTTCCTCCCGAAGACCTGCATGGCTGTGTCATAGGAGGGTTTCTGATGTAATTTAATCCTTGGAGATTGTGCTTTAGTAGCTGTGTAGTTACAGACACCCCCCCTCCCCTGCCACCAACTCCCCACCTTCGAGATGGTAGCTCACTGAATCTGGAGATGGGCCCAACACCTGCATTTTCACAAAGCACAACACCGAATCCTAGTGTCCACAAACAGACTGGTCTTTGGGAGTCACTGTCCCCGATGGTGGTGTTTTCTAATATCCTAGGACAGTGACTGAGGGAAAAAGTAAATGCTCTGGGAAATCCACGTGGCCTCCACAAAAGCTTAGTGCCCTCACTCTTGGAAAACAAAGATTATAAATTAGAAAGGCATCAAGATTGATCTGAGCGGGCCTGTAAGTGCGTAAGGTGAATTTTACTTTCCCTGCATGTACTGTCCTGCTCACATGGAGTTCCCAGGAGAAGGTCACAGTGGCATTCAGGTCACTTTGGGGAAGCTCGAGGTCAACTTCACGTCCGTGGTCAGTCAGGAGGAAAGGGTGGCTTATTGCCCTCTAAGTCGGTGATGCAGTGTCCTCTTGTTTTTAGGAGAGAACCTCACAAATATCTGCATTTATCACATGTGACCGTTACCTAGACTCAAAGCCAGGAGTTTTAAATAACGATGCCGTTTCCCACAGTATGACCCTCTCTGCACTCAGTATTCCTCAGTTCTGCCCAGCTACCCATCCTGTGATTAGTTAGGAGAAGACAGTCAGGGGACCCAGGGTCTGTCTTCAGGTACTGGTTGGCTGTCTTGTAGTCGAAAGACTCGACAGAGGACAGGCTGTGTGTATGTGGACGGAATTTTCCCGAAGAAGTGCTGAATATGGCCCACACAGTGTTACAACTTCAGATTAGTCACACCCTTTATAAAGCATGTCTGGTGCTGAAAACTTGATGTTTATTTTGGGCGGGGTGGTGGGGATAAAGGACGCTGTGTACCACAAAGCAGTTGTGCCCTTAGGCTAGGCATGTGAGTTACAGTTCCTGTGGTTCTCAGCAGCTCCCGAAACCTCACTCTGGGCAGGAGGCCCGTTTTACACATTCACAGTTTCCTGCCTGCCCACGAGTCTGCTGGGGCTACAAGGAGGCGTCTGCCCCGCGCCTTGTCCCTGGCTTCTGGTGCCTGGGTTGGCATTCCTTGGCTTGTGAGAACATCACTCCCATTTCTGCCTTCATCTCCACGTGTGTGTGTGCCCCTGTGTGTGTCTGTCTCTGCCCAGATTTCTCCTTTCTTTAAGGACCCCCGCCCTACTGCGTGGGGCCCACCCTGATCACCACATCTTTCCGTGATGACCCCTGTAAAGACCCTGTCTCCAAATAAGGTCCCATGATGAGATACTGGGAATTAGGATCTCAATGGATCTTTGTTTTTTCCTGGGGTGGGGGGACACTGCCTTGGGAGGCATTTTAATTTTTCACTCCTGCTTGTCCCTCCACAGGGGAGGCATCAGCAGAAGTGCGACTTATAGGGGGACCCGTTTGGGTTCAATATACGGAAAATCTTTTTTTCTGTTTCCCATTGCACCAGTGTGTGAAGAACTTCGCAGGCATCGTGATTGCCTCAAAATACTGGAACACATTGGTCACGGCTTCACGTACCCCAGGAGTCAGCAGACTTCTTCCCTTAAAGGCCCGTAGAGTAAATACTCTTGGCTTTGTGGATCATACGGTCTCTGTTGGAACTACTGAACTCTGCCACTGTCGTGTGAAAAGAGCCAGAGACAAAGCAGAGGAAAAGGAGTGTGTCTGTGTCAATAAAACTTTATAAGACTAGGCAATGCTGGTGGGGGAGGAATGAGGAGTTCTTGTTTAATGGGAACGGAGTCTCAGCTTGAGGTGTTGGAAGAGCCCTGGAGATGGGTAGTGATGCCGGTTGCACAGGAATTTGAGTGTCCTAATGCCCCTGAATAGAATACTTTAAAAAAGGGTCAAAAGGGTAAATTTTGTGTTATGCACGCACTAGCTCAAGAAAAAAAGTGTCAGAAGAAAAAGACAAGAGCAGGGGGCAGGACAGGCCGCATCTGCCCCATGCAGACACGTGGTGGAGCAGGCTTGGCTGTGACTCGTTCTTGGAAGTCACAACCCACCCAGCAGTCTGTGGCACTCTTTGGGGATGGCCCAGGACTGAGTGGTCTTTAATGCCCTTTCCCATGGTGGAAAGTCTGCTGTGAACGGATGTGACTTTCTGCCTCTTCTCACGGGAGACTTTCGACCACTGCTCTAACATCAGCTTTGGCCTGCGTGTCCTAGTGCAACGGTCTGCCTCACGTTGCCATTTCTTTTCTGGGGTCACATGTGGAGACGCTTGGCGTGTGTCTCTGCTTCAGGGGTGGGTCAGGGAAGCCTTCTGCCAGAATGAAGTGCTGAGATACTCTTGGGTTCCCTTTTATGTTTTAGGACTTGTTTGGGGTCAAAGAATTTCTTCCCCAGAGTACGCTTTTGAAGTGGCTGGGCACACACATTTGCAACCACGTCATTCTGAAGGAGCTCTGTGGAAATGCCTTTTTTGTTCTCTGTGGATTTAACGAGAAGAACTTAAACATGGTATGTTGAGACCTGCTCTCCTTTTCAGTGCGTTTGTCGGGGGAGCTGCTTGTTTGTGCTGGGCGGTGTGAGAGAGAAGCAGGGACGACCTCCTCAGACAGCTCACGGGTCTCTCAGTGAGGAGGCACAGACGGATCTCCAGCAGGTGCCCGGGGAGCTGTCTGCTGCTCTCCTCAGGCCTGCCGTTAGCAACTTCCTACTGAACGAGGAGACTTGTCATAATTTAAGTCCTGGTATTTGTAATCGTTCTAGTGATCTGTTTCTTTTAAGAGATGACTATGAGTGTATTTAAATGTGTGTGCGTGTGTGTATGTGTGTATACTTTTATTTACCTTTTTTATAAAATGTAGACTCTCGGCCAGCAGTATGCCCGTGTTTCTAATGCTTCCCCCACCCCCCAAATCTTATTTGAGAGAGAGAGAGTGACCATGAGCAAGGGGGAGTGACCGAAGGAGAGGGAGAAACAGGCTCCCCGCTAAGCAGAGAGCCCATCTCGGGCTGGATCCCAGGACCCTGAGATCATGACCTGAGTGAAAGGCAGAGGCTTAACCTACTAAGCCACCCAGGCGTCCCTTTGCTGGAATCTCTAAATATATTTGTTGTTTGTCTGTTGCATTTTGAAAGCAGGCTTTAAAATTCTAGAATGAAGGCTCTAGGGAGTTTTTTACAGTAGTGTTAATTTTTCTGATTGTTACATGAAATGTTGGAAATTCAGAAAAGTTTGAAGAACAAAGTCAGAATGACCTGTCAGCTCAGCCCTACAGTCAGTTACCGTGTTGCTCTGCGTCCTTCGTCCGTGTTCTGTGTGTGTGCGGCTCTATGGGTTTTTATAGGGCGTATGTGTCATCAGAGAACTAGAACTCTTTCCCCTGCTTGTAGTCTCCTGTATTTGAGATTGTGGCTCTGAAGTGCAAAAGAGGTTTAGTGTAAATGCCTCCTTAATGCTGTGTCCATTCTTTATTTCACCGTGTTTCTTTTGCAGTCCAGAGTGCCTGTGTATGTAGCACACTCTCCTGCCGGAACCTCTGTGCAAAATATGCTTCACTGGGGCCAGGTAGGCGTACTTCTCTGCCAGCCCCTCCCAAAGCCCTTCCTGTCCTGCACAAAGCCAGGCTGCTCACCCATGGGAGCTGGTTTCCTTCTCCAGAGTCCTGGGTTCCTCCCATTGTGCCCTTGCACTCTGGGCAAGTTCATCCAGCTTTGGGAGGGAGGCTGCGACGTCCTCACGAAGCCATGAACACGATAGGACTGAACCCATCGGGACACGCCAGAGCCAAACCAGCCGTGGGAGTAAATGGGAGCCACTTGCTTTTAAAATGATGTTTTGATTGTTTTCGTCACATCGCCACAAAAGCAATGCCTGCTTGTTCATTCTAGAAAATTTAGAAATTACGTATAAGAAAAAGGTAATAATTCTCTCATTATGAAAAACAAGACTCAGCAACCAGACCCAGAGATAGAAAATGTGTACCCAGAACTGTGAAGTGTCTTTGCATCCCACTGTCTGCCTCTTGCCACAGATCATTTCAGAAAGAGCTCCTTGAACATGCAGGTAGAAAGAACTGTTGTAGAAATAGATTAAGTAAATTGTTTTCTTCTGATTATTCTAACTTGCTTTCCCCCACCTAACAGTGTATAAGGGACTTATTTCTACCTCAGGACGTATTTTTACAGGAACTTCCTTCCTACAATTTTTTTTTCTTTCTTTAAGGTTCTATTTATTTGAGAGAGGGAGTGAGAGACAGCAAGAGAGAGCACAAGCAGGGGGAGTGGCAGAGGGAGAAGCAGACTCCCCACTGAGCAGAGAGCTTGATGGCGGCCTCAGTCCCAGGGCCCTGGGATCATGACCTGAGCTGAAGGCAGAGGCTTAACCAGTTGAGCCACCCTGGCGCCCCCTGACTTGTTTTGAAACATGAAATAACTCACCATTTAAGTTCCAAACCAAGATGCTGTGGGTGTCTTGGAGAACAGTTGCCAAATGAGGGACAGTCACTGTCTGCATCTGAATCAGGGGTTCCCTGTAAAATGACACCTTTTAAAAAATATTGTTTCAAAAAAGTAAGGGGAGTTGGGCTCACATTAGAGCTGTTGGGTTGGCTGGATGTGTGGATATGTGGAAACTGATGGGGATGATAAACAAATATATTAATTCACAGATTAACATAAGTATAATTTGGTGGTTTTTTTAGTCCATATACACATATTAATATATAATCAATATTTTTCATACAGACATCAATATATTAATTAATATAAATACATATTAATCCATGTCTTTTTTCAGCCACAGAGTTTATGAATTTTAATACTCTTTGTAGGACAGTATAAAAATATGAATATTTTTAAATCTAAATCCAATCAGTTAACATACAGAATGTTACTAGTTTCAGAGGTAGAACTTAGCGATTCTTCAGTTGTGTTGGACTCCCAGTGCTCCTGCCATCACAAGCCCTCCTACATCTAAGTCTTAGTCCGTACATCGAATGTAGTATGTATTTCTTTCCCAAATAAGATAGTTAACTCTTTGAAAAAGCTGAAGATTCAGATTTCAGTAAAAGTCAGCATGAAGTTGAACAAGTACAGTCATGTGTGTAGCTTCTTTATTGTGTCATATGGTAGCTACGTTCCAGTTGAAGTAAAATTCGTATTTATTTTCTTGCAGTCTGGTTGACACACTGTGTTACACTGGTTTCGGGTGTACAACACAGTGATTTCATGAGTCTTCACGTTACACGGTGCTTCCCGCAAGTGTGCCTACCCTCTGTCACCAGACATCACTATCACGATTGCAGTGCCATATAAAAAATTTATTTATTGATTTGAAGATTTTATTTTTCACTTATTGAGAGAGAGAGAGAGAGAGTGGGGAGAGGGAGAGAAGGAGAGAGGGAATCTCAAGCAGGCTCCCCACTGAGCACGGAGCCCAACGTGGGGCTCGATCTCAGGACCCTGAGATCATGACCCAAGCCGACGTCAAGCGTTGGATGCTTGACAGACTGAGCCGCCCAGGTGCTACCCACCCCCCCTAATGCCATTTTATTTTAAGTTACACTTTGGAAATAGTAAGTCTGGGTACAGTGTAAAATGGGCTTCTGAGGATACAGCTAACTAAGAAGCCCCTGAGAGGCTCTTTCAAACTTCTGTATCAGATAACATGTTCTCCCAAATTATCTTCTTTGTAGTTTATTAAATCCCTGAAGTTCCAAGCCTTTGACTGGGGAAGCGGCGCCAGGAATTATTTCCATTACAACCAGGTAAAGGCTTTGAAAGTCTTTAGAATGCAACTGCGTTCTGAAAAGCCACCAAGGAAGCCAGCTCAAGCCATAGGGCTGCTGGGGGGCTTGGGTGCTGCGGTAAATGCTGGGGAGGGTCAAACAGATGGTGTTGGTTTCCCTCTGTCTTCCAGAACAACCCAAGCTTTGTGGTTGGTGTTGAGGCCTGGGCCGTCCCTCTTGGTCCTTTTCCTTGACTCTGTAACAACTGTTACAGTCCCACGTCCTTCGTCATGGCTGGGAACACAGACCTGAGTCAGACTAGCCTCGGTCTGCTCTCCAGCAGCTGGGGGGGCCGGGCCAGACTCCATCACCTTAAGCCTTGCCTTCCACGTACAAAGAAATGGACCATATTCTGAGTGCCTGGGTGCTCTCAAGTGTGAGGCAGTTTTTGTTTTGTTTCATCTCGTGACGCTCATGTGACCGGTGCAATGCTTATTGTCATTCTTACTGTTTCGGTTCTGGTTCACGGTAACTTGAAAGGTAAACTGAGAACGGTTTTCAAAACTTGGGTCTCCCGCTGTCACATTTAGGAACCAGCATCTAACGAGGGATTATTTGGCTGTGTTTCTGTAAATCAAAACACCAACGAAGCCATCTGTTGGTTTTATTACAGACTTATCCCCCGCTGTACAGCGTGAAGGACATGCCGGTGCCCACGGCCGTCTGGAGCGGGGGCCAGGACTCGCTGGCGGACGTCAAGGATATCAGCGTCTTACTGTTGCAGATCACCAACTTGGTGCACAACAAGTTCATCCCGGAGTGGGAGCACCTGGACTTTATCTGGGGCTTGGATGCCCCGTGGCGGCTCTATAATGACATAGTGGATCTGATGAGGAAATACCCGTGAGAGGCCACAGGAGGGGACTATGCATTACAGTGCATGCGCTTCCCTTCTCGGAAAGGGCTGTCTGTCTTTCCCAGGCTGTCTGCTTTTTGTCTCTGATCAAATTATGATTGATGTTTTTCAAGTGCCTCCAGG
Organism: Mustela nigripes; assembly: GCF_022355385.1. Taxonomy (NCBI): domain Eukaryota; kingdom Metazoa; phylum Chordata; class Mammalia; order Carnivora; family Mustelidae; genus Mustela; species Mustela nigripes. The sequence goes on along the minus strand of NC_081560.1, from coordinate 117,161,026 downwards.
ATTAGAAATGCACGTTTTTGGTTTAATCATGGCCTCATCGAGGGTGGCCTCTTGAAGGCTTTTTAAAAATACCACTGACTTGTAAAAGGTCCTAACCCTTCTGGGGTTAGAATTTAACATACACAACGTTGCCTTTTTACCGTCACACAGGCCATGCTGGGCAGGTGTCGGAGTTTCCATTGTAAATGGAAACTGTGTTCCATTGGTAAATGACCTGACACTGATTTGAAAAAGCTCCCCGTGCACTCAGTTTTTACCTCTTTGCCTTAAAGGGCTCTGCAGTCCACTGGCCTTGTGGTCACTAGGGAGCTACGTGACAAGTTCTCATGCTTTCACGTGCTAGGCACGGAGTCTAATCCTGTGACACCCTAGCTGGGCCAGTTGGAAAGATTCTAGAATGAATTTTATGAAACCTAACCATGATAAGTCATTTTTTAGCAAGTGTTTAAATTGTTCAGACGAAGCCAAGTAGTTTGCTGGAATCTTCAGAAAATAAATGACATTCATTTAGAAAAACCCCAAACCCTATATTTTAAATAGCTGAAAGACCAATTCAGGCAACCATCTAAATTCATAAACTTATAATTGGGTGGTGGGCTGTCAGTCCATGTGGGTGAGAACACAAGTACCCCTCTTTTCTGCAAAATCAGTGCATTCTCTTAGCAGCCGTAGCTCACTGCTGCCTTAGGTCGGTGCTCCCGTGGGGGAAGCAGAAGCCCAGGGGCTGTCTGGGAGGAGTGTCCTAACCATTTTCACATGGAAGAAATGTGAGTGTGAATGTTTTCGGACGAATGCTCAGGGATTCTTTCTGTTTTTTGGTTTTGTACGTGTTCATATTTTCAATACTGTTGATTCGCGTCCCAATTCAGGAAGCCCTTATTCATGAACCTGCTTTTCTTGATGCACGATTTCTTTGCAGTGCTGATGGATGGACAGAATGACAATTGATGTGATTCTGACAGAGCTCTTTTAGCTGCGGTAATAAATGATACTGGGGACTGGCTAATGTATGCAGACAGCGTGATACTACTTTGTAACATTTAAAGAGTCTTATTTGAGTAACTTTTCAATAAAACGCAGTAGCCTCCTAGGCCTGAAGGACTGTGTGTATGTTGTGTTCTCCTTTATTGCCCGTGACCCTTTGGTCCCCTCCTATAGTGAGGAGAGAGGGGTCACAAACTAAGGGGTTTGGGGGATCGGTTTAAAACACTGGTCCTAGGAGCTCGTGATGCTGCGTGGAAAGCAAGCAGAGACTGACCCATCCGCAGGTGGGACCATGGATTCAGAGACTGTCCCTCTAACTCCCTCCTTGAAGAAGGCAGAGACAAGTCATTCATGCCTCAGGGTCCCCAAAGCATAGATCTTGGTGGGCAGTGGGGCTTGTCCAATGAGATCTCTCCCACTACTCTCTGAGATTGAGGGGAGAAGATATACCTTCCTCCCTTTCTGTATGCCCCAAATTGAACACAAAGCCTGGAATGTAGTGAGTCAGTCAATACATGCGGACCCACAAGCTGTGTGAACAGTGAGAGACCTTCCCAGTTAGCTGAATGCAGTGAGATGCACGCGGAACATCCGGGAGGGTCCAAGGACTGAAGCAGAGTCTCTTTTCTCACGGCGCCCTCAGACAAGGGTCCGAGTGTGCTGGACGCAAAGGATGGGTATCCATGCCGGGAAGGTGCCACTCTCCTCACGGGCTTTAGGTCCTCCCACCGTACCCTGAAGCCGCCTTTCTTTGACCAAAGCAAACTGGGTTGGCCAACCAGGTAAAAGATTCTTGGGTAGGAGAAGACAGTGAGTAGGTGTTTTCGTTTGCTGTTTTCTGGCACTAGGGGAGAGAGCAGCCCCACCGAGAATGCCTTCAGCGCCTCAGGTGCCCTGCTGTCTCTAGCTTGGGCTGATGCCACAGTGGCACCCCCCAGACTCCCCTGAGAATGAGTCAGTCCATCTTTCACACACGAGGTGACACAGATGAGCAGTGGGACAGGGGTCCATTCTACAGAGTCCGCCTCTTACTGGCATATGTCTCTCTTCCCTCCTTTCTGGACTTTTCTCTGGGGAGTTTTCTTCAGTGTGATGCCAGTCTAGAGGTGAAGATGTTATGTGGCTGTTCCTGGTACAGTCCAGTTCCCTTGCGCATTTGCCTTTGTTGGTGGCCTCTTGTTCCTGACATTGCCACGTAGGTCCTTTAAATCCTTGTAACCCTAGGCTGTGTTAATATTTCATCATTGTTTTATTTCATTGTTTTTTTAAAGATTTTATTTATTAGCGAGAAAGAGCATGCATGCGAGAGAGAACACGAGCCGGGGTAGGAAGAAGGGCAGAGGGAGAGAGCAAGCTGACTCCCGCTGAGCGGGGAGCCCGATGCAGGGCTCGATCCCAGGACCCCGGGATCATGACCCGAGCCGAAGGCAGACGCTTAACCCACTGAACCACCCAGGCACCCGTTTTATTGTTTAACAAAACAATCTTGTTTTGTCTTTGCCTTAAGGAGCTTGTGCCTTTCATTAGAAGTCCGGTTGTGAGTTGGTAGGACTTCTGATTCTTCAGCTTGGTTTGATATAAATTCCTTTGAGCAGCCCACAAAGATGTCCACAGATCCCTAGGACAAAAAGACTAATTAATACACTGCCAACTTGGCACTCTAAGACCTTGCAGTCCCTGGGTTGGGGGGCGGGGCACAAAGTTGCCAAGTGAGGTTACAGTTGAGAACAAAGTCATTTCTCCATTCGCCACCAGAGGGCACTCTTGGCTTTGCCTCCAAAGCTTCTCTTTCTCTCTCTTTCGCTCTCTTTTTTTTTTTAATTTGACAGACAGAGATTACAAGTAGGCAGAGAGGCAGACAGAGAGAGGGGAGGAAGCAGGCTCCCTGCTGAGCAAAGAGCCCGATGCGGAACTCTATCCCAGGACCCTGGGATCGTGACCTGAGCCAAAGGCAGAGGCTTTAACCCACTGAGCCACCCAGGCACCCCCAAAGCTTCTCTTTCTCTAAAAGGAGGCTTTCTCTGGTCTCTTCTGGGAAAGACAGAGAATTTTGTTGATTCTTGAGTGTTGGATGGTAATTTGAGGACCAGTGAGGCCAATCATGTTTCTGGTCATTTCTATCCAGGATTATGACCAATTCTGGCCTAATTCATAATATCTAAAAAATGTCCTCAAAGAATAGCTGTGCCCCAGCTGTGACGTGAAGATAAAAATTTGCCTAATGGGTAAAAGGGTGGTCAGAACCTCAGCATGGAAGGGGCTGCAGGGGAGGCTTTAAATGAGGCCTCATGCTTATGAAGGACCAAAACTATTGATACGATCTCCAAATGATGAAAATTATTTTATGTTTGTGTTAGAGGTGTTACTGTGTTATTAAATGTAAACTTTCAAAATATACTGTAGGTTGGTTTTTTTTTTAACATTTTATTTATTTATTTGACAGAGAAATCACAAGTAGGCAGAGAGGCAGTCAGAAAGAGGGGGAGGGGAAGCCGGCTCCCTGCTGAGCAGAGAGCCTGATCTGGGGCTCAATCCATCCCAGGACCCTGAGACCATGACCGGAGCCAAAGGCAATGGCCTAACCCACTGAGCCACTCAGGCGCCCCGATATACTGTAGTTTTAACTTTTGTCATTTAGTTTTTAATATAGGAAGATATTTACAAAATGCGCCCCCCCCGAAAGGCAGCATTAGATGACAATAATTCTGATTTTTACTTATTTTTATTAATTTATTTTTTAAAGATTTTATTTGTTTATTTGAGAGAGAACAAGGGCAAGCGCAGCTGGGGACGGGACAGAAGGAAAGGGAGATACAGACCCCCGCTGATCCAGGAGCCCAACACAGGGCTTTTGTGCCTTTTCCCAGATTTTAATTATCCATTTGACAGACAGACAGCAAGAGAGGGAGTAGAAGCAGGGGGAGTGGGAGAGGGAGAAGCAGGCTTCCCGCTGAGCAGGGACCTCCACCCCCATGCGGGGCTCAGTCCTGAGATCGCAAAGAGCGGAAGGCAGACACTTAATAACTAAGCCACCCAGGTTCCCCTCTGATTTTTAAACAGCTTGTCAATAATTCATTCAAGAGTATTTATGATATCACATAGTGCTAGGTGCAGATTTTACGTTCAATTCCCAACTAAGCAAGCCAAACTCATTCTGCCGACTTGTTTTAGTGGTACTAAAATATATTGTGCATTTTACACTGTGCCTTCTGACTTTCAAAACCTTCTTACAAGGCCTGTTTTTTTTTTTACAGCAAATCCTTTGGTGAGGTGCAGTATTTTCTCTTTACAGGCACTTGGGTGCCTTTTAGTGGAGATGATTTTTACCATCTCCACTGTTAAAGTCCACTCCGTGGGCCAGTGGCACAAAGCCCAGTGCAGCCAGACCCAGAAGCCTCTGCTGTCCCCTGCTCAGCCCAGGCTCTCTCCTCCTGCTCACAGCACTCTGCAGAACAGCTACTGGCTTCCCTGCCTTGCTTGCCCGCCCATCAGCTGCCCCGGGGGACAGAAGTCTGTGTCCCATGTATGAATGCAACCATCTCGGGGAAAGTAGTGAAAAATCTTGTTGTCTGCTCCCTGTCACAGGGAAGAAGCGTCGAGGAGTCTGCTGGGGCAGCTAACATCTCCCACATTCTTCACCAGCGTCTTCTGTTTTGGTATGGGTAATGCATGTCTTCTGACTTTTCTGGAAACTTCCCTCTAAGTGAAACTTCAGTCCCTCACAGCAGTACCAAAGTCCTCCACAGGTATCTACCTTGAAACTGACAAAAGCTTCTGCTTTCACCTTGGCTGTAACTTTCTATTCAACCCTAGTTAGTCCTGACTTTTCTGACAAGAAGGTTTCATTTTTACAAAAAGGCATTAAATATTTTTAGACATTTTATTTATTTATCTGACAGAGAGAGAGAGAGAGAGTACAAGCAGGGGGAGCAGCAGGCAGAGAGAGAGAGAGACAGGAGCAGATTTCCACTGAGCAGGAAGCCGATCCCAGGACCCTGGGGTCATGACCTGAGCAGAAGACAGACACCAACCTACTGAACCACCCAGGTGCTCAAGGGATTCTGTTTCAGTCTTTGGAATTATTCTATCCTCTACCAGTCTTACATGTTACAGCTGTAAGGCATCATAACACTTCTCATGTCTGTTATCTGGCAGTATCTGTTTCAGTTAGATAGCTCCAAGAACATCTTGCCTAATTTGGGAAAGAAAAAAACCATCAAGTTCACATCGGGAAAGAGAGGATATCCCTGGTAATGCAAATACATCAAGTACATGCTCTGTTGGTGGGTGCTGGGGTAGTATCCAGAGTCTTCAGTGCAGAGTCCCGAGTCACTGCAAGATGGTGTTAAAAGCGCGGACTCAATGGCTGCGCTCATAAAAACGGTCTCAACTCTGGGGTAGCTGGAGAAGCCAAGAATCCTGTCCTCCAGCCCTGTCAGAAAGCACGCCAGGTAAAAAGCATATACAGGAAGTCAAAGTCAACTGGAGAAGCACAAGAAATAGTCCTAGCACCACCAGAGCTCAGGAAATAACCTCGTCTGTGGAAAGCCATCCCCATGGGTAAGGAGCTAAACCAGCCAGGGCTCGGGGGGGGGGCGGGGGGGATTCTACTTTGTTAGCTTCAGTTTAGAGCTGCTAGTATCTTCAGAAACAAGCATCGAGTCCACAGATACCTTTGATGCCCCCTCTTTTTTTTTTTTTTTTTAGATTTTATTTACTTATTTGACAGAGGGACACACAGAGAGGGAGCACAAGCAGGGGGAGTGAGAGAGGGAGAAGCAGGCTTCCCACAGAGCAGGGAGTCCTATGCGGGGCTCAAACCCAGGACCCCTGGGATCATGACCTGAGCCGAAGGCAGACGCTTAACACACTGAGCCACCCAGGTGCCCCCCAGATATCTTTTGAACACTCACTACGTGCAAGGTATGATGGTTGGCACTGCGGGGAAAAAAATCCTAAAAGATAGTACCTGTGCCCTAAAAAGAACTCTTCATCTTGCAAGCTGTTAAACGTATGTTGTGTACATGAAGTGCTTAAAGGTGCACCTTTGCCAGTTCAGGAAATGATATCACTTTACTCAAGACTAAACAGGGTTCAGTCTCATTCAGGTCCACCAAGTGATGCTGTCTTTGTTCCACGTGACATTGTGTTTCCTTTTTCGGCTTCTTCCCTGTGACATGGAGCAGACAATAAGAGTTTAACTACTTTCCCCGAGATGGTTGTATTGGTACATGGGACACAGACTTCTGTCCCCCGGGGCAGCTGATGGGCGGGCAAGCAAGGCAGGGAAGCCAGTAGCTGTTCTGCAGAGTGCTGTGAGCAGGAGGAGAGAGCCTGGGCTGAGCAGGGGACAGCAGAGGCTTCTGGGTCTGGCTGCACTGGGCTTTGTGCCACCGGCCCACGGAGAGGACTTTAACAGGCTTTGTGATCGAGGATGCAAGAACCAAAGAAGGCAAAGAATGGGTTGGTTGGGGCTGGGGGCTCAAAGGGGGCGGTCCTGACAGCAACCTCAGAGCCAAATCCAAGTGCGGCAAGTCTGCCCGTGCCACCCACTTCAGAAATCCACACGAGTGTACCAAGCACCCAAGCATGTAGCCGAGACCACAAGGGAGAGCACAGCGTGTGCTGAATGGAAATGTGAAGGTTGACTTCCTTTCTTTCGAGGGCAAATCTGAGTGATAACTTCACCTCTGAGCAGAGTTCATTTGTAAGTCCGAGAACGTGAGCTCTGACGGTCCCTTTGGAGCACTGAGGGGTCCAAGAGCGAAGGAGACCAAGCCCTTCCTCTTCTCTTAAAGCCGGGCAACGTTCAAGGGCAGGCCTTGTGTACAAGGAATGGGAAAGGAGGCAGTTCCTGGATTGCCCTAAAGGTGAATTGGGAAGAGTCTTGGGGGAGGGCAAGGCTGAAGAAGAGCCTAGAACGCACAGGGTGTCTGTGTGCTAGAAACTCACAGCAACGGAGGCTAGGGGCCTGCATCGTACCCAGCTCCATTACCATCTAGATGTCCAAGCAACTAGAAAATCTACTCTTTCCCTGCCTGCATTCCTGTCAAGAAACTCAGCTGTTTCTGCACCTCTGTCTCATCAGTACACAAACAAAATATCATAATATCCTTATAATCATAATATACTTAGCACACTTAGCGCTCTATTTCTGTCATATTTCTTCTCTCCTCCTAATATGTGGTGTTCCATCTTTTATTTCTCTTTACACGATTTCACTGGATTTTAGTTGTAAATTTACTCGGTTCTTTAGGTAAAATGTGGAGCACAAAGCTAAAATAATATGCGTCTTCCTTTGCAAGTTGGTGGTGTGCGGAGTACCGGGCTTCTGTTTCTTTGAGGCCACAGGGCTAACAGCTTGGGGTTCCCAACCCAGGAGGAAATCACTTCAAGTGAAACGCTTAGTTCATGCCTGGCAGACGTTGTTGTTGTTGTGTTCCCATTTTAATGCTTGAAATAACTTTCCGCGGTGGCTACTCTTCTTTTCCTTCGGCGGGGTAAGGGGTGAGGAGGGGTGGCAGTTGGGCGACAACATGCAAAGCCTCGGGGAGTGAGTGAACCCCAACCTCACAGACACAGGACGCAAAGCTAGAATTAGTTCCGCGTGGTCCCGCCTTCCAAGTGCTCGTCCCCAACTTTTTATCCTCTAGGGGACTCATGAGTCGCGTATCAGCCACCCGGGTCAAGGGCGGAGGTGGTTTTCTACGCGGTCTCGGGTGGCCCCAGAGCTCGCGCAGTACCGACCTTCTCCGGCCCGGTGCCCCCGGAGAGCCGCTGAGGTGGGGCCGGCCGCGCAGTGCCACTCGGGGCGCCAGGGGCTGTCGGAGGTTCGCAGGTTGAGACCAGCCGCAGCCGGGTCCAGCGAAGCCGGCGGAGAGGAGCGCAGCGCAGCGCAGAGCAGGCGCGCCCTCCTCCGCTCTTGGCCCAGCGTCCCGCCGGGCTGCAGGCGCGCACCGGGGCGCCGCCAAGGAACAAAGCGGGTGGTTTACTGCCTTCATCGCTTCCATTCCAAATGAGGACGCCGCGGCTTTGCAGCCAGATGTGGGCAGGCTCTAGATGGTAAAACCCAGCACTTTTTTTTCTTTCTTTTTTTTTTAATTGAAGCCTCCCAGCCGCGGTCCGCGGTTCCAGCTCTTTCGCCGTACCTCCTCGTCGGGGTCGCTGCTCTGGGCCCCGCGGGCGCAGCAGACAAAGAAACGAGCGGCCGCCTTCGGGGGGAGTCCGCGCTCGGTGGGATCCCGAGCCGGCGGCGATCGGGCGGGGAGAGCTGCGCGCGGAGACGCTGGAACCGTGCGTGTAGCCGCGCGCGCCCGGGCGCCCCGAGGTTCCCCCTGCGGGATGTTACGTGTGCAGCCCGCAGCGCATTAGATCGAGAGAAGGTGTGCCGACAGAAAGGATCCGAGATACAGGAAGGTACGTCGCTTTAAAAAGTTTTTAAAAATGCAGTGATGGTTGCTTCTTTAGGAAAGCACATGGACGCAATTCTCCGTACGCACTTAAAAATACAAGCGATTGCGCCCTGATTGCCAAGGAGCTCTTCAGCGCGGTGGCGGGAATATTCTCTACCTTGTCTGGGGGTGATGATGACAGAGGAACTAAGTTGTCAAAATTGGTAGAAACTACACTGAAGATCTGCGTATTGTATCGAGTGTACCCGGCACGTCAGTTGAAAAAAAAAAAAATCGCACATACATCTGCTCGCAAAGAAAAAGCTAATAAGTAAGCCTGTTGCGCCCGGAAAAAGCCGCTGCAGCGCAGCTGTAGATACGCCTTTTGGCAACTGAGCGCGACTCGGTGGGGTTATTTTTGCAAGATGGGCCCGGCCGGGAAAGGGGAGCGAGAGGGCTGCTGACATCACTCGGGGCGGGGCGCAGCGCAGAGAAAAGTCGGAGGGACCCGAGCCGCCCCGGCACAGCCTCAGCATGAGCAGCCACAACGCGTCCGAGCTCCCCATCCTCTGCAGCTCCGGCCAGCTGCTCCTGCAGCCGCTCTGGGACCGAGTGCGGGCCCGGGAGGCGCTCACGCAGTCGCCCTTGTTCGCGGTCCTATTTTCCATCACCACGTACGTGGGCTTCTGCCTGCCCTTCGTGGTGCTGGACGTCCTGTGCCCCTGGGTGCCCGCGCTGCGGCGCTACAAGATCCACCCGGACTTCTCGCCGACGGCGCGGCAGCTGCTGCCCTGCTTGGGGCAGACCCTCTACCAGCACGTGGTGTTTGTGCTCCCCTTGACGCTGCTGTACTGGGCCCGCGGCCCAGCGCCCTGGCCCCGAGAAGCCCCAGAGCTGCTACAGCTGGCACGCCAGGTCGTGGGCTGCCTGCTGCTCTTCGATGCTGAGTTCTTCGCGTGGCACGTGCTGCACCACAAGGTGCCATGGCTCTACCGCACCTTCCACAAGATGCACCACCAGAACACAGCCTCGTTCGCGTTGGCCACGCAGTACATGAGCGCCTGGGAGCTCCTCTCCTTGGGCTTCTTCGACATGGTGAACGTCACGCTGCTCCAGTGCCACCCGCTTACCGTCCTGGTGTTCCACGTGTTCAACATCTGGCTGTCGGTGGAGGACCACTCCGGCTACGACTTCCCCTGGTCCACGCACAGACTCGTGCCTTTTGGTTGGTACGGTGGCGTGAGGCACCACGACCTACACCACTCGCAGTTCAACTGCAACTTTGCCCCTTACTTCACGCACTGGGACAAACTCCTGGGAACTCTGAGGTCAGCTCATGCCAAGTGACTCACAGCCTCCCTCCCAGCCTGCGGTGGGGTGGCGCAGGGGGTGCCTCCCCCCACTGGGACCCAGGACTGCCTCAGGGCACTTTACACTTGAATCAGAAGAAACACACCTGAGCTGTTGTGTCTTGTTTGGGTTTTGTAAGTAATTTATTACCTGCTGGAGATCTAAAGTCTGATGTATTTTTAGTCTGATTAAGTAATTTATATGGTTTCTGTATCTGGCAATTGTATTCTTGGAGTCAAAGTCTAGCTCACTTCAATAGCCTTGGTTCCCAGATATGTTAGCCGCTCATCACTGGCATATTTAAATCATCTCAAAAAGGACTTGATTGTAGGACAAGGAAGGTCCTGTGTTTCAAAGTGTCATAGAAATGGGCTAAAATAACGTCTTCTTACAGAGTGTAGGATTTCTGACTCTATTAGCAACAAACATGTTCCTGCTGGACAGTGATCACAATTGTTATGCTTTTTTCTATTTTTTCATGTAACAATATATTTATATTGAAAGAAATATTATTTTTACTTAAAGAAGAAAGAAAGAAAGAAAGAACAGAATGTAAACCAAACAAGTTCTGCCTGCTGTTTCCTGGGCGTTTAGACTGATCAGTACTAAAATGGAAAGAGGGAGCTGGGGCGGCAGGTGACCTCCATCTTCTGTGGCTACAGAAGAAGAGGAGTCTGGTGGTGGGGTGTTTTGTGGGGCCTTTGTAGGAGAGACAAGACAGAGGCGGCAGAAGGGGTCAGTTAGTTTGTCTGTTTGGGTCTAGCCATTGCACAGAGGGAGAATCACTATTGTTCTGAATGGTTTTCAGCTGATTTCTGCATAACAAGCAACTCAAAGAATTACCTTCTAAAGTTTTAGAGAGATTAACCCTGCTCTAAAGTTTTAGAGAGATTAACCCTGCTCCACCATTTGATTAACTGGAGGGCAGTGGTGTTGGGGGAGGACTAGAATTAGCGGAGTGCCTTGCTTTGCAAAGCCAGCGAGTCCAGGGTGTGCATGAGAAGGGCTGATAGATACAGAAAGAGATTCTGAGTCAGCTCTGGTTTCTTATGTATCCATGTAGTGACCATCATGCACATAGCTCTGCAATTGGGGATTTTGGGGTTTTCACTTTTCTTAAGCAAAGACATACATGCAAATTGCATACCCCTTTGTTAAATGGAGAAAAAGTGACATTTGGCCCCAGGTCCCTGGTTCCTCATTTGTAAAAGGAGACTGTGTTCCAGATGTTCTCCCAGATTACTTAGTGCCCTCAATGTCCCTATGACCCACCACACACCTGTCACCTGTCACGTACCCCATCCTAAGCGGCTGCTGCCTGTTTGTTTTCACTTTATCTTTGGAACAGAGCTATATAGGGTAAAATAAAACATCAAGACAATTTAGGCAGACAAGTATGAAGAAGGGCAACTTTGCATGTAGTTTTAGGCTCATATGTGAACCGAATTATCCTGTTTAAAGGTGAAGCATTTGCCTAAGGACCTGGGTTTCTGCCCCGTGAGATTCCCGGGAAGGGTGTCCAGCTCTCCCAATCTCTGACAAGTTGCAGTCACAATGCCCAGCTCCTCTGCAGATGGTCTCCCGTTCCCTCCCAAATCATGTGCTCCTTGGGTTTATTCACAAAGGCCCCTGCCTCCTCAGTGGGCAGAGGCTCCAAGCAGGGTCTTATGGATTACACTGACCTGACTTGCGAATGTGCAAAAAGGCCATCAGAGGCAAGTGGAACTTGCTGCCTTGGAGTGGACGGGTGACATACTGCGCAGAAGGAGGACAGGAGAAGTGACGGGCGGGGACGGACAGGTATGAAGTACGGGGTGCAAGTGTTACTTGTCCTGAGCAGCTCTGGGCTGCCGACAGATCTGCCACAATGACCGTTTGTCACAGCTCGCTCTCAGAGATGTTGTAAAATGTCTCCCGTGGCCTCAGTGTGTAAGGGAATTTTGCATTTTGGCCAATTGTACTCATGGAAATTATTTGGGCCCAGAAACCCTTTCTCTCAGTTGATGTTTGATTACTTTTTAATACCTTGGTAGCCGAGGGTAGGGGAGTGGAGAGGAAGAGAGGTTTTTCAGAAGAGCTCGAAACAATGAGAGTGAAATACTTCACTTTTGCATGCACTCTGATGCTTTTATACATTGTTCCTCTTGCTCCTTAAGCTCAAAGGGAGGTCGGGTGGTTGCTATTATTACCATTACGATGACCATCCTGTATTACAGAGGGAGAATTGGTACCCATACAGGTGAGGTGACTTGCTCTCCATTATTAGAATGTTAGAAGGAGGAGCCAGTTCTTGAACTCAGGTCTTTGGATGCTTTTGAAACTCTCCACAATTGCTGGAGATTTGGCTTCTGTCTGCTCCTCCTCCCCAGCCACTGCCGCTGCCCTCAGGCACCGACCGAGGCTACCCCCTACCCCGACCTGTCATTACCTGGATGTGAACTTTCCTGGATTCAAAGGCAGGCTGCAGGAAAGCACAACCCAGGTCAAGATCTCTGTTTTCCGTCTCCCTCACTGGACACTGGCGGGGACATATAGCCAGACTGCCCTGGGGGGAAGCTTGACTCTGGGCCTTACCTAGTTGAGTGACTCTGGAAAAGTGACTTAGTCTCTCTGCCTTGGCGTCCTCTCTGTGAATGTGGATCATCCCAGACCCCAGGTCCCGGAGTCCCCGTGGGAGAGTCTGCGTGACCACAGTTGGCTGCGGCGAGTGCTTTGGGCTTCAGGATGTCCCAGGGGGACCTGAGCCTCCCGTCTACACTCTTGAGCTCTCCCACCTCCCCAGGGACCCAAATATAGCCCCGGTTTTGAATTTTTGATCCTGCCTGACCTGGAACGCTGCTTCCTTGTCCTTTCAAGGCTAAGGTGTTGGAAAGAGAGAAGTCTGTGTTTGTTGGGCTCTCCCTCCTCACCCCGAGACATCCTACCCCTGCCTCTTCCTGAAGCTGAACCTCTGTGAACCTCTCCTGGTTCACTGCTCTCCTCCCAATGATCAATTCCAGTGATTTCCCTCCACCCGGCTTTTTTCTTTTTAAAGGGTAATCATTTTTGCTAACCAGTCTCTTCACTCTTGTTTGATCTTAGTGCTTTTTCTCCAAACTGCTTTCCTTCCTAAGTCTCCAGCTTTTTTCCCAGGGCGCCCCCCCCCACCCCCACTTTGCCCAGCAGGGAGCCCAGCCTCAGGGTATTTCTCTTGTTACAAAGTGTCTATGCTGTGTGCTAGGAGTGACCTTTGTAGCAGCAAATCCTGAGATCTCTGCTTGCATGGCATTCCGGCACACACACAGGGCATGATGTATACGTCCACACACACTCTGTGTGAATACACATTATGTGGCCACACACAAATCTGCACACTATTATATGTCCACAGGCATACATTTACACACATACTATATACATACACACAAAGACACATATGCATACACATACATATATATTACACACACATACACACATATACACACACAGAGTATAGATCTATTCCTCTTCTGTCTGTCTCTACACACACACACACACAACCATTTCCTTTTTTAAAAATATTTATTTATGTATTTATTTATTTGAGAGAGTGAGAGGGGTGAGGGGCAGAGGGAGAGAATCTTCCAGTAAACTCCCCACCCGGCACAGAGCTGGACACGGGGCTCCATCCCATGACCCATGAGATCACGCCCAGAGCCTGAACCAAGAGTCGGACACTTACCCTATTGAGCCACTCAGTGCCCCCCCGCACCCCCCACCACCACACACTACCGTTTCTGCCCTGCTCACCGTTTCTCTTTGCCCTTACTCATACTGTAGTCGTTCTTGGTGAAGGCTGGTTCAGTGTTGCATGAATCCTGGGAGCACAGAAACACAGCTTTGCCCTGAATCCCGTCTTTCTTCAGCGGTCCCATCATCCATCACTAGTCCATCCTGGCTTCCTAACTAAGGTCACATAATCTCACAACACATAATCTCTGCTCTAGAGGAGGTCCTAGTCTGCCGAGAAAGATCATCCGGCCAGCAAATCCATCTAACAATGTAGTCAGTTCTCCAGTGGTGGGTATTTTCAGGTCGTTAAGGGAGGCCCAGGAAAGGTGGGTCATTTGAGTAATAGAAACCACAAAGTGTTTGGATGCCTGGGTGGCTCAGTCGGTTAAGTGCCTGCCTTCGGCTCAGGTCATGATCCCGGGGTCCTGGGATCAAGTCCCCCATCAGGCTCCCTGCTCAGTGGGGAGTTTGTTTCTCCCTCTGCCCCTGCTCGTGCTCTCTCTTTCAAATAAATCTCTGACAGAGATCTCAAGTAGGCAGAGAGGCAGGCAGAGAGAGAGAGAGAGAGGAGGAAGCAGGCTTCCTGCCGAGAAGAGAGCCCGATGCAGGGCTCGACCCCAGGACCCTGGGATCATGACCCGAGCCGAAGGCAGAGGCTTTAACCCACTGAGCCACCGAGGACCCCCAAGGAATAAAATCTTAAAAAAAGAAAGAAAGAAAGGAACCCAGAAGGGTTTGGATATGTTCCCCAGGCAGGGTAAGGGGTATCCCTGGGAGAAGCAACAGCAGGGCCAGGCGGAGAGGAATGAAGGAACCTGGCAGCTCCCGAGGAGGAAGGAAGCATGGAGTTCTCGAGAACAAGGGAGGAATGTCTGGCCACTTGACAAACCTCGGTCCCTGCTTAACCCTGTTTGCTCACCTGCCGCTGCTCAGGGCTTTTGGGAGATGGTATGTAAAAGTGCTTCCAAGCCAATATCAGGGCTTGCTATTATTTGTTGATTTATAATGACTACACAGATGAATGAATAGAAAACTCGATGGGAAACGATATTCTGAGAAGCTCGGCTCGTATTCTCCAGGAAGCCTGTCCCTTAGGGTGAGGGGAGAGCACCACAGACTTTAGGCAAAGGAGTGATGCTATTAGAAACCATGGAAGAAGGTAATTGGCAGCAGAGAGCGGTGGTCCTGGTTCCAATGAGGGACCAATCCAGGTTCTCCTCAACTTCCATCCGGCTCCCTGGCATAGCAACACTGTGAATGTAAACCAGTTACTTAACCTACGACTCAGTTTTCTCATCTGGAAAACCAGGGTGGTAGAATTGTGAGCCATAAGAAAGATGTTTGGAGAATTTAGCACTCCGCTAAATGTGAGTAGTAGCACTTTTGTTACAAGTGGTTCGAAAAGCATTGTGATTGCAGACGGGATATAATAAGCTCGCTCCAAAACAAGTGTGGGTGAAGGTGGACAGGAAGAAATGGGCCTCTCTTTTGTCAGAAAAGCAACACAGGCTCTTCTCCATTGCAGAGATCATCAGAGTTAACCCTTTCCTGGGCTACCAGACCAAAAAGTCAGTCATTCAGACTCTCTCCGTCTCTCATTAGGATGCATTAAATGGTGTTTGAAAGTTTTTAAAAAAAAAAAAAAAAAAGCAAAGTTAGTGTGAACAGAAATTTTTAGACAAAAGCCCAAGGGCATTTCCTCCCTCTAAATATCTTTTGCTTATTTCCTTTTTCTGTACTTTTTGATCATGACTCAAAACAAGAAGAGAAACTTAAGCTGTCTGTCTTACCCGGCTTTCAAGGGCGGCTTGCTCGGTGGGGTGGCAGGAAGGGCAGCACCAAGGAAAAGCGAGTTTCTCCCCACTCTCTGCAGCTGGGAGCCTCCTTGCTCCTCTTCTCATGCCTACAGCCCTTCCTCGACCCCTCTCTTGGAAACACCACTCTACTCCTTTGCTACGGTACAGAGGTCCCTGAAGAAGAGGCCACGTCTTGCAGATCTTTGACTCCTTTAAAAGTGCTCAATCAGTGTCTCTGGCATGCAGGCTTTGGGGTTTGGAGCCCAAACAGGCTCTGGTTGAGCTCCCTGATTTTCCATTTTGCGGGAAACCATCCACTCCCTTGGGACATCAGTTTCCCTCTCTGTGAAATGAGTGGGGGTTGGGGGTTGCTGTGGTCCTCAGGCTGCTGGGGAGACCTAAGGAAGCAGATCAGCAGGATGCTGAGGGAGGAGTGGATGTTCTGTGTGCAGAGTGTGATGACATGGACCTTGGGTGTGTCAGGAAGGTACTGAGGTGACGTGGCTCCTGTCTCCCTCCATCTCCACACAGCAATTCTGCCTCACCGTTTCCTCCATCAGCCCTGCCGCAGGGCTCGTGCTGACCTCCTTTCCTGGGAATCCTCCCCTCTCCTGGGAATCCTTTCCTCTTCATTCCCTGGTTTTTGCCTCCCTGCTAAGTCTCGGGAGAATACAGGAGGGGAGGTGCCGTCAGAGTGCCCAGAGATGGAGGAAGCTGGCCCCCAGACAGCGAGTTTGCAGAAGGAGCCCGGGCAGGCGTGTTTGTGCCAGCCAGAAGCAATGTAGATCTGAGATGCTCTTCCTTTCCTCCGTGCCAAGGACGAATGCCAAGCCCAGAGCTGCAGCTGGCTACACAAGCCGAATTTGGCAGCACAGGGCTTTGAAAGAAGAAGCCTGGTGTAATTGGACACTAAGTGGAAAAAAACGCACCCCCTACCAGGCATGTTGAGTTCCCAGTGAAATGGACAAGAGTGGCTCCACCTTGGCCTTGGGTTGATCTGCCTGGGATGCAGCAGAGCCCAGGGAAAGGAGCTCACGTGCCGACACTGTCAAGCCAAGGAGATTCCACAACTGCTAAGGCTGAGACAGCATTGTCCAGTTTCCCTATTTGGTGAATAAGGAAACTGAGGCTCAGGCATGGGAAGTCACTTCTCCTGGGTCACACAGCTGGGTGAAAACTAAGACCAGTGCTCCCGCCTCCCCGCAGATTCCCTCCCACCCTCGGGTTTTCAGAGCCTCCTGCTGAATAGCCTAGAAATCATTCAAACCACAGTCTTCGTTAATCACTCACATAAACGCAACATAATCAGCTCTGCTGATTTTTAGCAACTTGAGTGAAGCCTTTATTCCACACTTGGCTCAGATCTATCTTGCCACATACCCTTGCCGGTAATCAGTGTAAACTTTTATTGTATCCCTGTGAACCCTGACAGTCTCCGTGTTGAGAATGTTGAAGAAAGGCTTAACATCATGGGGTACAATGAACCCAACAACAAGGAATGGGGCTCTTTGTACATCAACAACGAGGATGAATCTAACAATTGTGATAAATGGGGAAGCCAGACAAAAATGTGGTTCTATTTACACAAAACTTCAGAAAATGCAAGTGAATCCATTGTGACAGAAAGTGGATCAGTAGTTGTTTAAGGGAGGGAGTGGGCCTCAAAGATGCGTCTCCAGGGGGCGCAAGGAAACTTCTAGGGAAGATGGATATGTTCGCCATCTTGATTGTAGTACTGGTTTCATATATATATATATCAAACTGTATACTCTAAATGCCTGTAGTTTATTGTACATCAGTTATGCTGAGTAATGATGATGATCGTGTCAATGATGATTAATCATTTATGAATTTTAGCTTTAGAGCCAACTTACCGTGAGAAAAATATGGCAGGAGGGAACGTCACAATAACATCATAAGGACACACATCTACACAGAATCCAAGATCTATCCTTTGTACATTTGTACCCCTGACCTATCGGAAACAGACACCCTCACAAGGAAGAGAACCCATTTGAGAGCCTACAAGATCGAAACCCCCCTCTCTGAGGATCTCCCCTCCCCCACCATCATGTACATGGCTAGGTCAGGCTATACTATTTGATCCCCTTATTGTGGCTATAGCTTTCTGGACCTGGGTCGGACATCACTTTCACAGAGGAATACATAGACCCTCACTCAGGAATTTACGATATGTAGACAAGGGGGTCGAGATGACCATGTTGGCCTACCATCTTGTGCCATGTGAATAGAGAGGCATGGAAGCTGGTCTACGGAATAAAGGAAGGATGAGCAGATTTTCAGCGAGGAGAGATGAGATGCACACCTCCCTGGAAAGAGAGTGAGGGGAGGGAGAGAGAAGAAGAGAGGTGTCAGCTGATTTGGATCCTGAGGGATATGCGCACCAGGTTCCACGTGTTAAGCCTGCTATCGTTCCTGCCTTTGCATTTCATGACTTTCCATTAAATGTCTCTTATTGGCTGTTGAGATGCCACTGTGGTTCTTATATGCAAAGAGAACATGGTTAAAACACAAGAGTTCTGGGGCGCCTGGGTGGCTCAGTCGGTTAAGCGTCTGGCTTCAGCTCAGGTCATGATCCCAGGGTCCTGGAATCGAGCCCCACATCAGGCTCGCTGCTCAGTGGGGAGCCTGCTTCTCCCTCTCCTCCGTGCTCATGCTCTCTCTTGCTACCTCTGTCTCTCTCTCTTTCAAACAAATCTTAAAAAACAACAACAACAACTAATAAAACAAAACCACAAGTGTTCTGTGATACCTTTCTACCTTTAGGTGGAAGGAGGAAATCCCTTTGATGCCAACCAGTCTAGGAGTTACGAATGGTTGTCACCACCGGACATCCAATAAACATATCTTAGGTGGTTGCCACAGGCTATGTGGGTGTAACCGCACAATGTGTAGCTTTTTTCAACTGGCTTTTTTCAAGTAAAATAACATGTCCAAGGTTCATCTATGTTGTAGCACGGATCAGTACCTGTTTCTTTTTATTGTCAAATAATATTTCATTGCATGGGATATACTACGTTTTGTTTATCCACTTACCAGTTGGTGGACACTTGCACCGATTCACCCTTTTGGCTGCTGTTGTGAATAATGCTGCTATAAACATTCATGTAGATTTTTTCGTGGGGACATATTTTCTCATTTCTCTTGGGTATAAATGGGAATGGGATTACTGGGCCATACCGTAACATTTGAACTATTGAGAAATCGCCATAGTGTTCCAAAATATTATTTCTCATTCCCACCAGAAATGCATGGGTGTTCCAATTTCTTCACATCCTCCCATTATCTGTTGTTTTCATTTCTAAAAAATTATAGCCATTATTGTGGGTGTAAAGTGGTCTTTTACTGTGGTTTGATTTGTATTTCCTTAATGACTAAAGATGTCAAGCATTTGCTCCTGTGCTTACTGGTCATTTATATATCTTCTTTGAAGAAATGCCTATTTACGCCCTTTGCCTACAGAATGGAAGGAAATCAGAGAGGGAGACAGATCATGAGAGACTCTGGACTCTGGGAAATGAACTGAGGGTTACAGAAGGGAATGGGGGGGGTTAGGTAATGGGGTTATGGGTACTAAGGGGGCCATGAATGGTGATAGCCTGGAGCCTGGAGTATTATACACAACTAATGAATTGTTGAACACTGTATCAAAAACTAGTGATGTACTATATGTTGGCTAACTGAACATAATAATAAAACATTTTAAAAAATGAATTAAGATTTTCCACTGGAAAAAAATAATAAAATGTTTTTGCTCAAAAAAAAAAAAAAAACAACAAAAACAAAGCCAAAACCAAAATAAAGTCCTTTGCCATTTTATTTGTGGTCTTTGTTATTGAGTTGTAAGAGTTCTTTATATATTCTGGACACTAAACCCTTAACCAGACATGTGATATACAAATATTTAAGCATATTAAAGATGGTTGACTTAAAGTTTTTATTGGGACATCTGGGTGGCTCAGTCAGTTAAGCATCTGACTCTTGGTTTCCGCTCGAGTCACAATCTCAGGGTCGTGAGATTGAGCCCCATGCAGGGCTCTGTGCTCAGCTCGGAGTCTACTTGGGATTCTCTCTTCCCCTCTCCCTCTGTGCTCCACACCCTGCTTGCTCTCTTTCTCTCTCAAATAAATAAGTAAATCTTTAAAAAATAAATAAAGTCTCTGTCTCCTCAGTCCACAGACTGTGTTGCCTTAGGAAGAGCATCTTTTTGTTGTTTTTGCTGCCTGTGAATGAGCCATGCTTGATTGTTTCTTTGCCTGGCTCGTAATTTTTGTGAAAAGCAGCCATTTAGCATATTATAGGATGACAGCTCCGTCAAGGAGCCTCCCTGTCCTCCCCAGATCTTGTTGTTCCTGCTGACTCTCGTTGTTGAGTTTGTTTCATGGCTCTTCCAAAGCCCAAAATGCCTGGAAGTAGACAAACGCCTGGGGCATTGGAGCAGACCCTGTGAGGACACCCCGAGAGCCTCGAGCCTACAACCCAGCCTTCACCTTCATTTCCCGCTTGCCCGGAGCCTGAAGGTGAGTCAGAGGTGAATGCTTAGGGCCTCCTCCCAAGCTTCTTGAGCACACACCCAGCCCTGGGCTGCTTCTGCATGACCTTTAGGTTCCCGGGAAAATTTCAGAACTTTTCAGAGCCTTTATTCCCTAGAGCATCTATTCCCCAGAGTATCTTTCTTTTCTGACCGTTCCTAATTCTAGTGAGCTGACGTCCATGCTTTTGGTTAGTCGATGGCTTGCTGGACTCCGTGAGCAGCAGTGACAGATACATGTACCTTAAACGTGAGCGACAAATCCCACCCCTCACTCACCCAAGGGCCATTGGCTCAGTGCTGCCATGAGCTCTGAGTTAGGCTAGAAAAAGGCTAGTCTGTGGGGCCCATCCTCAAGGCTGGCCGAAACAAAATAACAGTGATCTTTGTGAGTGAAGTCCATTCTTTGTCTGGACCTGGATTCCCTGCACGGGGGACCTGGGCTATTCCTTCCAAGGCCACTGCCATGCTCGGGAGTAGGTGTTGGCACTAAGGTCGGTTAAAATGGCATAAATTCTCTGTTCTGCCCTCTATCGTTCTTCTTCCTTCCGCTTGTTCTATTAATTACTGAAAATGGGTTTTGAAATCTCTGCTTATAATTGCAGGCGTGTCTCTTCTCTTGCTTCTATCAGGTTTTGCCTCGTGTGTTTGAACTCTGCTGCATGAGGTATAGTAGAGAAACATCTAGGATTATTACACACTCCTAATTTATGGACAACCTACTCTGTGGCAAACGTTCTCCTACTTGCTTTCTCTATGCAACCTCCTTCCCTTGTTAAAAGCATATCAGAGGGTACCTGGGTAGCTCAGGTGGTTTAAAAAAAAAAAAAAAGAAAAAGGTGTGCAGTCACCACAATCTCAATTTTAGGCAGGAAAGGAAAATCAACATACAAAGCTTTACACAGCAGGAGAAAAACCCAAGCACTTAGATGTCCGAGTCCTTGGTTTCCACAAGCGTGTTATTTTCGGTGTGGAGTGGTAATTCCAGCTCTGGCCAGGCCAGGGGGAAGGGATTGTAACCTCCCTGGGAAATCTGGCTTTTTGTTTGTAATTGAACTGGTTCCAGTTTTGGCACATCACCCACACCTCTCATCGAGAGGAGAAAACAACACAAGTTTCCTGGCAAAATAGAATGAAGGCTGGAGCCAACTTTTGGATTCCACATTTCTGTTCTTCTCTTCTTGTAATGTCCACATGGCCTGGGAGAGCTGAGCTCTGTCTTCTTGTCCCCAGGTTGCAAAAAAGCAGTCCCAAGGTGGCGGATGGAAAAAGGAGGCATCTGAAATAGCTCTCTGTCAGTGAGTTCATAAAACCCGCTGCCTAACCAACTCAGGGGCTAACCCTACTCTGCTCACGGAGCCTCCTTCAAAATGCTCCCCCCCCCGCCCCCCGCCCCAGCCCATTTGTTTCTTGCTGAATCACTTGGAGACGGGGGTGTTGACTTTTTAGTTAAAAAAAAAAAAGAAAAAAAAAAGAAGTTTTGTCTTTTCACTTCCTGACTTGGTGATTTTGGGAAAGTGACTTACAGTGATCTATAAAGTGGATCTATTCATAGTGCCTACAAAAAAAAAAAAAGGCTATTTTGATAGTAATATGTCAAACACTACTTAAATACTCAGTGCTGTTATTATAATTATCTCTCCTTAAAACAGAGGGTGTCTATTTCCTTCAATGTCTGCTTGGCGGTCGGGGACAATACTGATAATTGTCATTTCTGAGTCCCTTCCATGGGACAGGCACTTTTATCTACATGGTCCTCATTTAACCCATCAACCTTGTAGGATCCTTTTATTGTCACTTTTTTACAGAGGAAATCAAGACTCAGAGTGGTTATGTGACTCACCCGTCCATAATCGTGCCAAGTGAGGGGCACCTGGGTGGCTCCATCGGTTGGGCGTCTGCCTTTAGCTCAGGTCATGGTCCCAGGGTCTTGGAATTAAGCCCAACTCAGGGAGCCTGCTTCTCCTCCCTCTGCTGCTGCTGCTGCTTGTGCCCGCTCACTTTCTCTGTGTCAAATGAATAAATAAAATCTAAAAAAAAAAAAAAAAGTACCCAGAGTGTATACAGGAACCAAGATATAAAGTCAATTTTAAGCAAAGCCTCTGTCTTCCTCACACCTCCCTTCTACTCCATCCCTGAAATGATGGAGAGGCTCTTCTGAGCCTGCTCCGCACCACCATGCAGGCTCCTACACTGAACAGCTCCAGGGAGTGTCCTTTTCATCAGCATCAATGTGAACAGTGCCCCCTGGATGTGTGCAGTGCACAACCTGCGGACATGTACGGGGAGACTCAGGAGCAGTTAATGGGTTTTGTTCGAGCAGAGATTTGCTGCCACCATATCTTCAACCCTGCTGCATTCCTTCTTTTAATTGTTCTTGGAGGTACTTTCCACACTTTCAAAATTCTGAGTAAATGACCTGAAGGGGCCTGACCACAATACATCTTAGGGTGTGGTGTGGTTTTCTCAATGTGATGGTGAAGGACGTACCTGTGTTTGTACTATTCTTTGGGTGTTTACCTTCCACGTGTGCCTACATGCCTGCCACCGTCCGGGGACTGTGAAAGAACTACCTCGCTGCACGGGACAGTCTGATGTCAGAACACAGACAAACACGGCTTATCTTCTTGGAGGTCATCTTCGAAGATTTCTTTCATGTCCTTGTGTGTACGTAAACCACTCCCGAGTCTTAGAGGCAATCTTCTGTGAAATATATCCTTCCTGTCTCATTTCCAGAAAACGCAGTGCAGCGCTGCTCTATGCCTTTGGCTGAGGGAGGAGCCTTTATTCGGACAGGAGAGGAAATGTGAGCTTAGGCATCAGATAGAGGACGTGAGCAGTTTCCACTGGGGCGTGTTTCCTTTTTTCTCCAGCCGCACTTCCTAGATGCCCTGGTTTACCGAGGTCTTTCCCGAGGAGCCAAGCTCTAATAATGCTGTTACTAACTTTCAGGGGATCTGAGCAAGTTCTGCAGTCTGGGCTAGGCACACTTAGTGGTTTTATTTAATGATCTCAGGAATGGTAACAAGATGATTATTGTACTCTCCTCACATGTATTGGAGTTGTAGAGAATGTATTCGCAATCGGGAACTTGGATCTATATTACAACCTTGTTGGATGGACAGATAGTTCTATGTCTTGCAAAAGACAGATCTGGAACACGAGTCTGGCGATGTCCAACACAATGTCTGAGCGCACAAAGCAGACGAGAGTCTGGGCCTTGTTTGAGCTTTCCTTTCTGGAATTCCCATAGTGACCACTGTATCTTTTTGGAGGTCATGGAGACTGAAAACCTTTGCTTTTTTTCAACTCCTAAGTGAAAAGATTCCCCTATGGCAATGTGGGGAACACTTAAAGCCTCTCCAAATTATCGCAGAGATGTTGGCTAAGTCCAGAGAGAATTCTGGAAGGATAAATCCATGTCTCTGTAAACTGCCTCATCCAGAAATAGCCCTTTCTGTAATTCTCTACCCCGTTTGCCTCATTTACAAGAGGAGACGTAAATAATAGGGGCAGATCTCCAACTGTTATCTGCTAAGAATTACATCAACAGGAACTACTCCAAGACCAAGCAGGTGTTCATAACCTGCTGTGACCTACAGAGCATTGCAGGGGTGGAGCACAAACAAGGCCAGCTAGATTATTATTATTTTTTAAGATTTTATTGATTTAGTTGGCAGAGAGAAAGAGAGCCCAAGCAGGGAGAGCAGCAGGATGAGGGAGAGGGAGAAGAAGACTCCTCACTGAGCAGAGAGCCCGATGTGGGGCTCGATCCCAGGACCCTGGGATCCTGACCTGAACCGAAGGCAGACACTTAACCAACTGAGCCACCCAGGCGCCCCACTCAGCCAGATTATGATGCTATACTGTTTCTCAGGGATGTGGAAATCACTTTATCCCCTCAGAAAACTGTGCTTCCATCCCCACATGGTTCCCTCTCCTATTTCTGTCTTAAAATGTGGTCTTCAGGGGGGCTTGAGTCTTTTGCCTCTAAATGTGTACGTTGATAGAACCATATGCATTAAAGCCCATCCTGAATGGATGACAAAGAGGGATGTCTTGTTCTCTTTCAACCTCTAAGTGGTTGTGAACAATCGGATGAACTTGAAGTAGGCTGCACTTGATGGGGAAGGTAAATAGTATCGTTGAAAACAGATACGTCTTTTAATTCAGGGGAAGCTGGTGCGGACCCGCAGCTCGAGGAATTGTTGAGCACAGACATCAGCCTGGGATAGGTTGAAATGAAAGAGAGAATTCAGGAGGTGGAGAGTTAAGTTTTGAGGTTTTCAAGTAAGTTCCTTGTTTGACTTGACATGGTTCCAAAATTGTCTTCCAAGTGAAATACAAAGGCAGTAGTTCTGCTGAATATTAGTGTTTCTGACTGCCTCTGGGTCCCTTGAGGGCATTTGCCTTTAATCAAGTCTTAGCTAGTGGGGAGAGAGTTTATAATACGAAAGCACCATGGGAGGTGTTCCCTCTGATTAACCAGAAATGCCAAACAAGACAAGACGGATGAGTGGCATATATGGCATCGGAAAGTCTTTGCTGGAGACGAAGACTTGAAATACTTGGGAATGTTCTAGGGTGATGGTTTGCCACTTTTCTTTCTTGTCTTAATGGAAATTCCGTGGGGCCATGATATAAAACATAGGTAGAGAGAGTCGGAGCTGTTATGGTTGAATGGGAGGTGGTCACACAGAGCCTACTTGATCTGTCACCCATATATCCTCTGGGGGAACATCTGAGGCACTTCAAGAGCTTGAGTGAACACAGAGAAAACCCAGCGGACTAGGGAGTCTCTAGAATTTCACTGTGGGGAATGAGGTGTTTGTTCTAGAGCAATTGCCAGAGGAAGTGAGGAAGAGGGGATTCAAGTGTGAACCCTTGATGGGAAGGTTTCTAACTTACTATTGTTGACCAGAGACCAGGCTCAGGATAGGTGCTAATTAATTCAGCCATCTGTTAAGTGGCTGCATTTTCAAAATCTGCATTTGAGTGACAAGAGTACCTAAAACCAAGGGAGCACAGGAAAGTAAGCATCTTAAGGAGAAGGCATGCGAACCTTATGGGACCTGAGGTCCTCATGGGTCGCCTCCCTGGAGAAAATGAGTCCTACCGAGGAAGAGAATAGGTTAACACTAATCAATTTTCCAGCTTAATGAAGCTGTACTTGGATCTATTGTCAGGCTGAGTTCATACTTTTCCTTGAAGTTGGCTGTAAGAACCTGTAAAGCATGTTTTTCAAATTTTAGAGTGCCTGAGAATCACTTCAGGAAGTGATAAATTTCTGATGGTATAACCAGGTGGTAGGTATTAGGGAGGACATGGATTGCATGGAACACTGGGTGTGGTGCAAAAACAATGAATATTGTTACGCTGAAAAGAAATTAAAAAATTAAAAAAAAAATTCGGGTGGTATATTAGAGGGTCAGATCCAGCAGGTCCCTGGTAGGAAGCAGGAGCCCTTTTCCAAAAGGCTCACGGGCCCTGATAGCCGAGGGCGGAAGGTGCAGGAGATGGGAGGGAACTGTGTGTTCTTGGAGCTGACAGCTCTCCTAGATTTCCTGAATTCTGGGCAAAGTAAGAATCCCTGCAGCAACTTGGAAGGCAGCCCCAGTGCATTCGAGTTGTCCAGAGGTTCCCACGGTGGGAAGTTCCACCTTGCAAGCTTTCTAGCCCATCCTCTGCTGGGGGGCTCGCTCGGCGGAGGCCTTGGGAAGGTGACCCCAACTAAAGCCATTGCCTGATTTGCTGTCTTGACACAATTCTATTCAAACCCAGGGATTGCCCCAAAAGTTGTAGCTGGAATGTGTTCAGAAGAACGTAGGGAGAGAGCAGCAGAGCAATGCAGTTACAGGTTACAGGATCTCTGCAACCGCATTCTCTCCAGAAAGCCATTTCCTTGGGAGACTATTGAAATCTACCAGCAGGACAGGAGGAAAAATCAAATTCCTCTGTGATTTATGATATTTTCCTAGGAGCTAAGAATTATGACTATAAAGGTGTGCTCTTTAGATGGTAATAACAACTGATATTTGTATGATAAATATTTATGAAGGGCTATTCTAATCAATTAGTTGGCAGAGCCGCCTTGAGAGGTAGATATAACATTACATTTGATTTAAGAATATTAATTTAATTTTATTTTATTTCCAGTATAGTTAACATACGATGTTATGTTAGTTTCAGGTGTGCAGTACAGTGTTCCAACAATTCCATACCTTACCCTGTGCTCATCACAGCACGTGCCCTCCTTCAACCCCATCACCTGTTTCACCCAGCCCCCCTCCATCCTCCCCTCCCCCACCCCAGGTTATGGCCAGTTTATTCTCCGTAGTTAAGAGTCTGTTTTTGTTTGTTTGTTTGTTTCTTTGGTTGCTGGTTTCGTTTCTTAAATTTCACATATGACTGAAATCTAGAATATTAAGTAATTTTTGAAACAAAGAAATATCTGAAATGATGCCGGTTCCATCTTCAGTTTCAATGTAAAAAAAAAAAAAAATTAAGACCTTAAAGCATGGTTGAAATAGTATGTAGCAGACAAAAGCCTCTTGAGGCAGGTTACAAAGGGAACTACCTTCCCCAGCACCCCCAACTCCAGAATATTCTGAGCAACTCTGGTTTCTTTATAGGAGGTGTGAATTAGTCACACTGTGTCTCATTGGAATGCATCAGTGATGGTATCTTTTGTTTCAAGCAAATACTGAACAGCCTTTTTACAGCCCAAACATCCCCAGATTACTGATGAGGTCTCTCATCCCTCAATCATCCCTCAATCTTGTCAGCTCTTACTCATAGCTAAGTGGGAAACACCACACCAAAATTCACTGACCTTATAAACATAACACACATGCACCTGAAGATTCCTGCCAAGAATCTTTTTGATACTTAGAGTTCTCTTACAAAAACAATGTTTTTCAGTCTTTTGGAACATATGTCTCCTTTTTTTTTTTTTTTTTAAGGTTTTATTTATTTATTTGTCAGAGAGAGAGAGACCACAAGGGGGGGAAGGGCAGGTTCAGGGAGAGGAAGAAGCAGGCTCTCTGCTGAGCAGGGGAACCTGATGGGGGACTTGAACCCAGGACCCCGGGATCATGACCTGAGCTGAAGGCAGACACTTAACCGAATGAGTCACCCAGGCTTCCCCATAGGTCTCCCTTTTAATTAACATTAGAAATCTCAAATTCTGTCTTGTCCCAATTCAATATTTTGACACTTCTTCCTTTGAGAATCACTAAATTTCATGGATGGGATTTTCTGTGAACAGGGATTTTTTTTTTCAAAGCTTTTATTTATATTTATTTATTTGAGAGAGAGAGAGAAATGACAGAGAGAGAACATGAGAAGGGGGAGGGTCAGAGGGGGAAGCAGACTCCCTGCTGAGCAGAGA
Organism: Mustela nigripes; assembly: GCF_022355385.1. Classification (NCBI taxonomy): domain Eukaryota; kingdom Metazoa; phylum Chordata; class Mammalia; order Carnivora; family Mustelidae; genus Mustela; species Mustela nigripes. The sequence continues at coordinate 117,133,813 of NC_081560.1, read as the reverse complement.
GCAGATGTGGGACACGATCCCAGGACTCCAAGATCATGGCCTGAGCTGAAGGCAGTCACTTAACCAACTGGGCCACCCAGGTGTCCTGAACAGGGATTCTTTTAAAAATAATCTTCTGCAAGTACAGAATAGAATAAAGATCTCGAGAGTAGAAGTTAAAAAAAAAAAAAAGATGAGTTTTATTCACGTATATGACCTTACTTCATGAAATATAGCCTTGTACAACTCCCCTCCTTCTTTAGTCTTTGGTATGTGTTCTGACATTTTTCACTTATGAACCTCAATCTTTAACTTCCTTCCAGCTCTGATACGTTCTATTACACCATCAGAGATACAACAGTTATAAATTGTCATGACGACTGATGGGAAATGTAAAGTAGCTGGCTTGTTTCCCAGGCAGATAATTTTCTCAGAGGGGACCCTGGAGAGCAAGTCACTGTATGGGAAGGAGCAGGAAACAAGTATCAAGAGTCCGATCAGTGCTTGCTCGTTATCTAGAAAAGATCAGGTACGGGAACATGGATGCCCGCATAGTTAGGTAAATACAGAACCATGTCAGTCCAAGAAGAAAGCGCTCTTTCCCTGCCCAGAAAGCTGAGCTCTACTCAAAGCACTGCTCTGAAAAATTTCACCCATGATGGAAGCTCTGCTATCATGGGAAGGGCGGGGAAGTGTTTTCTTCCCTTGGCACATAGGTCCTAGACAGTTTGCAGCGGTTCTCTGGGCCAAAAGCAAAGCTGCGGTGTTCTGACAAGGGTTGGGTGGTCCTTTCCCTTTCGGGAATGCTCCCTAGACCAGTCATCCTGCAGCTATCTGATAAGTTAGAATCAAGCAATGACAGTATATAAACTCAGGGCTCTGTGGAGACAGACCCATGGCAGGAAGAGTCACAGGGCTAGAACTTCCTTCTAGATAATTGTTGGCATTTCTGTGAAATTTGCACTTGATGGATACCTGCCTTCCGATTCTCAAATTCTCTGCAGATGAACAACACTTCAGATCTTTACTCCAGGAAATCGCTGGGAGACCAATCATTTTCCTCATGAAAGAATTGCAATGTGTGCTTTTTAACCCTCCAATTACATATGAAGTGTCTACGACATTTGCAGATATTGTTTGTAATAATATACCTGGTCTAAAAAATGTACACCTAAATTTTTAAAGAGATCATCTGGATGATAAGATTACAATTGCTGGGACACTTGGGCAGCTCAGTCGGTTAAGCTGCTGCCTTTGGGTCATGATCCGAGGGTCCTGGGATCGAGTCTCTCACTGGGCTCCTTGCTCAGTGGGGAGCCTGGTTCTCTCTCTGCCTCTGCCTGCTGCTCTGCCTGCTTGTGCTCTCTCTCTATCTGACAGGTAAATAAATAAAATCTTTTTTTTTTAAAGGTTACAATTGCTTTCTTTCCTATTTTTTTAATACATAGAGAAAGGGATTTATTTTAAGGAAGTAAGTCATGTGATTATGACTTTAGAAGAAAACTGAAGACCTGAAAGACCAGGCTGTATTTCCAATATGCTCTTTGATTTCCAATTTTCAAAACACAAGCAGATGTTATTTGCATGTTATGGGAAATGGAATGAAATGATACTTGTTAATGATCTTGGAGGCCTTTCTCTGTGTCTGGTTTTGGGCTCGGTACTCTGCCTGCCTTGTTTGTTTTCATTCCCCGATCCCCTTTGAGAGTGGAACGTGCATTATTCACATTTAACCAACTTAGGAGGAGGCTTATCAAGGTTTGGTGACTGACCCAAGGTCATTGTGGTCAGTATATGGCAAAGCCAGGATTTGAACACAGGTGTTTTGAGACTCTGGTGCCTTAGGAATCAACTCATAAAATCAGGACACTTCTTCAATGTTCCATTGCTACAAAACCTTAATTCTCTCAGTGGCATCTAACCCCTAAAATAATTCTAATGTGGCAAATTTTGGAGTCTCATCTCAATAATCAGATTTTTTCTTCACCTCTGAGCACTTTGCCTTTTCTCTCTCTTTTAACTTGGAACCCTGGGAACTTAAGAATTCTGAAACTCAGTCTCGTTTGTCAGGACCCTAGATGTCCTAGGACATTGGCTGAAAATTCATGGATGTCAGGGTATTCGGTGTTTTAACAAAATTGTTCTTTTTTTCTAGAGTTGTCTCTCCTCTGTCACACATGCGCTCTTTGAGAGGAAAGCACGCACACAACTTTTACTGAATAAAAGTTCATTTGGTGAGTTGTGGATCATGGGGGACTTTATTTCCTGGAGGGAAGCATGGACATCAACCAGTCGTTTTGGTAGACTGCCATGTTGTAGAGGCAAATTACTACCTCTTTTGCCCCTTTTTACCCTTTTCCTAGGGGTGTTTCCCATTCTGTGAGCCTGTCAAATATTCAACCTCTTCCAAAAGGTTACTTTGATAAGCTAAGGTAATATTAGCCTCTATCCTCCCTCCCCACAACAAAGGAATCCCACTTGTTGGTGAGACCTTGCTTCTTAACCCTGGGGCTCTTTCTTCTACAACCACATAAGGGTTACTCAACCGAGTGGCCTTTTTGGGACTGGTCTGTCCCCTTCGTGTCTCTCCTTCCCCTCCCCATATTAAATATGCTTTCACAAAGTTTAATAAACTGATTTTCATCCAGTCATGGAATGCAAAAGCTCTTAAGGACCACTGGATTAAAAGCTATGCACCTAGATGAAAATATCCTTTGCTTGACTTAGCTTAAAATGTTGACCCTGAGGTCATATTCTTAACAGATCCTCCATTCAGTTTCACTATAGACCACATACCAACTTCAAGATCTGAAATGGGAGGTTGTTTGAAGTTGCTACATTTTTGTTTATTTATTTTCTGATTCTCTTTTTTTATTGAATAAATCTAACAGGTAATGTTGTATAAGTTTAAGATGTATAGCATGTAACTTTGCTTTGTTTATATTGTACAATATGACTGCCAGTGTAGCAATATTTGTTACATGTTATGATCAGAGCATAATATTGTTATCTACTTTCACTATACTGTGCATAGATCTCTGTGGCTTACTTAATACTCATTATAAGTTTGTACCCCTACATACCATCACCCTTACCCCCCAACATCACCTGGTAACCACCATTTTACTCTCCTCTGTGTTTTGCAGGTTTGACTTTATTACATATAAGTGATATCATACAACACTTTTTTCCCTCTCTCTGGCTTACCTCACTTAGCATAATGTACTCAAGGCCCAAATGGGAGGATAGCCTTCCTTCTCATGGCCAGATAATATTCCATTGTGTAAATGCATCACATTTTTAATCCATTCATCCACTGGCAGGCGTTTGGCTTGCTATCACATGTTGGCTATTGTGAATAATGCGCAATGAACATGGGAGTGCTTCTATCTCAGATCAGTTCAGCCTTGATTAATCAAATCCAAGCTTCCTCGACACAAAGAGGCTGTTCACCCCATATTCTTAGCCTTCTCAACCTGCCTTGGGATTCCTCCAAAAGAGAGAAGAATGAATAGAAGAGGAGTGGGTAGAGACATAGGAAGAGGGCCAGGTGCATGACACATCTTCAAAGCCAAGCGAAGAGAAATTAGCTCGTAGGAGGAAGGGAGCTCCTGTGTCAGATGCCCCCAGTGGTTCGAGAGAGGAGACAAGTGAGCATGGCCTACTGGATTTTGCAATGTAGAAATACGTGGCGATCTCAACAAGAGACGTTTTGGTTGAGTGGTCAGAGCGAAAGTCTGATTAGAGTGTGGTCAAGAGATAATGGGAAGAGAAAAATTAGAAGCAGTGAATTTGGAAAATTCTCATAGAACTTTACTATGAAGAAAAGAGAGAATGCGGAAGGTGGAGTTGAGAATTCTTCAAAGATAAGTGACAGAACAGCAGAGTCTATGGCCGCCAGGATTCATGATGCAGGGAGGTGGAGAGCTGTGTGGGCAAGCATCCCTGAGGATGGGAGAGTCCTCCTCAGGGAGGTGCCGGCTTTCACCGGAAGCATGGGAAGTTCTTCTCCACACCAACCGGGGGGAGGGCAAGGCAGCCATGTGGGTGGTCACGCCAACAAGTAGACACAGTAGGACCAACCGGTGGAAGTGTCCTTATGCTGGCTTCTATTTTGTCAGTGAGGTAAGGGTCAAGATTATCAGCTGAGAGAGAAGATGAGGGAGAGGGGTTGGAAGTTTGAGGAAAGAGGGCAGGGAGTAAAACAACCATCTCAGGGAGCGAAAAAGTGAACAGACTAGGGGAGAACAGTGTGATTGCCAAGCAACGTTAAGTTTCCATTTGGAGTTAGTGGTTAGGAATTGAACATGACCATCAACATGATTGTGTCTTTTCCCTCTACTCCAAGTGGCTGTGTGGGAGCAGGTACAAAGTAGGTGGAGATCTCGACTGAACAAAGCTTAAAATTTTGCCAAGCCAGTCTGTCAAACAGAATGTAAAGAAAAGGAGGAGAAAGCAAGAGAATGGTTATAATGAATGATTGTGACATCTAGCCTGGGGAAGGAGAAGAGTAGAGACATGACTGAGCAGGACTCCTGAAACCTGAGAAGAATCTATGCATTGTAGGCCTTGGTTGGGGGTCAAAGGACTCATGGAGGTGCGTTAAAAAGGAGAGTCAGGTGCAGAGGTAGGCAGTGGGGTGGTTGGAAAAAATGGGATGGTTGACATTAGATTCTAGTAGGAATGAAGCTATAGGTCATGACAAGGTCTAGGTCATGACTATGAAAGTGAGTGACTAAGGTAGTGTTGTGGACAAGATCATTGTAGGACAGAAGGTCATGAAACTCAGGAATCAGGGAATTGGAAAGGTGAGTTTTTAAAAATAGAGATTTGGAGAAAGTGACAGTGAGCCAGGAGTTAAATATGGAATGAGGAGGAGTGTCCCAGGGGTCCTCAGATGACTGTGACAGCTGAATAGAGGATGGTATGGTTGTCATCTGGTCATGTGGAAATCAAAGCTAGGTGATTTGGGGAGGAATGAGGGAGAATAGTTGCAAGTTGTAAGGAAGGGCAAGAAAGACATCTGTTCACCCATCTTCAGATCCAGTCTATGGGGTTGGGAGGGCGGTATTTAAGAGAGTCGTGGGGAGGGGGGCACCTGGGTGGCTCAGTGGGTTAAGCCTCTGCCTTCAGCTCAGGTCATGGTCTCAGGGTTCTGAGATCGAACCCTAAATCAGGATCCCTGCTCAGCGGGGAGCCTGCTTTCCCCCCCTCTCTCTGCCTGCCTTTCTGACTACTTGTGATCTGTCAAATAAATAAATAAAATATATATATTTTAAAAAGAGAGAGCTGTTGGGGAAGAAGTATTCTAAGGAGACATCCAGGTTTCAGTGGTGAATGGAATCCTTACAAAAAAAGGATAGATATAATGGTGATTTTGCGGACCATAAGTGATAAGTCCAAGAGTTGATTTCATTTCAGTGTACAGGGAATGGGGAGGGGTAGGAGACAGAGTGAGACTAGGTGGCGGGATTAGAGTACAACATCTTGAAGACGAGTCTCTTGTGTCTTTCTGGAATATCCCTTAAGTTCTCCTTCTTACGACAAATCATTTGGTCCTGTTTTATTCAAAGTCTCTGCTCCCTCTCGAGCACACAATGCTAGAATGGCATTCTCCACATTAATAACGTAGCCAGAACCAGCACGAGGGATTTGAGATCCAGCAGTTCTATCATGAGTGGGAGAAGAAAAGAATTTGTGGAGGTTGTATATGCTTGTCAAATGCAAACCTCACTTTCTCTGGAAAAACTGTGTTTGAGACAACAATCAGACACTGAAATTTCTGGAAAATGTTGCACTTCCAGAAGGTGAATCATGGATTACAGAGCAAATTTTAAAAAGCGGTTTTCTAACAAAGTTGTGTCAGAGTTACAGAAATGCCAGAGAAGATTGGCCTGGCACCAAATCTTCTGCTATGTGTTGTGAAATGTGACCAATACTTTAAAAAGTTTTCCCCCAAAACAGAGGCTAGATTGCAGACAGCGCCCAGGGGCGACTGAAAGTCCTTGCACTATCTCCTTCCTTTCTCCCTGTGTGGTCAAGCGTCTAGTGTTTGGGTCTTCCCAGCTCCCTGTTTGTGCCCTCTCCTTATCTCTTCCTGCTCACGCTCTCTCTGTGGGTCTCCTTTGGTGCATGTTGTTCCCGGAACAACTTAGTTGGACCTAGGTTACCTGAGTCAGGCTCTCCGTCCCCATCAACAGGGCCTTCTGTAGAGGAATTTAGATATGTCCCAGGCCAAGGCCAGTTGGGGAAGGCGTCATGAAACCCTGGCATGAGATCCGATTCTAACTGCCCTCGACACACTTCCCTGTGCTCTGATCTGAAGTTTCCCCTCTGAGATTGGAGGTTACTTCTTCTGACTGTTCAGATTCACTCTCTTGTTTCTACTGGTCTTGGAGTGGGTATGCATGTGCATGTGCAGGGCCCTAATCCAGCCTAGAGGTTGGTGATCACGTGCTAAAACTTACCCCATGGCTTCCTCATGTTCTTCCCCAGTGGGGAAACAAGTTGAACAAATCCATAAATGAGCCTAAACCAGGAAGCTTCGATGCCTCTCTTTTAACTGGCAAGTGCCTTAGTCCCTTCAAGCTGCTATACCTAAAGACCACGGACTGGGTGGCTTACAGAAATGTATTCTCACGGTTCTGGAGGCTGGCAAGTCCAAGATCAGGGCACCAGCATGACTGCATGAGAGGCAGGTTCTTAGTCTATGCCTTTTCATGGCGTCTGGACTTGGTGGAAGGTGCTGGGGATCTCTGTGAAGTCTTCTAAGACAGCACTAATCCCATTCGTGAGGGCTTATGGCCTAAGAACCTCTCAAAGACCACCTCCTAATACCATCATTTGCAGGGAGTTAGGATTTCAACTTATGAATTTTGGGGGGTACACAAACATTCAGACCATAGCAGGCAGCATTTGTCCTGAAGTTTTCTGGAAGGATGTTGTCTTGGTGTAGATCTGAGGCTGCATTCTAGAAGCTTGTCTTCCTCCACATCCTTTGCCCGAAGGGATCAAGTCTTCATAGGGATAAGAAAAAATGAACTTGGAGTATCACGATGGGGGTAGCAATTCCCTTTTTCCTGTGGCCTCCCCAGGGGTGACTGTTCATCAAGGCAGGAAATTTCCCTGGGGCCACTTCTACCTGTTAATGGAAGAAACATGAAGGCCTTGATAAGGTTACTGAAGATAGACCATCCAGAGTCGGAGAGCAAGATTCTTCTCTTCCTAGTACTTCTCCATGAATAAAAACATAAGCCACTCTTCTCTTTCTGACTATAAGAAGGATTAGGATGAATTTAGCAGAATCAGCAGCATCGATTTTCTCTCTTTAAGCCCCATTTTAAACGAAAGGCATGCACTGAAAAATCATCCCAAATATGAAGAAATATTAAGAGAGAATTTTTTGCCTTGAAGTCTTCTTTGATGATTGTTGAAAAGTTTGACTGGGAGTTTCCATGGATTCCCCGTGAAGTTTTCAATCCTACGCTCCTTTCCTTCATCTCCTTGTCTGGCTCGTATTACTGCTGTGCCAGGTACGACTCTAGAATGTAGTTAGGGCGAATCAGGCACAGACCCCAGATGTAGGATTCCACCACATGTGGCATTCTTCAGGAGAAAGCATGAACGCACCGTCTGCATCACTTTTCGTTAGCTGAAGAGACTGTGACCTTTCTTCTTCCAGGAATTGTTCCAGCTCGTGTTCCATGAAAGTCAGGGGGGGTTATCGTTGGCGTCTAGCATTCCTAATATCTTTTTGGGAACTAATAAAAAGAGCTAACGTTTATTTAGCACTGACTGAACCCGAGGGACGTGTCCAGCTTATGGTGGAGCCCATTATAGTACTTAATTCTGACAACTGTTGGGGAAGTTACTGCCAATATCATCCTGAATTTGCAAGTGGGAAAACCCAAGCTTATGGAGAGTCCTCAGCCTGCTCAAGGCCACATGGCACTGCAGGGCAAGGGCCACAGTTCAAATCCACAGAGAGCCCTCTAGCCCGTCACCCCAATTCCCTGCTGTGGTTACGTATTTTCTCATTTTCCTCTGCAGTAAACATAGCCTGAGACTAGTGGATTTGGGAGATGGGACAGCTAGAAGCTGGAGAAAATATGACTTCGTGTTAGGTCTTATGTAGAGAGAGAAATCTCACCTTTAACTTTGAAGGTGGCAGCTCCCAGATTTCAACATATCCTAAGGAAACACCATGTTGCTGCCGGTCACATAGAATCAGGATCCAGGAGACTCTAGAGACCAGAGATAAAATAGACAGAGTGTTTGTCTCCTTTGTGTTTGTGATTGTGTGTGAGAGGAAGACATGTAAAGTGTGAAAGGTGATGGTTTGCCTCGTGTGTGTGCGTGGTGTGGTGTGTGTGCATGTGTGGTATGTTTGTGTGTGTGTGTGTGTGTGAGAGAGAGAGAGTAGTATGTATGATGTCATGAGGTTGTGTGTGTGTGTGTGTGTGTGTTTGTGTTACATGCTCATGGGTAGTGTGTGTATGGTGTGTGGGTGTGCAGGTGTGTGTTGAGGCATATGGGCACACTCGTGTGACTTGGTGTACACCAGGGGACATGGGGATATACTGCTGGTGGCCATGTGCACTCATCCCACCACATGATCTGGGCTTCATCCTCTGTGCCAGCAGACAGACTATACTCCCATTTTATTTTATTATTTTTATTTTTTTAAAGATTTTATTTATTTATTTGACAGACAAAAATCACAACTAGGCAAAGAGGCAGGCAGAGAGAGAGGAAGGGAAGCAGACTCCCTGCTGAACAGAGAGCCCGACGCTGGACTCGATCCCAGGACCCTGGGATTAAGACCTGAGCCGAAGGCAGCGGCTTTAACCCAGGCACCCTGGACTCCCATTTTAACAGGACATGTGCCATCAGTCTCAGAAAATAGGAGATACCTTCATGGAAACAGTCATCCTAAAAGAATTTAAGGACACTTTCACATGGGACAAATATTGACCAGCTTTTCAGAGAAAGCGACCTAGTCACCTAGTTTCCAATGAAATCTTAGCTCATGGAATGTTCTGGGCTCAAAAAGAATCTTTAGCCTGTGTGTCATCTGAGAGCAGTCTGATGTCACTTGTGTGGGTGGAGCGCCCGTGAAGTGGCCTCTGTTGCCCGGGTCAGCACATTTGGCTGTGTGTCCCGTGGTGGCTGCTCCCGACGTGGAGGGTGGTCAGCTGGGTGGTGTCTGGGGCTGGATGATGGTGCGCGGTGGGAACCGGGACCTCCGAACCCCCACTTGTGTGACCAGTCCATCACACCATGCCCCGTGCCCGCTAGGGAGCTGCATGGCAACTCCTGCATACTTGGCTCCTTGGCCTTCGGCCTCCTCCTCTGGCTTCCAGATTTGCTTGTTCTTCGCTGTGTGCCCTGGCACGTGGACAAGGGCCAAATCGTTACTTGTCTTTCCCCTTCCTTCTAGGCAGCTCCTGGGTTCTGACGAGGCAAGTTTGTGCTCCAATGGCAGAATGGCACGGGGCGTCACGAAGTTCTTGGTTGGCCTCAGATTGGCTTTGGCAGTCTTTGGAAGACGTGGCTCATGATGTATTAGTTTGGTTATGTCTTCTCCATCCAGCTATCTCAGTAAGTCCATAAGGCAGGCACGAAGCTTCATGCTGCCGTGATGTCCCTACGTGGTCTGCCAGCCTGGATCCCATCTCACGGGGATCTGTGGCACTCGTGGTGACTGGCGGAGGGATGGGCACATCAGCTCACACGCAGATACCTCTGTGCAGAAACTCAGTGTCTGCCGATGAGTATTAGCTCCCTTCTTGTTTCCTTGATGATACTCTCGCCATGTGGACTGGTTTTCCTTGTTTGAAACCTATGTACATCTTTATTCTCTTTCATTTATATATAAATATATGGAAGAGACGGGAAGGCCTGGGAAGGCCAGGTGGGGGTGGAGCAGGAGGGGGATTTTACTGGGGATTATTTCTTATTAAATATATTGGAATGCTACACCTGTAATACTGATTCAAAAATTAAATTAGAAAACGAAAAGCAATATATTTAGTAGAGACAAGCTGAAGGTGATCGAGGAAATGGAAAAAAAAGAAAATTCCTTTCCTAAACTCACCATTCTAATAATAACCAGTGTTAACTCCTCTGTGTGTTTGCTTTCTTTCTCTCACTAGGAATGGGATTTTTTAAAAAAAAATATTTTATTTATTTATTTGATTTCTCTATTGTTTTTAAGTAGAGTCTACACCCAACATGGGGTTCGACCTCACAGCCCTGAGATCAAGAGCTGCTCACTGTAGCGACTGAGCCGGCCAAGGGCCCCCATCATTTGTTTGTTTTAACTTTACAAAACATTTGTCTTCTTTCTATGACTATATAAATGACTACATTCATTTTCTTAACATTTATTTTTAATGATAACAATGGGATCGAGATATTTTCCATGTGGTTTTTTGTGGGGGAATTTTATTTTATTTTTTTATTAATATATAATGCATTATCTGTTTCAGGGGGACAGGTCTGTGAATCGTCAGTCTTATGCAATTCACAGCACTCACCATAGCACACGCCCTCCCCAGTGTCCATCCCCAGCCACCCCATTCCTCCCACCCCCCCTTCACTCCAGGAACCCTCAGTTTGTTTCCTGAGATTATGAGTCTCTTATGGTTTGTCTCCCTCCCGATCCCATCTTGTTTCATTTTTTTCTCCCTACACGCAACTAACCCACACCCTGCCTCTCAAATTCCTCATATCAGTGAGATGATATGATAATTGTATTTCTCTGATTGATTTATTTCGCTCAGCATAATACCCTCCAGTTCCATCCACGTTGTTGCAACAAATGTCAAGATTATAATTTGTTTTTTATTTTAAAGATTTTTTATTTATTTATTTGAGAGAGAGAGTGAGAGAGAGCATGAGAGGGGAGAAGGTCAGAGGGAGAAGCAGACTCCCCATGGAGCTGGGAGCCCGATGTGGGACTCGATCCCAGGACTCCGGGATCATGACCTGAGCCGAAGGTAGTCGCCCAACCAACTGAGCCACCCAGGCGCCCCAAGATTATAATTTTTTGATGGCTGCATAGTATTCTATTGTGTGTGTGTGTGTGTATATATATATATAATATATTATATATATTTTATATATATATATTACATCCTCCCCCTTTCTGTCTCTCTCTCTCTCCCTCCCTCCCTCTCTTTCTTTCTTGATTTCTTTTCAGTGTTGCAGAATTCATTGTTTATGCACCACACCCAGTGCTCCATGCAATATGTGCCCTCTGTAATACCCACCACCAGGCGCACCCAACCTCCCATCCCCTTCCCCTCTAAAGCCCTCAGTTTGTTTCCCAGAGTCCACAGTCTCCCATGGTTCCTCACCCCCTTCAATCCCCCAACTCACATCTCTCCATCTCCCCATGACCTCCGTATTATTCCTTATGCTCCACAAATAAGTGAAACAATATGATAATTGACACTCTCTGCTTGACTTATTCCACTCAGCGTAATCTCTTCCAGTAATCTCTTCCAGTCCCATCCATGTTGATACAAAAGTTGGGTATTCATCCTTTCTGATGGAGACATAATATTCCATTGTATATATGGACCATATATTTATCCATTTGTCTGTTGAAGGGCATCTTGTCTCTTTCCACAGTTTGGCGACTGTGGCCATTGCTGCTATGAACATTGGGGTACAGATGGCCCTTCTTTTCACTACATCTGTGTCTTTGGGGTAAATACCCAGTAGTGCAATTGCAGGGTCATAGGGAAGCTCTATCTTTAATTTCTTAAGGAATCTCCACACTGTTTTCCAGAGTGGCTGCACCAGCTTGCATTCCACCAACAGTGTAGTTCCCCTTTCTCCACATCCTCACCAATATCTATTGTTTCCTGACTGGTTAATTTTAGCCATTCTGACTGGTGTGAGGTGGTATCTCACTGTGGTTTTGATTTGTATTTCCCTGATGCCAACTGATGTGGAGCAATTTTTCATGTGTCTGTTGGCCATCTGGATGTCTTCTTTACAAAAATGTCTGTTCATGCCTTATGCCCATTTCTTGGTTGGATTACTTGTTCTATGGGTGTTGAGTTTGAATAGTTCTTTATAGATTTTGCATACTAACCCCTTACCTGATATATCATTTGCAAATATCTTCTTTCATTCTTTTGGTAGTCTTTTTGTTTTGTTGACTTTCCTTTGCTGTGCAAAACTTTTGAATTTGATGAGATCCCAATAGTTCATTTTTGCCCTTGTTTCCCTTGCCTTTGGCGTTGTTCCTAGGAAGATGTTGCTGCGGCTGAGGTCGAAGAGGTTGCTGCCTGTGTTCTCCTCAAGGATTTTGACGGATTCCTGTCTCACATTGAGATCTCGCATCCACTTTGAGTAGATTCTTGTCTGTGGTGTAGGAATGGGATTTTTAAAACAAATTCCCTTGAAATAAACTGTCCTTCCTATGTCAGTATTTGGACTCGGAATGTTTTTGTTCTTGTGGACTATCAGGACTAGGGGCATCTTTGGGGCACGCCACCCAGTACTCTGTTTTCTTTGTAATTCTTCCCTAAGGCTCTAGCACTTTCCACGTAGCATTTCATGTGGCCTCCTAAATGCCTATTGACTCGAGTTAGAAAAAGATACAAATTATTTTTTCTACATACTTTAACAACCACTTTCTCAGAGTTATTAGCAGAATGTTTGTTCTACTCATTTTGATCAGGAGTCAAGGTCCAGAGTCTGCCCACGGCTAAAGGTGTACTTCTGCATTTGTGCTTTTGAGAAATCATGCCAAACTGTTTTCCACAGCAGCCAGAGCAACGTGCACGTCCACAAGAGATATATGGAAATACTTGTTTCACAGATGGCCTTTATTTTATTTTATTTTAATTTTTTTAGAAAAGATTTTATTTATTTGATAGCGATAGAGAGTGCACAGAGAGAGAGAGAGGGAGGGAGAGGCAGGTTCCCCCTCTGAACAGGGAGCCCGGCACAGGACTCGATCCCAGGACCCTGGGATCATGACCTGAGCTGAAGGCAGACACTTAACCGACTGAGCCACCCAGGCGCCCACTCCCTGCCCATAGCCTTCATCAACCTATTATATTTTTCTAGCTTGAAGGGTAAGAAATGGTATTTCAGTATAATTTCTTAAGAAAACATTTTATTTGAGACAGAGAGAGTGTGCACACAAGCAGGTGGTGGGGTCGGGCAGAGGGAGACGCAGAAGCAGACTCCCCACTGTACAGGGAGCTGACATGGGGCTCAATCCTAGGAACCCGGGATCATGACCTGAGCAGGAGTCAGATTCTTAACCCACTGAGCCTCCCGGTTGCCCCTGTCCCACTGCAGTTCTAATGTATTCTCTCGTCTTCAGTAAGGTGATGCGTTCTTTCATTTGTACATCCTTCCCCATTAATCTGTCAGTATTCTTTATCCATTTTTTTCACATAGTGTTCTCTTTCTCAATTTCTGGGAATTCTATATATGTCTGAGAGATTAGTCATTTCTTGTGATGAACTGTTAATAGTTTTCCTAGCTCATTTATTTGACTTTTGATTTGTTCATGGTGAATTCTACCCAAGCAAAGTTATTTAAAAATTTTTTTTCATGGAATTGAATGCCTCAATTTTTTAATGGTCTCTTGATTTTTGAATTGAACAATAAAGGCTCTCCCCACCACCACAAGACCCTGACATATTTTGTGATGGAAGGTGTGAGCAATTCTTCTCTGCTCACTTTATGGCTAACAATTAATTTCCTGAATTATATTGTAAATCAGCCTGTGATTTAAAGGCAAGTCAGAACTGAACACAACCCTCACCTCCTCAGTCCTGGGAGACTTTGGAGAAGGCTGTTTGGGGAAGGGCAGAAAGTCAGCAGAAAGAGAACAAGAAAGAAATTCTTGGGAATTTGTGGCTGCAGACTGCGCATCTCACCTGATTTGCCTCTTGGGTTCCCGTAACTTACTTGTACCAGGGAACCTCGAGTGAACGACTTGGTCCAAGATTGTCATTGGCTTGTAGCATTCTAGGTACATTGGTAAAGACTCTTAAGGAGGATATCCTCTGTAATAGGCCTCCAGGACCCCCCACAAATAATTGTTTCAAGAGCCTTGAATTCCATGCGGGTCAAGTGAACACATAGAAACAAACAAGGTTTGCTTGACAGGCAACAGGTACAGACAATACAAGAGGGCTCTTCTTAGCTTCAGACATTGGAATATTAGGTCAGAGACAGACAGACAGACAAAACCACTCTGCTTACCAGTTTTTTTTTTTTAAGATTTTATTTATTTATTTGTCAGAGAGAGAGAGAGAGCGAGCAGGCAGAGGCAGAGAGAGAAGCAGGTTCCCTGCTGAGCAGAGAGCCTGATGCGGGGCTCCATCCCAGGACCCTGAGATTATGATCTGAGCTGAAGGCAGCGGCTTAACCCACTGAGCCACCCAGGCATCCACTGCTGACCATTTTTAAGCAATTTTGGGGCTTAAAAATATCTGAAGGCCACAGAGCAAATTTGCAAAAAAATTATAACTTACAGATATGGCAAATATAGTAACTAAAATTGAAACTTGGGGTAGGGGTCATAGAATGATACAGAATTAGAGAATGAGAAGATAGAAAAGAAGAGATTATCTGGAATATGGCAGAAAGAGACACGATGTTAAAAATATAAGAAAGAGGTAAGAGAGATGAAGAATAATTTGAGAAAGGCAAATGCATATTTGATTAGAGAAGAAATAAAGCAAAAGCAAATTTTGGGGAGATTATGGTTAAGAATTTTCCAGAGTGGGTGATGTACGGTCATTCACCTGTACAAAAGCAACGCTAGCAAGGCAAAATTTTTTAAAAGTCTACATTTAGATAGCATAATGAGAGAGACATCCAAAAGCAAGGAGAACGATCTTAAAAGCATCCAGAGAAAAGCACATTTTACTTCCAAATGAATGGCAGTTGGAATGTCTGCCGACCTAACACAAACATCAGAGGGAGGCAGAAACCCATTCGTATCTGTAGTGTGCTAATGAACGAACAGCTTAGAATTTTTAGTCCAGAAACTCATTTAAGAATGAAGCCAAAGGGAGTACCTGGGTGGCTCAGTGGGTTAAAGCCTCTGACTTTGGCTTGGATTGTGGTCCCAGGGTCCTGGGATAAAGCCCCATGTGGGGCTTTCTGCTCAGCAGGGGGCCTGTGTCCCTTGCTTTCTCTCTGCCTGTTTATGATCTCTGTCTGTTAAATAAATAAATTTTTTAAAAAAATGAAGCCAAGGGGTGCCTGGGTGGCTCAGTGGGTTAAGCCTCTGCCTTCGGCTCAGATCCTCATCTCAGGGTCCTGGAATGGAGCCCTGCATGAGGCTCTCTGCTCAGTGGGGAGCCTGTTTCCCCCTCTCTGCCTCTCTGCCTCCTTGTGATCTCTCTCTCTGTCAAATAAATAAATGAAGCCTTTTTTTTTTTTTTTAAAGAATGAAACCCAAACAAGGATGCCTGGGGGTCTCAGTCCATGAAGCATCTGTCTTTGGCTCTGGTCATGATCTGTCATTGGGCGTCATGATCCATGATCGGGGGTCATGATCTAGGGATGGAACCCACTCAGGCTCCCTGCTCAGTGGGGAGTCTGCTTCTCCCTCTCCCTCTGCCTCTCCCCTGACTTGTGCTCCCTCCCTCTCTCTCTCTTTTTCAAAGGAGTAGATAAAATCTTTTAAAAAAAGAATGAAGGCATGGGGCGCCTGGGTGGCTCAGTGGGTTAAAGCCTCTGCCTTCGGCTCAGGTCATGATCGAGCCCCACATCGGGCTCTCTGCTCAGCAGGGAGCCTGCTTCCTCCTCTCTCTCTGCTTACTTGTAATCTCTGTCTGTCAAATAAATAAATAAAATCTTTAAAAAAAAAAAAAAAAGAATGAAGGCAAACAAAGGAAGCCCTCTGAAAGACAGACCATCTATCTTGAAGTTCAGGAATGAGGCTATCCAAATAGCCAATCAACATGCAAAGTACTCAGCCTAATTAATCATCATGGAAATTCACATTCAAACAACAAAGATCTACTACCACATCTGAATTTGGTTAGCGAAGAATTCTGACAAAGCAAGCACTGAGAAGGGTTTGGAGCAAAGATAATGTTCATCGACAGTTCCCAGGAACATGTCCTGGTAAAATTACTTGGGAACAATTTTGGCTGATTCAGCAGAGTTGAAATTCCGACAGTCTTATGACTCAATGTTTGCCCTTCGCGACTTACAGAAAGTGTACATCTATGCGCTAGGAGAGGAGGTAAGGGTGCTGTTAGCCAATGTGTAAGTAACGCCTTCTTAAAACCAAGATAACCCAAACGCCCGGCGACAATAAAATGATTATATAAGTCGTGGCACCTTCAGGCAATGCGTCATTACACAGTAAACAAGCAACGAGCTCATGGGAAACGTGTACAGACTTCACAGATAACACTAAGCAGAAGCAGAAACATAATAGCGCTCCACTTGTGTACATTTCCCCAACAGCCAAAACCAAGCTGTGTGGTTTAGGGATGTATGCCTGGTGGCAAAGATGTAAAAAACAAAAACAAAACCGAAAACAAACAAAGGAGAATAAAAGTCTGGATCCTGGCTCCTTGTAGGGAAAGGGAAGCTCTTTTTGTTTGAAGTAAGGCATTGGGTTTTTGGGAACATAACGTTCAATTGCTTGGCCTGATAGCTGGTTCCATGTGGGTTCACTTTTAGCTTTAAAACAGCCATTCCCTTGCTTTTTACATTGTTTTCTGTCTACATGCTGCATGGGACAATTAAGACATTGGTAACGTGGTAACATTTCTCGTTCCTTACCCTGTGTGCCTCCCCGGCCACAGTCCCTAGTCTCATTTTCCAATATACCTGCCCACCTTAGGTATTTCTAATTCTTATTTTAAATTACTGGGGATCTCCCTGTGCCCCCAAGTTTGAGTTACTTTTGTTTTCACTAACATAGGGTGGCTGGTTTGGTGTGTACCCTGGATGCACAGGATAGCTTCCATCAGCAAGGAATTATCTGGCCCATAACGTCAGCTCTGCCGAGGTTCAGGAACACTGCCCTCCCGTGTGTCTCCCTGGAAAATTCAAGAAAAGAGACCGGTATGAGCCCAAGGACTTTAAAACTCACAGTTGAGGGGCGCCTAGGTGGCTCAGTGGGTTAAAGCCGCTGCCTTTGGCTCGAGTCGTGATCCCAGGGTCCTGGGGTCGAGCCCCCCATCGGGCTCTCTGCTCGGCAGGGAGCCTGCTTCCTCTTCTCTCTCTCTCTGCCTGCTTGTGATCTTTGACTGTCAAATAAATAAATAAAATCTTAAAAAAGAAAAAATCACAGTTGGTCCATGTCCTCAGGAATCATCCACCGTGTAACCCTGCAGCCGCCCCTCAGCCATCACCTGGGCTTCAGGTGGAGGGGAACGGGGGAGGGGAGGGAGTGTAAAACACCAGCAGCTTTGGGTGCCTGCAGAACTACTTGGCTTTCCTCTAACTGTTCGTCTCCCGGCACCCTCCACCCTGGGCGGAAGCTCTTGCCCACACACACACACACACACCCCAGTTCAAAAGTCTTCTATCCCCTAAGGGGTTTCTTCTCTCCGTCTCTGCTCCTCCTTCTTCTTCTTCCTCCTCCTCCTCTTCCTCCTCCTCTCCTCTGCTGGTTCCTTTTCCTCCTCCTCCACACTCCGCACTCGTCCTCTCCTCCTTTTCATCCTCTGTCATTCCTGGAGTCTATACATCCTTGTGTAGTTTCCTCAGGTCTGTTTTTGCGGAAGAGGCCAGCATCCGGGGCTAATCCGTCATCTTGGCAGGCATCCTGGCTCTCGTGGTGACAGCAATAATGGGGCTGGCTGTTTTGCAGAGTTGTTTATTTTAAGCGAATATCATGCAGTTTCTCGAGGATTCATAGAGTTTGAACACTGTCTCCATGAACAGTGAAAACACAGAATTTGTCTTGTTTTTCTGCCTAGCTTCACTTGTTTCATTTTTTTTTTTAAAGGAGGCTCCATGGCCAGTATGAAGCCCAATGTGGGGCTTGAGCTCAGAGACCCCGAGATCAAGACCTGCACTGAGATCAAAAGTTGGATGCTGATCACAACAAAACAGAGGGTTGCTGAGGGGAGGGGGGACGGGAGATGGTGGTGGGGTTATGGACATTGGGGAGGGTATGTGCTATGGTGAGTGCTGTGAAGTGTGTAAACCTGACGATTCACAGATCTGTACCCATGGGGATAAAAATACATTATATGTTTATTTAAAAAAATTTAATTAAAAAAAAAAAACCAAACAGTTGGATGCTGAGTCAACTGAGCCACCCAGGCACCCCTGTTTCATTTTTCTGCATAAGTTTCTGAGGTGGAATTGACTTCGTTTGGAACTATTGCTGAGAAATACAAAACAATAACTTAATCAAATGCTTTAGTTAAGTCATATAAAACACCTGGGCTTCTTAAGAGGTGATGTTTAATTTTATATGTCAACTTGGTTAGCGTACAGTGCCCGATTGTTTGGTCACACACAACTGGTAGAGATGTTGCTGTCAAGGTGTTTTGTAGGTGTGATTATTATAACCAGTTGGCTCTAAGTAAAGGAGATGACTCTTGATAATGTGGGTGGGCCTCATCCAATCAGTTGAAGGCTTCAAGAGCAAAAATTGATTTTTCAGGGAAGGAATTCTGCCTCAAGACTGTAACACAGAGGAGCGCCTGGGTGGCTCAGTAGGTTAAAGCCTCTGCCTCGGCTCAGGTCATGATCTCAGGGTCCTGGGATCCAGCCTCGAATTGCGCTCTTTGCTCAGCAGGGAGCCTGCTCCCTTCCCCCCGCTCTGCCTACTTGTGATCTCTGTCTGTCAAATAAATAAATTTTTTAAATCTTAAAAAAAAAAAAGACTGTAATGCAGAAATCCTGTTTGAGTTTCCAGCCAGCCAGCCTGCCCTGCAGATTAAAGACATAACACATTCACAATCACATGGGCCAGTTTCTTAAAACCAGTCTCTCTCTCTAAGTATGTACATATCCTAAGGGTGCTATTTCTTTGGAGAACCCTGACGGATAGGTTACTTTGTACCACATCTTTTCTTGAAAGTGACAGGGTTTCACATCAAAGTTGTTCAGATGGGATTCTCAGGGCCCATTTCCGGGACGGAGAAGAAGCAGGTGTACCTGGTGCATGGTCAGACCTACTTCATAACCCAGAGACACGATAGACTAGCTTCTTTTGGAGAAGTCAAAACCAAATTTTTCCCAAGGAAATTGACACATTAATGAGATGAGGTAATTTGACAAGGTGATCAAATGCTTCTTCCCGGAATTATGTGTCTCTTTTTTGCCAAAGCCAAGTGCGCACCTCTGGAAGGACAGCCCCGTACCGCTTTCACTGTATTCACCGAGTCCTGCATTTATCCAACGTTTACTGAAAAAGTCGCTCTCTCTGTCCTTTTCACTTCTGCATTACCAGCATATAATGCTGAGCCTGAGTTTTTTTTTTTTTTAAAGATTTTATTTATTTGAGAGAGAGAGCACGAGCATGAGCCGGGTGTGCGGTGGGGCAGGGAGGTGTGCAGAGGGAGAGGGAGAAGCAGGCTCTCGGCTGAGCACAGAGCCCAAGGCAGGACTCAATCCAAGAATGCTGAGATCATGACCTGAACCAAAGTCAGATGCTAACTGACTGAGCCACCCAGGTGCCCCCACACAGCGCCTGAGTATTTGTGGAATGGAGGATAGATGTCTTTCATTGCCGACTTATGTGTCAGCTGAATAGAGGAGTGAATTAGAAGATCCGTGGAGGGTTTCGTCTCTGCGGTTTGCTCCAACCCATCTTCTGTTGTAGGTATCCATGCTGACTTGCCTTGTTCCTTGCTCCCACATTAAAAACCCTGGAGGTTGGGGGGGCCTGGGTGGCTCCGTGGGTTGGGCCTCTGCTTTCGGCTTGGGTCATGATCTCAGGGTCCTGGGATCAAGTCCCTCATCAGGATCTCTGCTCCATAGGGAGCCTGCTTCCCCCTCTCCCTCTGCCTGCCTCTCTGTCTGCTTATGATCTCTGTCTGTCAAATAAATAAATAAAATCTTTAAAAAAAAAAAAAAAAAGGAAAGAAACCCTACAGGTGGAAAGCTCTCATGTCCTAGCTGCAGCAATCCCGACCCCAGGCTGGGGACAAGCACTGCTCTGGAAAGGCGCAGTTCCAGAAGCTTTAGTTTTCCACTGCTTGTTCCAAGCATGCTCTGCCCTTGAGCTTCTGGGTCTGGAATGGGGCAC
This sequence comes from Mustela nigripes, assembly GCF_022355385.1. Taxonomy (NCBI): domain Eukaryota; kingdom Metazoa; phylum Chordata; class Mammalia; order Carnivora; family Mustelidae; genus Mustela; species Mustela nigripes. The sequence goes on along the minus strand of NC_081560.1, from coordinate 117,113,616 downwards.
TTTGCACTCGCTGTGGCTTGGGTGTGCTTTCACTTTTTTTTTTTTTTTGCCACTCGTGATGAAGGTGATGGCAGTTTCTCCCACTCTGACAAGGCAGTGTGGCACAGCGTAGTGGCTACAAGCTGTGGCCTCCCTTAGACCCGTGTTCACATTTAAATCATGACTTTTACTAGTATAGTTTCCTTATCTGAAGAACCGTACCTGAGTGGGAGAGCCTTTGCAAATACAGAGTGATCACATCAACGTTGACACTGAAAAGCACGCAGGGGCCCCTCGATCCATGCTGACTCCTCCTTCTCATTCTGGGATTGAGGTCTGCCTTGCTTTGCCTCGTGCTCACACTGAACCCCCTGACTTGGGCAAGCCAACACACCTCTTGGGACATTTTCCCACCTATTAAAAAAAATAATAAGTTGAAGCTGGATATTATATTTCAAACTGTAGCATAGGACACAACAGATGTCTGTTCCACAATTAATTTACAAACACTCAGTGAATGTTAAATCTGTGCCAGACACTTTTATGTGTTCAGAATTCCATGAGGAACAGCAAGAAAAATCCATGCTTGCGTGGAACTGACTTAACATGCAGAAAGTTAAAATCGGTGTCACGAGAAAACAAGAGAGGGCTGATGATGGCTGGTTTCAGTTAGGTGCTGGGGAATGTTTCTCTGAAAAGGTGCCTTTAACCCGAGAGCCTAACAACAAGCAGGAGGCCTCCCGCGATGAGTAGGAGGAAGGGGATTCTAGGGAGAGGGAAGGGCTCCTCCCAAATCCTGACATGTGGTTGAGGAGCTGAAAGTATTTGGTCCTGGGTCAAGCACAGCCCTTGATTAACGCCCTCTTGTGCAAGGCAACCCTTCAAGGGGTTAATTGTGTTTGCAGCATTTCCCAAGTCTGCTGGATCAGAGAACCCTTCTTGTGTGGGGGGGTCTTTAACCTCTGTTGGCAAATAATATTCCAGCACCAGTTTCTGATTGATTTCCACTGCCAGACCGCCCTGCCCTTGCTCTAGCTATGGTTCCATCGGAACGCTGGAGGGGAGTCCTGTGATGTCGGGCACTGAGCAGACTTTCTGCTCCCCACCGTGTGCAGGCCCTGGTCTCTGTTCCCCTAGCTGGGTCCTGAGGCTCTCCTTCTGGCCCAACAGAAGGCCCTCGAGGCTCCTCCCTCGAGGGCAACGATCAAGTCCTGATGTCCTTTCTTTTAGTGACCTGCCAGGTCAGTCTTTCCAAGACCGCATAGATCGCTGTGTACACGGTTAGAGTCCTGTGCCTCATTGGGAGGCCGAGCTAGGAAGGCCTTTGACCTGAGAGAGGTTTGCTGGCATCTCTGGCCGAGGTAAACCCGCTCTCTCCCTATCGCAACCCATGCAGCTGCTGGGGCTCCTGCCCATAAGGAATCGTCCTAATGGAGAGGCAGCCTTGGGGCCGTCCCCTTCTTGTGTTGAGTCTGAGGCTGTTTCACGGGAGGGTCGAGGTACTTGCAAATAAAGTCCACAAGACTTCATCTTGTGGTGCCCTGGGTGCCCTGGAGCTGAGCTGGATGCCAGGACTTCTGACTCCAAAGTTTCTCTTCCCCGACGCTCTGCTTGAGTATTTCCCTAAACCTCAAGACTCCCATTACCGGTCAGACTCAACGGTCCTTGCAAAGTCTTCTGTATGCCTCTGCCTTTGTCATGTGTCCAACACACCCTCAGCAGTGTCTTTTTATTTTCCTTTTGGTATTTTCATTATACAAAGTCCAGACTGGAGCCTCGTTTTCCAGGCTCCCATGCTTATTCCTGGGAGAGTCAGCTCCCACCGGAAATCCCTGGTGAGTCCAGTGTGATATTCTAATCCTGACACCCACAGTAAGAGGCACTTGGAGCAGGGCGCCTGGATGGCTCAGTTGGTGAAGCATCTGACTTCAGCTTCTCTCAGTTAAGTATCTGACTTAAGCTCAGGTCATGATCCCAGGGTCCTGGGATCCAGCCCCACATTGGGCTCCCTGTTTAGTGGAGGAGTCTGCTTCTCCCTCCCCCATGCTCGTGCTCTCTCTCAAATAAATACATAAAATATATTTTTAAAGATTTTATGTATTTATTTGACAGACAGAGATCACAAGTAGGCAGAGAGGCAGGCAGAGAGAGAGAGAGAGAGGAGGAAGCAGGGTCTCTGCGGTGCAGCAGACAGCCGGATGCGGGGCTTGATCCCAAGACCCTGGGATCATGACCTGAGCCGAAGGCAGAGGCTTTAACCCACTGAGCCACCCAGGTGACCCGACATTAAATATTTTTTTAAAAGAGATGCTTGAAGAGAGGGCACACCGAGGGTTTTTTTTAGAATTTAAAAAAATTTCATTTGATGGGGAGAGAGAGAGCTCTTGCACAAACAAGGGGAGAAGGGGAAGCAGGCTTCCTGCTGAGCAGGGAGCTCAAGGCGGGGCTCAATTCAAGGACGGTGGGATCATGACCTGAGCCGAAGGCAGTTGATTAAACCACAGAGCGACCCAGGTGCCTCACACAGAGGGGTTTTTTGTTTGTTTTTTAAATCAACCACCAAAGGAAGGCACTGTTTCTCTCCGGGTGCCCATCCCACCACTCCAGGAGCCTCTTGTAGCCTCTTCCCCCAGAGCGTTGTGTGCTGTGTTTGTTTCCTCCCATCTCTTCTTGAACCCACTTGCTTTTTCTCTTGTGCCAGAGTTTAGGGTCACAAAATGTCATAATGTCTGTTACCTGCGTGTGAAAGAGCCCTCTGAGGTAGGACCGCCCAGATTGTTGACTTTAAACCACCAACACCTCCACTTTCTATCCACCAAGGAGGGACATCCCTTGTCCACGATGCGTTGTTTCTAGTATTTTATACCTAGGAGGCTGAACTAGGCACCGCGGCGGTGGGCAGGGAGGGCTGCTTGCGGAATATGGGGCTACTTTAACCCCTTGCTCCTAAGGAGCCCTCCTGGCCTCACCTATGCTTCTTCCAACTGGGCTTCTCTGCGTTCCCACCCATCAGGGGCTACATTCTTGCTCTCCTTGAACTGGCAGCCCTCATTCACCTAGACGCCATGCCTGCAAGGCCGTGCTTTTATGAGTTTAGCGTATCTTCTTCCTCTTCATCCTAAAAATGAAGTTCATTCTAAGAGGGCTGCTTTATTGCCCCTCTTTTCTACTCTGTAGAGAAAACTGGACAGTTGCATTCCCATGTCTCCAGAATCACCCCAAAGAAACTACTGATAATTATTCACTTTGAGCATTAGGCAGAAGTCTTTGCTGATACCATTTGTTTCTTGGGTTCATAAGAGCAGTGCGTTTGGTGACTCATTCTTATCATTGTTTTCAGAATTTTTTTTTTTTAATCAGGATTTTAGGTCTAGATTTGTAGTGTCCTTCATGGTTTTAATAAAGCTTTCCTCAGAAATACAAAACTCATGGATGAGGAAAGAACCGTTGTTTGGTCTAATGAGTCATCTTGGCCACACGGTGTTGAAATAGCCTGAAGAGATTTGGAGAGAATGAAAGAGGCCATTTGATCTGTTTGAGATGGTCAGGCACAGATTTCATTTTACTTGTCCTGTTAATTTGAACTCAAGTTAAGTTACTCAGGATTGTTGACTTACGCTTGGCTGAGAGTTCGTGTTGCACGCAAATTAGCGTCAACCATATGGCAAATAATTTTCAGCTTAAGTTCAGCAAATATAGATGCCAACCTGCTTCTGTGTGTCCCAAAGGAGGCATGTAAATGGAACACCAGGAAGGAACCCTAGAAGCCTGTTCTTGGTAAGTGCAGAATAGAGTGTCAGTCTGGACCTTGATGTTTCTCTATGCACTTGAGTTGTCCGACTTGGTGTGGGAGCTTACACTTAACTCTTCCATGGCACCTTTTAAATGGGACCTTTTCCTCCAGCTGACGAGGATTTCTTTGGATCCTATTCAACTTGTCTTTTTTTCTCCTGCACGTTTTGATATGCAGTTTCTCTCTCACTGCATTTAAGTCATTGGAGAAAAAAAATATAAAACAGGAGAGCACCGAGGACTGATCTCCCACCGAGCAGCTGCTCGCCTCCCAGCTGCTCGCCTCCCAGCTGGTTCTTCTTGAACCCCAAATGTCTTTAGGGAGAAATTGGGAAAATAAATCCTCTGGGCGACTGGGGGGGAGAGAAGGAACTAATATTCATTGAGAGCCTGTTACAAAGTAGAAATCAACTGGGCTGGATGTTCTATGTTAGTTACATGGTATCCTGTTTAGTGTTCATTACAACCTGTTTAGTGTTCATTACAACCGCAGAGAAAGGTGTTATTATGGCTATTTTACATGTAGGGAAACCCAGGCTACAGGAAATGCAAATGATTTGCCAAAAGGCATTTGGTGAGTAAGGGAGGGACCTAGGATTCAAATGGCCACCAGGGGCCATGGTGGTTCTCTTTGTATCCTTCAACTCCTTCAGTTTCCTCCCTCCCAATTCTCAAACCCTTATTCTCAGACTCTTCTTGGAGTACCGTGTGCTGCTGGACTCTGCGGGGGTCCGGGTAGCTCACATGGACACGCTCCAGGAAGACTTCCCAAGGGGCCACATCAGGTCTCCTCACAGCTGCCGCTGCTCCCAATGCAGGATTCTGCCCCCCAGGACCGGAAAGTGCCCGCCCGGGCTCCTCTCCCTGGTCCGTTCTTTCTCTTCTTGGAGGGATGAGCCTCCCATCTGGCATGGTGTTCAGTGAGACAGTCACCTTCTGCTTCTCTTCTTCCTCCTCTTCCTACCCTTCTCCGTGTCGTTCCCCTCCTCCTCCAACTCTCCCTACCCTTCCTTCTTGTTCTTCTTCACATTCTTTTATTTTCCATCCTTGGCCTTGATGCTTTCCAACACTGTCATCACTCTCTTCATTTATTCCCACATATCTCTCAGGTGCTCATTAAGAACCAGGCCCTGAGCGTGGTGCCAGGAGGATGGCAGTAGTAGGGCTCAACCCTGCCCTGATCAGTTTTTCATGGTCGTGGGAAGAGGCAAAAAGGCTGATGCTTTGGTATCACACAGTCGGGGGAGCAGGGGTAAGAGAGTTCAATACTTTCAGCCAGGGTCTCGGATGTCAACACACAGGGCTTGCAACCCACGTCTGAGGTTGGCATGGGCTAGGAAAGATGGCAAAAATATAAAAGAGAATAATTCTAAGATTTTGACCAGCTGACACAAAGCAGGGGGTGGGCAGCTGTGGCAGCACCAGTCAGAACTAGCTGTTTGCAATCTTGAGGGCTGGGTGTTATGTTTGGGGAAGGGGTGAAGTGGACACAGGAGAACTTCCCTAAGCTTTGACTAATTGGAGTGGAAGACGTCCTAGCTGCATTAGAGGAAATCCAGTAAGATGGAAGGTATCAAAGCTGGGACAAGAATGTGAGAGCTCGAGAGAGAAGAGGCAGAGGAAAAGCCACATCCTCAGAAGTGACAGTATGTGCTTCTCTACACACACAGGACACGTCTCCACCAAGGTCAGGTGTCAGTGTGGGTGCCAGCTCCTCTGGGAAGTTTTTCCTCACTTCCCCCAGCCAGACACTGCCTGGGAGAGCCGCTGTGCATGCTGGCTTGGCGGTCTCTTACCATTTTGGCATACAGATTTTGGGGGGGTCTGAAAACAATCAAGCTTTGACCTTCTGCCTAACTGCCTAAAAGAATTTAGATGGAAGAGCTGCCTGGGGAAGGGACGATCACCATAGATTACTACTGTATCATAGGAGGCAGGGGAGTAGATGAGGAGGAGTTAGGCAAATCTGTTGGTTAAAATTCCTCTCTGTGTCCCATTGTTTCTGAATGGCCCAGCAAACATTTGTTTACCAAACATTTACTCTATTTCATCTTCCTCTAAATTGCTTTCCTTCCTTTTGAAGTCCCAGACCCTTACCCCCTTTTCCTTAATTCAGGATGACATATAGACTTCATTTTTGGTGTCTTTGGAATCTCACGTTTATGCAGATTTCCATCTGTATGCAATTAAGTTGTTAATTGCATTCTACAGATTGCATAAACTGTTAATCTGTCTGATGTCCATTTAATTATTACCAAAAGAACCTTGAAGGGTAGAGGAAAATTTTTCCTAGGTAATAATAACAAAAGGCAAATACACAATGTGCTGTTGGATGAAAAAGCACTTGAAAAGCTATGTAGAATAAAATGACATTATTTGTAAAACTCATAGAAAGAAGACTTGTGACAGATAAATCGAAAGGTTAACTGTGAGTCTTGATGGCTGATAGGGGGATTTTTTTATGACTAGTAAAATTGCTTTTAAACTCCCCCCTTTTCTTAGACTCTAGGTTTGCCTGAGCTTTAGCTTTTGAGACTTTCCTTAAGAAGTTTATTATGGGGAGAAGCAGGTGGCATCTGTTGGGTAAGCACCTGACTCTTGGTTTGGCTCAGGTCATGATCTCAAGGTTGTAGACATGGAGCCCCATGTTGGGCTTTACCCTGGGCGTGGAGCCTGCTTGACCTTCTCTCTCCCTCTGCTCTTCCATGCCTCACTTACTCCCACTCTCTGAAATAAATCAATCTTTAAAAAACAAAAGAAGTCTACTATGTACCTTTGACATGCATTTTGTTTTCCTATTTTCTACCTGCCCTCTAAAAATCACAACAGAGTCAAGAGCTCCCTATCTAGTTCTGGGAGTTTCTTTAGCTGCCTTTTCCTTATTTCTCACATGACTTTGTTGTCTGAATTCCTTTAAGAATGTTTCTTTCCTAGATCATTTTACATTTTAGATTCTCAGAATCACAGAATCTCCCTATCTTTTCTTACCATTTCTTACCATTTTCTTACCTTTTCTTACCATTTCTTCTTCCTCTCTCTCTCTTTCTTCTTTCTTTCATTGACAGTTTATATTTTTTAGACCTGTTTTGTTTTGTTTTGTTTTAGTTCACAGGAAAAGTTGAGACTGAAGTACAGAAAGTACATATATTTTCTGGTTCCTCTCTGTTTCCCTCTCTACCAATATCCCTTACTGGACTGTTTGTTTGTTATAATCAATGAATCTACATTGACATGAATGTCCCCCAAATTCCATAGTTTATGGTTGACTCTTGGGGCTATACATTCTGTGAGTATTGACAAATGCACAATGACATGTGTCTACTTATAACATCATATGGAGGGACACCTGGGTGGCTCAGTGGGTTAAAGCCTCAGCCTTCAGCTCGGGTCGTGATCCCAGGGTTCTGGGATCCAGCCCCATGTCCGGCTCTCTGCTCAGCGGGGAGCCTCCTTCCTCCTCTCTCTCTCTCTGTCTGCCTCTCTGCCTATTTGTGATCTTTGTCTGTCAAATAAATAAATAAAATCTTAAAAAAAAAAAAACATCATATGGAATCAATTCCCTGCTCTAAAAATCCTCTGTGATCTGCCTATTTATCCCTCCCTCCCCCACAGGCCCAGGTAATCCATGATCCTTTTATGGTCTCCATACTTTTGGCTTTTCCACAATGTAATAGTGTTGGAATCATACAGTATGGAGACTTTCTGGTTGGCCTCTTCCCACTTCATAATATGAAATTAAGTTTCCTCCATGTTTTTTCATGGCTGTTTTTTTTAATGCTGAATAATAGTCTATGGCCTGGGTAGACCACAGTTTATCTGTTCACCTACTGAAGGATATCTTAGTGCTTCCAACTTTTGGTGATTATGCCTAAAGCTGGATTATTAATAAAACTACCATAAACACCTGTGTAGGTTTTTGAGTGGAAACTTTTCAACTTATTTGGGTGAGTACAAAGGAGTATGATTGCTGAATTGTATGGTGAAAGTATATTTAGTTTCATAAGAAACAGCCAAACTGCCTTCCAAAGTTGCCCTACCCTTTTGCAATCCCACCAGCAATTAGTGTCTGTTTCTCTATAGCCTTGCCAGCAATTGGTGGTGTCAGGTTTTGGATTTTGACCATTTTAATAAGAGTATAGTGGTTCCTCAGTGTTGTTTGATTTGCAGTTCCCTAATGACATATGATATAGAACATATTTTCTTATGTTTCCTTGCCATCTGTATGAATTCTTTAGCAAGGTGTCCATTCAGATCTTTTCTCATTCTTTAATCCATTTTTCTTTTTCATTGTTGAGTTTTAAGAGTTTTTGTCCATTTTGGATGACGGTCTTTTATCAGCTATGTCTTTTGTAAATATGTCTTCCAGGCTGTGGCTGGTCTTTTTAGTCTCTTGATAGTGTCTTTGGGAGAATAAAAATTTTACTGAAGTCCAGCTAGTCAATGATTTTTTTCATGGATTGTGTCTTGGGTGTTGTACTAAATGTCATCCTATACCCAAGGTTCTATAGAGTTTGTCCCCTGAAATCTAGGGGCTTTTGTAGTTTTGCATTTTACATGAAGGTCTTAAGGTCTGTGAACAATTTTGAATTAATTTTTGTGAAGGGTATGAAGTCCATACACAGATTCATTACTTTGTGCTATGTAGATGTCCAACTGTTCCAGCACCAATTGTTGAAAAGATGAGCTTTTCTTCATTGTATCGCCTTTGCTCCTTTATCAAAGGTTCATTGAGTATGATACATGGGTCTATTTGCTCTCTGTGGATTGTAATTTAACCTGGGAATAGGTTTCATTTTCCTTACTTTCACTTTTTTAAAAACTAACATTCTCAAAGCTAAGGTCACCGATGTCTTCAGCTCTTTGCTTTTAGTTAATTTAACCAGATGTACTGATCCGCGAGCTCTTCTGTTGACATTATACTTCCTCTGTGCTGGTCTAGCAATCTTTGTCAGGGGGAGAATTCTAGAATTTTTTCTCTTATCACTATTTCTATACTTTTTCCATTTTCTCTAATTCCCCACCCCTAGATTTATGCATTCTCTTTAGGTATACAAAGATTTACAATCTATCTTTGTATCATGTCAGTGTTTTTCAGAGACTGAGAGAGGTCCAAGCTATTTCAAAAATCTTGAAGTTAGTGGATTGTTTAAAAATGGTAAAAATCCAAAATACAGTGCTAAAAATTGTGGGATACTTTAACGGATTGTATTTTTTTAGCTATAGTTTTTCATATACAGAAAATGGCCTGGTAATTAAGTTGAATTTTTGCTAAGTCATTATAGAATTTACCTAAAATGCTAAGTCCTAGCGTGATACTCAGTTTGTCTGCCCAGTACCCTTTCTCTCCTTTACTACCAAAATAATTGTTCTTCAGAGCCGCGATGAGAACAGCTGAACAGTGAGATCTCTCTGGCAGTACTGGGGCAGTCTCTGAGTGCTCTGGTCAGTGAAGGTAGCAGATGTCCTCAGGGCAAGGAGACCCTTTTTGAATAAAACAAGCAGCGAACAGTTTCTTTCGGCCCATCACCGTTTTGTTTCTTCCTGCTTGAAGTGTGGACAGGAAGGCTCCAACTGTAGTCATTATTTTGTCAAGTCCAGTGCAATGGAAGAAGCAGCAGCATCTGGTAGACAAAATCCTTAATGATTCTCTGGTTGTTCAGTTTTTCCATATGTGGCCAAACACATTCCTAAATTGCCCATGGCCTTGGTCATGCGGTGAGAGTCTTCTCTTGGTCCTCCAGGCATCTCCCAAGACTATTGGTGCGAATTTGTTTCGGAGACCCCGGCCCTGCAGTCTTCTCACCGCCTCCCCCACCCCCACCGCCACCGCAAGCTCTTCTCATCAGACCTACACTTTCAAAAAGGAGCATTCTTTCTCTATCATCACATCTGGGTTGGGAATCCCACTTAATAAAATAGCATTAATTATTGATATTTATAGCATTAGGCTTGCCCCTAACGTGAAGAGCTCAGACACCCTCCAGTTATGTCTCTTGGTCCATGCCTTAGTGGAGAGCCATCCGCAGCAGGAAGTGAGCTTGCTGACTCCATTTCTTCCCCTTCAACAAACGCTTCCCAGCCCCTGTTTTTCCATGGCGACTTCACAGAGCTTTTTTCCGCTGATAACCTTCCTCTTCACCAGTGATCCTTAAAGTCCCTCACACTCAACCCTACCCCAACTCCCACCCAGCGGGAACTCGCTACAATTGCTCTTAGGGTTTGTTCTTCCCCTTTTCCCCCCTTGTTCTGCTTGGCCCGGGCACACGGCCTCCTGTCCCTTCTGAGAGACCCCACAAGAGCATCTAGTCTCCACGAGCAGCCAGGCCACCTCCATTCCAGCATAGACAAAAGTTAGTTTTCCCTCAAACTCTCTATAACGTAGGCTTTGCTGACTGTATTATTCCCAGAGAAATGAAAACGCTCTTCGTACCCCAGTTATTAGGAGAACCACAAGTTAGAAATTCTAATCAAGAACTCGCTACTAGATGGTATAAGGTCAAAGTTCAACGTTGTTACCAATTCAGATGGGAGTTTGTCTCACGAACGGGCAAGGACGTGAGTCGTGATGCCGACAGAGCAATGCCGAGACACGCTCTCTGGCAAGCAGCCTCTTCTGCTTGGTGGCGACTTTCAGTTTCCTGACAGGTCTGGTTGCGCAGCTCACCTGGTACAATTGTACAACAGGGAGCAAGGACAGGCAGGAAGCCTGCGAATCCAGGGAAGAATCACTCATCTTGTAGGGGGTGCTCTTTCAGACACATACTCGCTGCTTCTGAAACTGAGTTATAACCTATGTGTCCTTGGTGAGCTGACCACCAGCCAGATGGGAATTTGACCCAATTTGCAAAGGGTGGACTTGATCATTTGGACTAGGGATGAGGAGTATCTCGTTTGGCTTCTCGGGGGCGTGCATAAAGCTTGTTGTCTTGCTAAGTACTCTGGTACAGGACCCTGCTCTACTTTCCATAGAGGGAACCCCTGAGCTTGGACTTGCTAGAAAGCCTGTGGGCAGCTGTCCTTGAGAACTACCAGGCTGAGACTTGTACTTGCTACAGCCCACCCAGAGCTGGTCATGCCTCTGTCACCATCAATAAGGACACTAAGGCTCTGATTTAGGTCATGTATCTTCCGTCTTCAAGTCATTGAATGTGGGCTCAATTTCTTCATCTGCAAAATGGGCATGATGCTATCTAGTTTGTAAGAGTGTTCTGCAAGTTAAATCATTCCAACGTGTATGTGAGATGTACGACAGCTGTTCCACTCATTACCCATTACTCATATTTATTGAGCATCTTGAGTGAGCCAGACCCTGTGCTCAAGATGCGGTCTCTGCCCCTAAAATGCTTATAGTTTATTGAGTGGAGGAAACAAAAATTTTACAGATAATCTTACAAGTAACATCATAATTAGAATAAAAATTAAGAAAGTAACCAGGGCACTCTGTTAGCTCCCACCACCCCTTATTGCTGAGCACGGCATACTGGAAATCAGAAGTTTTTAATGTGAGGCAAGTAATAAAACATCTTGGCATTCACTTCTTGGCAGAAAATTGGAGCCATTACAGGATGGGTCTTATATATATAGAAAAGTTGAAAGCGTTGTTTGGCCTTAATCTTCTCAAAAAGAGAATGGAAATCAGTCCAATCCAAACCAAGCAAAGCAAGCCAGCTCATTAACCACAAGTCAACCAACATACAAACATAAAAGAATTAGATAGTAAGTGAAAATGATTATAGTGACACTTACTTCCAAATCTAATAATGAGATTAGCTGGTATTTATTAAGTTCTTTTCATGTCCCCGTCCTGTGCCAGGTTCTTTCCTGGATGTTCCCATTGGTTCTTCAGTACTCGTCTGGATACGTGGCACGATATCCACACTCTACAGATGGGAGAGCCTGCCAAGGGTCCCACAACACAAACAGGACAGAGTTGGTTTTCCAGTAAAGATCTCTGTGACCGAGAGCCTCAGTGCTATCAACTAGCACACAACAAAGCATTTCTCTAAAAATAAGATTGTTTGGGAACCAATTTTAGAAAGAATTAAATTCTCAGATAATCTGTGAATAAATTCCAGGTGGGTAAAATGTCTAAATATAAAATGCAAGCCTACACGAAAAGATAGACTGCAGGAGAAATATTTTTATATGATTAGGGGTGGAGAAGCCCTTCCTAAGTATGGCATGCAGCCCATAAATTATAAAAGAAAGTGATTGACCAGTAGGAATTATTTAAAACGCTTTTAGGGCAAAGAAACCATAAACAAAATAAAAGGGAAATGAAAACAGAGAAAAAAAATTGCGATCTAGATCACAAAGAGTTAAAATCTACAATATGTAAATAAACCAATAAGGAAAACAAATAAACAAATGGAAAAATAGGTTAATAATATGAGTTTAACTGTCATGGTTAGCTTTACTGACAAATAACAAATCAAAACAATAATGATTATTCCTGAAATATATTTTCTTTCTGTTTTTTTAAGATTTTATTTTTTTTATTTGGCACAGAGAGAGACAGCGAGGGAGGGAACATTAGCAGGAGGAGTGAGAGAGGAAAATCATATGTATGTTCCAAACACAACTCAGATTTTTTCTTTTTTTCTTCTTTTTCTTTTTTGAAGATTTTATGTATTTATTTGACAGAGAGTGAGAGATAGCATGAGAGGGAACACAAGCAGGGGGAGTGAGAGAGGGAGAAGCAGTCTTCATGCCGGGCAGGGAGCCTGATGCAGGACTCTCTCCCAGGACCCTGTCATGACCTGAGCCGAAGGCAGATGTTTAATGACTGAGCCACACAGGCGCCCCTGAAATGTATTTTTCAAGCGTAGAAAACATTAATGTCAAATATCAAACACACGTAAACACTAACAAATTGTCAAATATTAAAATAGCTATTATAGTTTTCAGTATCCCGCTTGTTGCTCTCTTTAGTTTTGGAATGTCTCCTAACGAGTATTTCCACACCTGTGCAAAAATTCATTTATGAAGATTCGATGTTATATTTTACAACATTGGGAAAAGCAGAAAAACTCACAACTGTACATATAATTTAGTAGAAACAGGTTCTTCAGGAAGAACGCAGGTATTATCATGTGATGGACTTTGCAGTTATAAAAAAAGGGCGTTGACTCCTATGTTCTGATAAGAAGGGTATGATTTATTATAAAGTAGAAAAAGCACACGGTTGAACTGTACTGTTTTATTTGTATTATAAAACCATACTTCTGGATACACAGGAAAAAAGCCTTGAAACATTAGTACTTAAATACTAATAATTCCCTCTAGGGACTGGAAAGAGTTAGGAGGCCTTAGTATCTACATTTGTATTGCTTAAATTTTCAAAACACACACACACACATACACACACACACAGAGACACACACACACACACGTATTTCTCCATAAATTTTAGAGACAAGCCAAAAATAAAACATTCCATTGTTTCCTAAAATTAAAAAAGAAGTTACTTATTTAAGATTCAATTGACCAAAATACGCTTTTATGGTATGGATGGTTGGATGGTCATTTTCATTCCGCTGTAGCTACTCTGGGAAATCTCTCAAGATTGCTTTCTTATTCTTTCTAAGGGTTTCTGAAGTTCTATCTGGAATTTTTCCCCTAAACAAAACAAAACAAAACTACTATTTTATCTAATTCCATCTCCATGCATTGGCCTGCAGAGGTGTGTCTGGAACTAGGAGCTTTGCTCACTCTGTAAGTGCGGTCGACCGTCCCTGGTGATGAGGCTGCTGACTGCACAGCTGACCTTGTCTCTAACCCTTCTTCTTTAGTTCCCAAAGATACTCCCGGTTCTTGTTAGCAGCTCTCGAGCTTCAGCTGCCCAGCCTGGGGACAGGAGAGTTGTGCCCTTTGAAGTAGATCATGTTGTTCATTCAAAGACAACAGAATATGATTGACTTTGGGTTGGATAAACATTCAACCCAACATCAGCTGGGACATGAGATTCTGACACTAGAGGTGCCGTCATTCACTGGCCACAGCAGTGGCCAGAAAATCCCTAAATGGAAGTGACATAAAAATATCTCATCAGGGCACCTGGATGGCTCAGTGGGTTGGGCCTCTGCCTTCGGCTTGGGTCATGATCTCTGGATCCTGGGCTCCATCCCCGAATCAGGTTCTCTGCTCAGCAGGGAGCCTGCTTCCCCCCTCTCTGCCTGCTTCTCTGCCTACTTGTGATCTCTCTGTCAAATAAATAAATAAAATCTTAAAAAGAGAGAGAGAGAGAGAGAGAAATCTCATCATTACAGTCAAGGTGTTAAAAGTAGAAGGAGAAGCTGGTGCATTTGGATGGCTTGAATGGCAAAAGGAGAGGGTCAGTAAGTAGATCACTGCCCAGTCGGAGAGAGGTCTCTAACCCGGTGCTACGCTACTGGGTTCCAGGGGCTCAACCCACTTTTATATTAGACAATAACTTAGAAAAACCCATATGAGTTATGACAATCAAGTTTACGAAAGGCATGAAACTGGGAAGAATATCAAGCTCTTTAGTGGAAACAGTCCTGAAAAATCTCCTAACTGCTTGACGTTTGCTCCAAATGAGATCTGTTCTGGAATCCAAAAAGGCATCTAATGGAATTCCAGATTGCAGGAATGTGTGGTTTCAAAAGAGTGTCCGTGACAAAGCAGTACGACCAAAATGCTTGAGAAGTGTGATGGGGCTACCAAGACAGCTGATGCTGGCTTGGGCTGCCTTAATGCAAGCATGGCTATTAGACGTGTGTGTTTTCAACTTACACACATATTTGAACCACTTAAAAGCTTTCCCCAAAGTCCGATTCAGTTGGTCTGGGTGAAGCCAAGGCCTAGGAATCTTTAAGAGCTCTATGGTTTTAACGAGCCATATAATTGCTTTTATGAGAAGGAAAAACATATTGATGATATTTGCCGATTGTTTTTGTTCTCAGAACCATAGTAAGTAACCTTTGGGACTTTGGGTCTAAATTGCTGTATTGTGATTTAAGGAACCCAAGTCATCCAAGAAGAATGCGGGGATCATTAGTAAGTGTTAAAGTGTCTACAGCATGCTGGGGCGCCCACAGGCTGAAGGCGGTGGACTAAAAGTTGCCCATGGTCCCATTCCTGTAGGAATTAGGAAAGGAAGACCTCGGCATCGTGGGGTGTAGCTCAAACTCCTGTTCTGCCACTCACTGGCTGGGTGACTTAAGAAGTTATTTACCTTCTCTTTGGCTTTTTCTTCAACTTCAAGATGAATTTAATTCTAAAAGCTCCTCAGGGAGTAGTAATGACTAGATAATATAGAGTACTTGGTACACGGCAACTTTCAGTGTATTATTAAAATTCGCTGGTTACCTTTGGGTCTAATTACTTTGATGGCACGATTGGTGGGTTATAGGCCATGGAAGATTGAGATCACCATACAGTTCATTCCCACCTCTTCCTAAAATCATCTTTCTTCTGTCTAGTTTCTAGCGGTCCTTCCTTTTTTCCCTTTCTTTCCTTCTTTCTTCCTTCCATCGCTCCCTTCCCTTTGTTGAACATGTCACGATTCGCATGTACATCCACACGTCTTAGTTCATCTATGGAAAATGGCCGTGATGATATCATGATGTATTCAGGTCTGTTGGGGTCTTGTTTTGACATCCTCTTCTATACTTATCTGAAATCTACTTGTCCAAATCATATAAAAATGTCCTTATTTAGGTCAATGTTTTCTGACTGATCAGTAGAAGTGGGTCTTTCTCATTTCAATGGTGCCCTTAGTCCCAATGATTTGTTTTCTTCAGAGCCACTGTGACTCCAAAATCGGCATGTAATTGGGCTCATTCCTGCTGGAATTAGAAAAGTCGGTCTTGCTGACATGCTGGAGTCGGGTCACTTTCTGCCTGGTTCATTTCCCCACAGAACATGTGTGGTTTGGGGGAAGGCAATGAAATTCACATGCTCTGTTTCCTGCCTTTCAGGCTCAGGAATCAGCCTTTCCACTTTCTTCTGTTCTTTCCCCCCAAATAAAATCAACTTATTTCCACTAAAGAGACCCATTTCCCTAAGAGTATGGCAAAAAGGTTGACTGTTGATGCGGCCAGTAAAACAAGGGAATACTAAAGGATGAATGAACTTAGTTATGTCAGTATATTGCTGATCATAAAACAAAAATGAATAAAATATTAAAATATATAAAAGTAAAAAGTCCTTCTTCCTAGAGTGTCTAGCATAATTTTATTATCCACATAGGCTTTTAGCAATGTCTTCATTAAGCTAGTATCAACAGGATTTTCTCTAAGATTAGAAACACATGGATCCCTACTATCTGTTAGACTAATTCTCGGAACTGTCTTAGAAACACAAGACCAAAAAAAATGGTTTGGATTCTGGCATTGCTTGATCCCAATGTGTGTGAGGGAAAAGAAATGTTTTTAAACATAGGTCTTTTACTCTGAAAATATTCCTTTATTAATATTGAGGTGATCATTGTTAATTTAAATAAACTTCCAGTTTTAAACCCTTTGCTTAAAGAAGAAATGCAACAGTCATAGATTTTATTTTATTTTTAACTTCCAGCAGTGTGAGAGGGAAAGGAATTTCCAAGTAAGGGTCTCACTTAACAAAGGAAACTCCAACTATTTATTCTTTCCTAGGAGCAGAGATACTAATTTAAATATTATGATCAGGGCATAAGATCGCTAATAAGACGATCAATCAAAAAGCTTCTTTAGAGGTTGAGGTTACTTTCACAGGACATAGAGATGGTCTCTGTAGTCTTTTTATCTTGTAGGAGTACTTATCACAGAGAGAGACAGAGACACAGAGACAGAGATAATCTCAGAGGATCAGAGTTTAAACTGTGGAAAAGAAAAAGGCAGAATAGAAAAATGAACATATAACACAGTGAGCACAGAATTGCACCTACATTATCAAATCATAAAATGGACCAAAGATCCATGAAATAAAGACATATTTTTGGACATCCTACCATCACCTTCTTGAGAATTTTCAATTTATACATCCCGTATGCAAATGTAGAATTGGATACTCTTTGGGAAAAACTTCTTAAAGTTGAATTTTAAATTAATTAGTTTGAAAAAGTCGATGAAATGTCACTGGCTTAGTGACAAAATGTTCGTACATCACTGGCCCATGTTTTCCCTCCGTATAAGCATTTCGAATCTCACTCCAAAAGGGTAGTCAGGGCTGACCAGTAGTCTTTCCTCCCTCCGGTCCAGGCATTAAGCCCGCCTGCCATGACTCCTCTGTCTACAATATCCAGCACTGTCTCTACTTCTCACTCTCATCTGGTGACCTTTTCTCTAGTTTCACGGAGACCAAAGAAGCAAGATGAGCCGAGGTTCCCTCACTTCCACCAGCACACCTCTCCCCCTGCTTGCCTTGTATTTTGCTTTCCCTCCTTCTGAGGAAGAGCAGTCCACATTTCCGACTGAGGTCTACTTCTCTTCTCTTTTGGATCCTGTCTTCTGTCTCTCCCTTGAAGACATGCCTCTTTCAATTGTCTCCTCTTTCTTCAGTATCCCTTTTCCCCCGCCCTCACCCCCTTACTGGGTCATTCCAATCAGTCTCCAAATATGTGCTCATAACCTCCATCTTTATAAAAGCAGAGCGGCCCCTGATGATTCCCTTCTCCCAGTCCCCCCATTTCTCCATAAGTTCCCATATTTCTCTTTTTGATCTGGCAGCAGAACTCCTTGACTATGTTGTCAAACTTGTTGTCTCCAATAGTTTTCCTTCTTTCTCCCTTGAGTATGACATTCCCCAAAGCTTTTATCTCTATGCCTTTGCCAAAACAGTGTTTTTCAAGGTCAACTAAAAATCTCTACATGACCACATTCAACCGTCAGTTCTCGGGCTGCACCTTATCCTACATACTGGAAGTGGCAGATGATTTCCTTTTTCTGGAAACACACCCATCCCTTGGCTTCCATAAGACACCCTCTTTCTTCTTCTCTTCTGTGTTCCTCATCCCCCTGGATTCTAAACACGGAAGGGCCTCAGAGTTCCATCCTTAAATCTCTTCACTTCTCCTTCAACACTGGCTCTTTAGGGAAAGGCATCCAATCCCATGGCAGATAACTCCTAATTTCCTATCTCCAACCTGGACCTCCTATCTGACTTTGCTTGTGTACCCATACACCTAACTGGTGTCTTTACAGTGATGTCCAATAGGCATTTCCCACCATGGCACACCCCACACTGGACTCTCCCATACCTTTTTCCCACTCAAGTCCACTCCTCTCCATGGTTATTCCCATCTCAGCACATGGCAGCTCTATTTTTCCTCTCGCTCAGTTTTAGAAAATGAATCATTGACTCTTTTTCATTCCTACCATATCTCATCCATCAGTACGCTCTATCAGCATTCCTTCCACATGCACACAGAATCTGACTCCTCCCCTGCCACCACCTTAGTCTAGCTTAATTTTATGACCCACATGGGCTTTTAGCCAAGTTATCTCCTAACCCTTCCCCTTCCTTCCCACTATGTCTGAAATGAAAATACCTCAATACCTTTTCGTTGCATTCATAGTAAGGTTCTAGTCCTTTCCACACCATACAGGCTCTACACCACCCTGTTACTTGTTCCTCTCGACACCATTTTCTACAGCTCCCCTTGTACACTGTCCTCTAGTCATGGTGGTATTTTTGCCTTTCCTAGAAAAGACCAAAGGATACGTTCCTGCCTCAAAGCTTTTCACCAGTGGGAACCATTTTCCTCTGGATGTTCCCATGGCTCTTTCTCTCATTTCCTTC
Source organism: Mustela nigripes (assembly GCF_022355385.1). Lineage (NCBI taxonomy): Eukaryota > Metazoa > Chordata > Mammalia > Carnivora > Mustelidae > Mustela > Mustela nigripes. Next base: position 117,095,103 of record NC_081560.1, on the reverse strand, counting down.
ATGTCTTTGTTCAGACAGTATGTCAACAGAAAGGCCTTCCCTGATTACCCAATACACACTGGCCCCTCTGTTCTCCCTGTCACCCCCTTTCCTTCTTCGATATTCTTCATTATACTTACCATGCCTTGAGGTATTATAGATTTGTTTCTCTGTTTATTGCCTGTCTCCTCCCATTATAATATAAATTCCGTGGATTCAGAGGTTCTATTTTGTTGAATGCTATATTCTTCATCCTTAACAGATCTTAATAAATAAATACTGAGCAGTGAATAAGTAAATGATAGCTACTAATTCTTGAGTGCTTGCTATAGGATGGGTAGTATACTATATTTAATCTCATTTAATTTTTCAGCAAGCTTCTGTCCTTATTCCCATATTATAGGTGAGGAAGTTGAAATTTAGGAAGATGAGGTAGGTTGCCTAGGGTCGTGGATGGGATCTGTCAGACTGTAAAGCCTGACCTCTACATTGATTTCTTTGTGTCATCCATCCATTAGAACACGTTTTCACACACATTACCTTATTTTTACTTTGATCCTTAAACAAACTCCATGTGAGAGGCAGGAAATACTGTACTATCCTTGTTTAAACGGTGAAAAAATGGTGGCTCAGAAGGGTAAGATATTTACCTAGAGCCTCAGAACTGGTAAGTGTCACAGTCAGAATTTTAATGATTGTTCTCATGTACAACAAAAATGTTATCTCAAAATTGAGAATTTATTTTGTGAAATAGTTTGCAACAACTTAAAAATGGTTTACATGGAACCAGTTGCTTTTATTGATAAGAATTAATTTTATTAAAAAAAAACTGGTGAAGAATTTAGGAGGTATGGACTGTGTATTTATTCCCCAAACCTTGCCTAGAGTCTTGTATTTTTAAAGTTTTTATTTAAATTCCAGTTAGTTAACATACAGTTAATATTAGTTTCAGGTGTACAATTGAGTGATTCAACCCTTCCACACGTCACCCAGGACTTATCGTCATAGGTGCCCTCCTTAATGCCCATCATCTGTCCCCCCCCCCCACTCCCCTTCTTGAAACCCTCAGTTTGTTCTCTATCCTTAAGAGGCTCTTATGCTTTCCTTCCATCTCTCTTTTTACCCCCCTTCCCCTATGTTCATCTGTTTTGTTTGTTTGTTTCTTTTTTTTTTTTAAGATTTTATTTATTTATCTGACAGACAGAGATCATAGTAGGCAGAGAGATGGGGGGAAGCAGATTCCCTGCTGAGCAGAGAGCCCAATGCGGGGCTCGATCCCAGGACCCTGAGATCATGACCTAAGCCGAAGGCAAAGGCTTTAACCCACTGAGCTGCCCAGGCACCCCCATCTGTTTTGTTTCTTAAATTCCACATATGAGGGCCGCCTGGGTGGTGCAGCAGATTAAGAGTCTGAGTCTTGGTTTTGGCTCAGGTCATGATCTCAGGGCGGTGAGAGCAAGCCTCACATCAGGCTCTGTGCTGAGCATGTAGTCTGCCTGAGATTCTTTCTCCCTCTGTCCCTCCCACTTGTGCTCTCTTTCTCTCTAAGACAAAAAAAAAAATCTTCATTTTATTTTTTTTTCCAGATTTTTATTTATTTGACAGAGAGAGAGAACAAGAGAGAATAACAGTGGAAGAGTGGGAGAGGGAGAAGCAAGCTTTCTACAGAGCAGGGAGCCCGATGTGGAGCTCAATCCCAGGACCCTGGGATCATGACCTGAGCTGAAGGCAGATGCTTAACAGCTGAGCCACCAAGCCCCCCCCCCCAAAAAAAACAACAACAAAAAAAAAACTTTAAAAAAATTCCACATGTGAGTATGATATTTGTCTTTCTCTCACTGATTTCAGTTAGCATAATACTCTCTAACTGTTATTAGTTGTTGCAAATGGCAAGATTTCATTCTTTTTTTAATGACTGAGTAATATTGCATGGTGTGTGTGTGTGTGTGTGTGTGTGTGTGTATACGCACCACATCTTCTTTATCCATTCATCAGTCAATGGATATTTGGGCTCTTTCCATAATTTGGCTACTGTAGATAATGTTGTTATAAACACTCTAGTGCATGTGTCCCTTCAAAGTAGTATTTTTGTATCCTTTGGGTAAATATCTGTGGTACAATTGCTGGGTGGTAGGGTAGCTCTATTTTTAACTCTTTGGGGAACCTCCCTACTGGTTTCCAGAGTGGCTACACCAGCTTGCATTCCCACCTACAGGGTAGGAAGTTTCTCCTTTCTCCACATCTTTGCTGACACCCGTTGTTTCTTGGCGTTGTTGAGTTTAGCCATTCTGAGAGCTGTGACATATCTCTCTGTAGTTTTGATTTATATTTCCACGATGACCAGTAATGCTGAACATTTTTTCATATGTCTGTTGGCCATCTGCTTGTTTTCTTTGGAAAAATGTCTCTTCGTGCCTTCCTAGAGCCTTGTGCTAATACTTGCTTGTTAAATACAACTTCTACATTTTTTGTTCCTGTTGTTCACAGCCCTAGCCCTCTATTGCAAGGTTTCTGGCATCCACTGAGGGACGACAACGTGTTCAGTATTAAGAGATTGTTTTGCTCAGTTTTAACCCTTTCCCCTCCCCCCAGAAAAAATGATCAGGCAAAGGGGAGTGGGTTTGTGCCTTTTTCCTTCTTCTTTCCTTATCTTGTAAAGGATTGTCCACCCCCAGGTTCCCTGGTCATCCCACACGGTCCTGGGCAGTCCCATGTCCTTCTCCTTCTCGTCTGTGTACCAGGTCAAACCAGGTGCACACTGCACTCCGTCTCCACTTTTCTCTTCTACCTCCAGCCTTTCTCCCACTTTCTTCCCTCCTGTGATTTTATGCAAAGTGGAAAAGGAGGTGGGAAATCATTCTTCAGTCCCTCATTCCCTCTTCAATGGTAACTCTTAGCCCTCTCTGGGTGCCCAGGGACTGAATGGTCCTTTCTCCTCTAACAGGGAAGGCATAATGCCAAGGGCTTCACTGATCCTATTTCAGGTGTGGATTCTTGGTAATAATTTAAGCTCCTTGTGACTCAATTTCATCACCTGTGAAATGGTGATAAATAAATAAATATATATATATATATCACTTTCCTCCTAAAATGCCAGCACTTGGAATGAGGAGTGACAGGAAATCTTGGGGAGGCAATTGAATGAATCAGCAACCACTCACAAGTGATTGTATCTTTTATTATAAATGTTAGGTGAGCCACTAAAATGTGTGATAAGCACAGTCATGAATATATTATTATGGGATGACGACCCTGGAGCTCACTTTCTTTTATTGCACAATCATGTACCTATGGTATATGATCTCTCCCAGAACATATACCATTGCACCCCACAGTGATTTAGCTTGAACATATGTGACATCAGCCTGCACTCAAAGCCATAGATCCAACTGAGATCCTTCACTTTATATTTGAGGGAAAGGGTTCCAAAGAAGAAAGTGGGTTGGTTAATTCTCATGGCCAAACAGGCATGAGGCAAGGGGAGTGAACACTCAGCCTAGGACCCTCTCTGTTGCAACACCAAATCTAAATTCAATCAGTGAGCCCCTAGACGATAAGCCTAACACTGACTTTCCGGGAAAGAATTATTTATTAGTTCTTTCCCTCCCTTGGGCTGGGCAGAGGGGTGTCACTCAGTAAACCCCATCTGATAACCCAATAGGATCAGATTTAAAAGTACGAACGGATTGAGGCACTGTCAGCCTACAACTTCCTTTATTTCAGGATTTCCTGAGGTGTACAGGGGTGCAAAGAAGCGTCACTGGTTGGAACTTGTACCATTTCCCAAATGAGGCTTTAGGACAGCACATCGGGTTACGGAGTCAGAATCTGAGACATTAGTACGTGTAGGGTGGACACGTTCAAGGGTCTGAACTTGTGTGTGTACACAATTACCTTTAGCTTCTATCATAAACCAATAGAGACATCACATGTAATAGCATTTATGGATATCTGAACACATAAGTACGTGTCGATGAATGGGTGTATTTATTACACTGTAAGCATATATCTTTAGTATTTCCCTCTCCAAAGCATACATGGGTTGGAAGGGTCCCTGAATCGTCCACCACAGATATAGAGGGTTGACTCTGTGGGCAGGGGGTGGGGCCCTGAGAGGGAGGTGGGGGAGGTGGTTGAGATTATACATGTGATGCACCAATCCCAGCGTTCTGGGGGCTCACAGGATGCCCTTAATAAAAGTGATGCGATTATTAGCTCTGTCACCTTTTAGAACTTCAAAGTCATTTTATCCCCAAAGAAGCCACTAAACTCAAAATCTAAGTGCCCTTCAATGAAATGGAATTCCCCATGACTGATGGAACACCCTCTGTGTGTCCCATATGGACTGGGAGCCAGGGCAGGGCCGGGGGAGGATGGAGGTTGGCCTCCAGGACTAGGATGTTTGGGATTAACAGTCTTGCCTCATAGAGGGAATATCTCCCCCCCACGCCCCCCCACCATCCCATTTCTGAATCATTTTTATAAAGTGTGTGACTGGTTCTTATCTCAGTCTTGCTAGGAGAATTAATCCTCCCCTGGGGGGTGGGATAATTAACATTTTATAAATGACTCAGCTAAGAAAAGTGTCTGAAATTCACCCAAAGGCACTGACCTCACAAAGCTTCTTTCTTGTCTAGCCCTACTCCCTCTTGCCTAATGCCATTGGATATCTTTGTTTCCTTTGTTTCTTTATTGTTTTCCAATCAATTGAATGCCATCAATTGAAATCCTTGCTTAGACTTGCAAGAAAATCTGAAGTGGGGAGCCTGGGTGGCTCAGTCCTTAAGCGTTTGCCCTTGGCTCAGGTCATGATCCCAGGGTCCTGGAATCGAGTCTTGAATTGGGCTCCCTCCTGGGTGTGAAACCTGCTTCTCCCTCTCCCACTCCTCCTGCTTCTGTTCCCTCTCTTGCTATCTCTCTCTCTGTCAAATAAATACATAAAATCTCTAAAAAATAAAAAAAGAAAAGAGAAAGAAAATCTGAGGTGTGTTTGGAGCACACATATGATCAAACATCAAGCGATGTTTTTTTCAAGTTGTCTTGATACCCTTCTTGCCCTGAATGTCTGTCTTCACAACTCCCCATTTCCTCTTTCCCATCACTCCCCAATCTTTCCAGACCTCCGGTAGGCACAAAGCACGGTGTCCTTCCTGCCTGTCTACCTACCAGTCTTCTTTCCTTCCTTCACTGTGGGGAAATGTCAGTTTCACCTTCCTTTTTATTACATCCCTAATGCATACGTAATTCACATATGAAAATTCGAATGACTCAGATAATCAATAAGTCCCCTGGAAAACTGACCTCTGTCCCATTTGCTCTCCCAGAGACAACCACTGTTACTAATTAATATATATCCTTCTATGTCTTTTCCTCTGCAATTATTAGATTGGATCGTATAAAATTGTTGGTTTTGTAGGTCACAAATGATCAAATATCAGCAATGTCATATGGCTTAACCTCCTTTCTCTACACACACAGGTACACACACACATATGTGGAAGTGTGGAGTGCCATTTTATGGATTCTAAAAGCACAAACAAGATCATATTATTCCTATTTTATTATCATTTTTTTCACAAAGTAATACATCCTGCAAATCTTTCAGGTCCATCACTGCAACCCTCCCCACTTCTCTTTTGATGGCTGGTAAAATTCTTTTGTATAGACCATTTAATTAACTTTTTTCATTCCCTTTTCTCTCTTATTGTCATAAATATTATAATATTTGCACATCTCTTTGTTTATATGAGAATATTCAACGTTCACTTTCTAAAACAAAGGTTTATGTAAAGAAACATGTTAGAAATAAACTGGTTCTTATTACCCAATGAAATCAGTCCATGCCATGGGCTGACAGTGTGGTTAATTTTGAGTCCACTCTTTACAAAGGATTTGTCCATCTGAATGTGAGGTGTACACTGGAGGTAATACTGGTGAAATGAGTGACACTTTCTACCTCTCCTTGCCTTTTGTTGTCCTACCTGAGTTCGACATTCTGGGGTCTGGCTTGGAGGGTCTTATGGTTCTGTGAACTTCCCCTGCTGTTTGGTCTTTGGGACATTCCCCTTGAGCTTGTTGGTGGGCCATCCTTTTTATGGTAAACACAGAAACAGAATTCCAACAGCTGGATTCTGTGCATCTTGATTTCTTAATCTGTTCCATTTCTTAATGTGTTCCGTTCCAGTTTATTTCTAACATGTTTCTTTACATAAACCTTTGTTCAGTGTTGAAAAGACTGAACCGCATGACTCCAGAAGTTTCTATCACCCAAATCCCTCCACTGCCCTTTGTACTGGTCCTTACCATAAACACCTCAGAATCTGAAGGATTTCTTTTGGCTGCCAGGTAGCATTTATTGAGTGATCCATTTGAATTTACAGGTATTTATCACAGGTGGAAAAATATGTCAATCATTCTAATGAGAAGGCATGTGCAAGTGTAGTTGCACTGATTTACTACAAGTTGAGTTCAGAGTGAGGACATGTAATATTTGACTTCATCGCAGACCCTTTCTGAAGGCTGCTGTGTCATTTCATTAGGCTCTCTCAGGGATTAAAAAAAGCTTTGGGCCTCTCTACTACTCTTGCAGGGTGAGTAAACGCTGAGGCTTCACGTAGTCTAGCACAAAATCTCATCTGAAGAATGGTCTGTCAAATGAAAGCAACTTTGAGCATTTCGCATATATATTAGACTCTCCTGAAACATCTGTGAGGACCCAATCTGTATCCCATGGTCGAACTCTCATTTCCCATTCTTGTTTCCCATTTTTCTGGCTCTCAGGATCTCTCTCAACCCACCGATGCTGTGAAGATTCCCTCTTCACCTGTCATTTTTACCTCCGTAAAAACTCCCTCCAAACCTAGCGCTGTCTGGTTCTTGACCTTCTTGTGTTTCATCTCTCTCTCTTTCATGTATTTTTTTTTCCCTAAAATTTGTTCGCCCTCTCCTGTTACATGGTCATCTCAGACTTCTAAGCTAAGCAACCCTGATTTAGGAGATTCTTAGGAAGAGAGAAAGACTAGTGCCCCTACTGTAGGGAGCAAGGAGAAAGATGGCTCCTTCCTTTCTCCTGGAATTGCTGTGTTACCAGAAGAACCTGAGGTGTGTGAGGTGGTCATCATTTCTTAACTTTTAGTCCCTGAAAATAAAGTGTGTGTTATACACTTTTTTACCATTTTCTTGGCACTTTGGAGGAAACAAACAATAAGATAGAATTCTATGTGTATTCTCTGTATGTATGTATGTATGTATTGTATTGTATTGACTGTATGTAATTGTCTTTGATTTCCCAAAGAAGAAATACTTGTGTTTCCTAGGAGGGAAGGATCTGCCTCCTTCTGCAAAGGGCTGTGGGGTCCTTACTGGAGGGAGGCAGGAACAAAGGGAAAGGACCGTAGACTGTAAGCCTGAACTTCTGGCCATGGACTGATGGAGAGCTGAATAGTCAGTTGGGTTCCCCACCACTACTTCTCTTTCCCTGGCCTCTGCTTCCCTCAAAGTCCCAGGAAAGAACTGTTGGAACATCAGAAAACAACATTAGAGCTTATTTTTTTCCCTTTCTTCTTAATCTTTTGCTTTTTAGTTTCTGTTTAGGCGTATGTTTTCTAGTGTGCATAATATAAAACAATAAACTAGTATACGGATATAATAACTAATTATGGAAATGTATATAGGTTTTAGGGGTGTTTGCTCAAATCTTTTTACCCACATAGACACATTGTCCAAAAGCCCATCTGTCTGTTCATTCGTGTATCCTCATGGAGTTCCTGCTATCTGTCGTATTTCCTAGGTGATAGGGATGTGACTGTGAAAAAAGGGTTGACAATTATTGCTGCACAAGAATGACTGAAACCACCCTTCATTCGGTAGCTATGGTCAGTAGTTAATAGTAACTCATGAGACTCTTGCTTCAATTACTTTCAACTCGACACAGAGTCAGCCACAAGCTTTGGGAAACCCGTCAGGAAATTCTCCGCGAGGCAAGCATCTGAGTCTGAACATCTGGATTGGAAAAGTTCAAATAGATGATTGCTTAATCCTCTTCTCAGAAGAAAGAGGAGTCTAGGAGTGAGTGGGAAGAACTGCTGAGAAATTGTCAAAAAGACCTAAGCGCTGGGACCAGAATGGGGAGGGAGAGCTCTTCCTTCTAAATCTCCCGTGGCGTCAGCGTCAGAGCAGAGCACAGATCTGGATGAATTATTCCACCAAATAAACATGTGGTGTAAGCCTCCCAGACAAGAGAACAGTGACAAGATGTTTGTATCCATCGTGTCGTTACCTGGTCGGTGTTACTACTTCAGTTCTCTACATGAGCACCCTGAGGTTCAGTTCAACAAATCCTAAGGCCCCAGCAGCTAGTCAGGGAGGCTGGGTCCCCTCCAAGGGTGATGCCAAATCCATGTCCTTAACCGTTCTGCTGTGTCTCCTGAGGGGAAGGCGGGACCAGAGCAGAGATTGAGGTGAAAATTCAGAAGAAGCAAAGTCAAGCGTTGTGATCCTCCTTTTGCAATGTTCTCTGGTCGATTCTCTTTTTGTTCTCGCCCCCTACACAGGAACACGGTAAGAACAGAATTCAAAGACTACCTAGGCATGCTCAGGTTAAGTTCAAGGTTAGCATGCCATAAGCATCCACGAGGAAGGCTGTGTGTGGGTGGGGAGCAGCTTGGGGGCTGGCGGGACCAGACGGGTGCTCTTCTGATACCGAACATGGGCTCCTGGGAGTTAGGCTGACTTGGGGTCCTCATCCTGCCACTTTCTGACCTGTTCTTCATCCTCTCTGAACTTGAATGTCCTCTTCTCTGAGTCAGAGCTTAGCTCCACTTACTTTAAAGCGTGAGAACTAGAGGTGATGTGTGCGAAGGGCTTACACGGCGACGTGGCCCAAGAGCTTGCAAGGCTCTGGGAAGCCCTTTTCTTTCTCCCCGAGGAAGCTGATCCACCTGCTTTGCTGCTGGGATGAGTGAGCAGCTACGAAGCCCGAGATCTGGTGTTAGTGCCGTCAGAAGCAAGTGGGCTTCACAACAACCTGTGAGCTGTGCCCTGAGTGCTGTGTGCATCATCGTCCATGCCTGTGCTCACTCTCCGAAGCGGTGCTGTCGTTTCCTTTCCCTTCAGAGATCAGCTAAGTGGGATGCCCAGTGTCCTGGGGTGGCGGGGCAGTGGGAAGCAGAAGACCCGGGACAGTCCGCTTGTGGAGCGGTACTCCCTGCCCCCACGTCCCTGTCCTCCAGCCACAGTGGCAGGAGGAGGCAAGGACTTGTCCTCCTCACTGTCCAGTCAGAGAAAAGAAGCAACTGTGTTTCCCAATATTCCAAACAAGGCCTTGTTTTTATGGGAACCGTAGATCATGACAAGCCGCTGCTGGCCAGCTCGTCTGGTGGAAAGAATCTTCTAGAATTGCTGTGGAAGCAGATAGAGGAGGGCGTGACAGGAGGGAATGAAGAAGGAGCTTTACATGTTTCCCTTTTTGCTCTGGTTCAAGTTCCCTGAAACAGGACCATTTGGGAACACGATGCCTCAGGATGTGAACCTGCGACTTCCTTACCGCTTGACCTCGTTTGAACTTGTCCTGATGGAGAACAAGGGGCTGCTCTAGAGACCCACCCCCTCCCCCGCCAGACACAGTGCAGGAAAGCTGACGAATTAAGGCGATGGCTGGAAACTCAAATGGGGCAGATTATGAGAGTGGTTTTCCTTAAAAAATATTTTATTTATTTATTTGTCAGATTGAGAGGAAGAGAGAGAGCGCACAAGCAGGGGAAGCAGCAGGCAGAGGCAGAGGGAGAAACAGGCTCCCCACAGAGCAGGGACCCCACTGTGGGGCTCGATCTTGGGATGCTGGGATCATGACCTGAGCCGAAGGCAGCCGCTTCCCCAACTGAGCCACTCACCTGTCCCTGATAGTGATTAATATTAAGAAATTTGGTGGGGAGCCTCGGAGCCTCAGTCTGTGAAGCGTCTGCCTTCGGCTCAGGTAATGATTTCAGGGTGGTGAGATGGAGCCCCGAGTCCAGCTCCTTGCTCAGCGGGGAATCTGCTCTCCCTCTGCCTCTGCCTGCCACTTCCCATGCTTGTGTTCTCTCTCTCTCTCTCTCTCTCTCTCTCTCTCTCTATATATATATATATATATATATCAAATAAATAAAATCTTTAAAAAAAAGAAAGAAATTTGGTGTCAGACTGAAGAACATTCAATTCACAGCTTTGCAATTTCTTAGCTCTGCAAACCCAGGAGTGCCCATCCCGACCGTGTGTTCCTCCCACGACAAGATGGGATCAGACGTTCATTGAGTGATGACCGAGCTACAACCATACGCCACGCTTTCTCCTCAGCGCAGAGGGTAGAGCGGAGCACAAGGAAAGAGAAGCCTTTGCTTCATGGAGCTTGTATTCCAGGCAGGGGAGAGAAATAATAAATAAGACAGATAAATAAAAGCAGGTAATATATTAGGGCAAAGGAGAAGAGGTAAAACCAGCAAGAAAAGATATGAATCACTTGGTGGAGGCGTTGGAATTTCAGGATGCCTAGGGCAGATCTCTCTGAGCACGTGGTTTTCTGAGTAAAGGACGAAGGAGGTGAGGCAGGGAGCTCCGCAGACTGCTGTGGGTGGCGGGGTGGTGCTTGCGCGCGTGGGTTCATTCTTTAGGAGGAAAGTTCCAGGCTAGAGATACAACTTAAATGTCATCACTTCATAGATGATATTCAGATTAAAGCCATCAGATCGAATGAGTGCACCACAAATTTCCACACACGAGCCTTAACGCACGTCAGTAGGGGCAAATACGGAAGAGAAAGTCCCGACAGCAGAGACTGAGAAGAAATAGCAGGAAATGTAGGGGACCAACGAGATGCGTGGGGTGTCCCGATGTCTCAGGTCGGAAGGGATGTCTCTGATACAGGATATGGTCTGGGAGATAAACCCTGGATTTAGGGGGATAGCCATCATGGGTGTCCCGCAGAACGTATGTTCTGGGGGACAAAGACCTACTTGGAGTGGGTGCCAGAGAAAAAGGAAAGGAAGGAAGAAGGGGGTTGTGTCCAGATAACAGTTTCAAGATGTTTTGCTGTCCGGGGAAGAAAACACATGTGAGTATGGTGACGACAAGAGGAGGTTTCTTTATTTGTTGTTCCGATGATGGGAAAAAAAATTCCAAACATCTGTGTACACTGAACCCCAACATATGCTGCGGGTACATCCTTAGACTGTGAGAAGCAGGGGAGGTTTCCAAAGGATGAGAACGGGGATGCTAGTGAGAACGACCACAATGAGACTGTAATTGATTTTTTTTTTGTTAAATACCGCCTGGGGGTCAGGTTCTGTCTTAGGCTCTTTGTGTCAGGCATCATCCCCTTCCCCAAATTCCTTCCTGTGCCTTCCCATTTGCAAACGAGGAAACCGGGGTGTGGCGTGGTCCTTATGGGGCTGTGGAGCAAGGATGCTCACACTTCAGGACTCTGGCAAGTCACCTGGGGTCTTGTGAAGATGCAGATTTTAATTCCGCAGGTCTGGGCTGGGTCATGACAGTCTGGCTTCTGACCTGCCCCAAGGGATGCTCGCCCTACCACTAGAGGCGTGTAAGGAAAGTCTGGAACAGATCTCGAGGATGGTACTGAATTCCTGGCATGTCCTCCCATGTTCTCGGTTGGGCCCCGGATTAAAACACCTGCATGAAAGAGAAATCCAAGAAGCAGTAGGGGTCAGACAGCAACCATCTCCTCTGCTCTCTGGCAAGAAATCCAGGGAAGGTGAGCCGAGATGAAGGTGTAGCCCAAAGTGTGTGCTTCTTCCCAGCCCCTCTGAAAGTCAGGATTCTCCCACTGAGCCTGCTCAGGGTGTCCGCACAGGCCGTGCTGGTCTAGTCACGATCCAGTGTCCCCTCTGCTCTGTGTACTCTTGAGATTACGGGACCCAAGCACTGTGTGTGGCTAAGGGAGCAGATGTAACTCCTTCTCAATCGGCCTCCGGTTGGCCCCTGTGTCTGTGCTACAGCAGGTCCCAGTTAGTCCCACCTGGAGACCCCGGATGGATAAATCGCCGACATAATGGGCTCAATCTGAAAACTTGCCCTTGGCCTCCAGGACGTGAGGTGCAAGATGAAGCATCCAGATTTGGGGATTGCGTGCTGTTGGGTCTCACCACTGGCTCTGATCCTTATTTAATGTGTAACCTGAGCACGTTTTGGACTCAGGACCATATCTCCGAAATGGAGAAAATGCTCTCCGATTTGCAATGAGATAGTACTGCCTCCCGGTTAAAAGAAAGATTAGTGAGTTCACATCTTAACGCCATGATTTCCTATTTGTGTTCTGAACTCCTCTGGACCTCAGTGTTTCTCATCTGGAAAATGGGGAGAATTGCATGCCTACTTCATATGGTTGGTGTGAAAAATCAAATGAGGTAGTCCACATAGAGGTCAATAAATGCTGGTTCTTATTATTCTTACGGATGATACATTACAGGGCTTTTGTGAGGACTGACTGAGATACAGATGTGAAAGTCACAGTACAGGGGCTCTGGGTGGTACAGACAGTGAAGTGTCCAACTCTGCTTTCAGCTCAGGTAGTGATCTCAGGGTCATGAGATCGAGCCCCATGTCAGGCTCCACACTGAGCGGATTCTGCTGAAGTGTTTCTCCCTCTCCCTCTGCCCCTCCCTACCTCAGTTTCTCTCTCTCAAATAAATAACTAAATCTTTAAAAAAAAAAAAACGTGAACAGGACAACAGCTTACTTGGGGGAAGCTCTCCAGACATCTTTGTTTCCCTTTCCCCCTGACGGACTAAGTAAGCCAGCAACTCTGGGGTTAATTGATGAAGTTTGTTAGTGGAAAATTCAATAGAGAGAGAGAGAGAGAAGCCCTCCAAGTATCAGGGCTTAGCAATATCATTCATTTACACAGAGGCATAACTGGAGAATAAAAAGAATCACAGGAAACAATTACATCAACTATAGTCCTCATGCTGTGCCTTTTCTTCTTGCGACTTATTCCTTCCATGACCTAGAGTCTGTGTCTCCCACGCCCGTTTGCCGACTCTGTGCCCCTTCCCTCCTGGCAATCATCACTTTGTTCTCTGTCTTTATCAGCCTGATTCTGCTTTCTGTTTGTTTATTCATTTGTTTTATGTTCAGGTAGCACATATGAGTGAAATCATACCATGTTTTTCTTTCTCAGTCTGACTCATTTCACTGAGCCTATTATCTTCTAGTTCCATCCTTGTTGTCTCAAATGGCACTATCTCATCTATTTTTATGGCTAAGTAATATTCCTCTGTGTGTGTGTGTGTGTGTGTGTACACACCTTCCTTATCCATTCATCTACTGATGGACCCTTTATTGTGTCCATATCTTGGCTATTGTAAATAATGCTGCTATCAACATAGGGGCACATATATCTTTTCAAATTAGTGTTTTCATTTATTTGGGTAAATACCCAGCAGTGGAATTATTAGATTAAATAGTATTTTCATTTTTAATTTTTTGAAGAAACATCACCATCTTGGACCGGAACTCCTACCTTCTTTTGCAGAATATCATGTTATGGAGATCTATCTATGTTGCTTATGTCAATGGTTAGTTCTTTTCAATTGCTGAGAATTCCATTGTATGGAAATATCATAACTATTTTTATTCTTTAACCAATTGATAAACATTTGGGTTATTTCCATTCTGAGGCTATTCTGAATAAAGCTACTGTGAACATTCATATACGGTTCTTTTTGTGAACATATGTTTTTATTTCTCTTGGGTAATTACCTAGGAGTTGAATTACTGAGTTATACGGTAAGTGTATTTTTAAAATATATTTCATCACTATAATCCCAAACAGGAAGCACGTTAATATCACATATACTTTTTAGAAAATATACATATATTGTCAAGAACATGGAGCTGATCAAAGTGTGTGTATGTTTATTTTCTTAATATGTCTTAACTCTTCCAAAATACTTGTATCACTTTGCATATCCACAATGTATGAGAGTTCCCGCTACTCCATATCCTCACTAAAACTTGTAGTTATCAGTCTTTTTAATCCTGGCTATTCACAAGCATGTGGTATTATCTCACAGTGCTTTCAGAATAAACCTTTTTCAAGAATAATTATGTTGAAGGGTGCCTGGGTGATTCAGCGGGGTAAAGCCTCTGCCTTTGGCACGGGTCATGATCCCGGGGTCTTGGGATCGAGCCCCGCATCGAGCTCTCTGCTCAGCAGGGAGCCTGCTTGCCCGCCCCCCTTTGCTGCCTCTCTGCCTACTTGTGATCTCTCTCTGTCAACTAAATAAATAAAATCTTTAAAAAAATAATCATGTTGAGAATTTCTTTGTGTCTTAGGACATTCCCTAGGTATTCTTTTGTGAAGAGTCTGTTTGACTTTTTTTTTGGTATGTTTAAATATTTTTTGGTCTTTTTATCATTAGTTTGCAATGTCTTTGTACACTGTACACTTTGTATAATAAATATTTTCTACTTATCTGTACCTTGCCTTTTTACTTTGTTAATGGTCTTTCATGAAGCAGAAGGTTTGCATTTCGATGAAGTCCATTTGGTCAATGTTCTCTTTTATGGTTTATGGTGATTGGAGAACCTATCTAAGAAAACCTAACCCAAATTTGCAAAAATGTTCTACTATTTTTATTCTAGAAGCTTTATGTCTTTGGAAGCTTGCGTTGATTCTCTTGTGTGGTGTGAGGTAAGGGTTAAAATTCATTGTTTCCCACACAGATATTCAGTATTTCTAGCCCCTCGTGGAAAAAAGACTCTCCTTTCTGCATTTCCCCATTTTCCAACTTGCTTATAGCCAATTCACTGTATATATGTGGAGGTCTATTTCTGAACTTTTTATTCTTTTTTCCAGTGGTCTGTTCGTTTATCCTCACACCAAGACCCTGTCTTTTTGACTGTAGCCTTATAGGAAAGTTTTTAATCAGGGGGAGCCCGAGTCTTCCCACCTTGTCCCTTGTTCTAATCTGGTTTGGCTCTTTCTGGCCTCTTGAATTGCCATATACATTTTAGAATCAGCTTGTCGGTTTTTACTGAAAGCTGCTAGCATTTTTACTGATTTTTTGGTTAAGGTAGAGATAAATAAATAAGATCTTTAAAAAAACAAATAAATAAAAAGTCATCGCCATACCCGAGGTCACCTGGATTCTCTCCTGTGTTATCTTTCTAGGAGTTTTATTGTTTGGCATTTTGCATTTATGTATATGGTTCATTCTGTGTTAATTTTTGTGATGGGTTTAAGGTCTTTGTTAAGATTCAATTCACTTTTTTTTAGGCACATGAATATCCAGTTGTTCTAGCACCATCTGGCCTATTCTAAATTGAACTGTGTATTGAAAAGCCTATTTAGTTTATTCTGTAATTTCTAGGTATTTTATAGTGATTTTTCCAATTATCTTTTCTATCATGATGTCAGAAACGGAAGTTGCCTATAAACACTTGTTGAAATAAGTAAATCACATGGCTGGGGAAGTATACTGAAAGTTGAGGCTGTTGGGAAAACAAAAGAGCAGAATTAGTAAGTTCAGCAGTTCGCTGGTTTTCTAAAAAATTTGATTTCAAGATCTCATTTGCATGTATTTTGCTCTACATGAAACCACAGACCTATTGTGGTATTACTCAATCTTAGCCATGGGCATGATTTTCCTGGATCTGATCCAAGGCCGACCTCCGTGGTGAGTTCAGATCCTGTTTGTGGCCAATCTGAGGCAGGTTGCAAGGGTGGCGTCGGGTCAGGAAGTGGTGGCCGTTGAGCCCACAGAGGAAAGGGATGAAGAATGAAGACCTCCCATGCTGTCCTAAGGGGAGATTTCTCACTGTTAAAAGTTACTGTTCAAAAATACTATAGAGCCATGACTCTTGTAAAGATGGAGAAGTGAGGGTGTCTGGGTGGCTCAGTGGGTTAAGCCGCTGCCTTCAGCTCAGGTCATGATCCCAGGGTCCTGGGATCGAGTCCTGCATCGGTCTCTCTGCTCAGCAGGGAGCCTGCTTTCCTTCCTCTCTCTCTGCCTGCCTCTCTGCCTGCTTGTGATCTCTGTCTGTCAAATAAATAAATAAAATCTTAAAAAAAAAAAGATGGAGAAGTGAGCATGTATTAAATATGTTCTTTAACTCATCACAAAGGGACAACACCGACATAACTGGTTCAAAGATGAGATCACAAAAGTACCAATTTATGTGAAATAAAGGAATGTAGAAATCAGTGTGAGTCATCTCGAGACATCTCGAGCCTCTTCCAAGTCAGGGAGAGAAATCAAAGGAACCTCTCCTGGATAGGACAGAATTTGCACGCCCATAGATGGAGCATTCCTTTCTCTCAGTTCCCTAAAATTTCCAGAGTTGGAAAAGAGCTTCCAGTGAATTCTAGTAAGATGCCCTGGAAAGGGGGGCTATAGGCAATGCATAGTTGTCCACTGAAGCATGAATTTTCCCTGCACCACCAAGCCCGAGACAGATCCCTTGTCTTGGGACAGTTTGTCAATCCAGGAAATGAGTGTGATTTACCAAAAAGTTTAGCTTCCTCCAGCTCTGAGATTCTAAGTTTTTTTTGTTGTTGTTTTGTTGTCTTTAAAAATTTTATTTATTTATGTGATAGAGAGAGACGGTGAGAGAGAAAGAGAGCACAAGCAGGGGGAGCAGCAGAAGGAGAGGGAGAAGCAGGCTTCCTGCTGAGCTGGGAGCCCAATAGGGAGCTTGATCCCAAGACCCTGAGATCATGACCTGAGCGGAAGGCAGAGGCTTCATGACTGAGCCACCCAGGCGCTCTGAG
This sequence comes from Mustela nigripes, assembly GCF_022355385.1. NCBI lineage: Eukaryota > Metazoa > Chordata > Mammalia > Carnivora > Mustelidae > Mustela > Mustela nigripes. The sequence continues at coordinate 117,078,359 of NC_081560.1, read as the reverse complement.
ATTCTACGTTTCTGAAGCATGACTGATTCACAAACCAGGGCACCTAAAAGGGAGAAGGGAGCAAGAACACTGCTCCAGCTACATTTTCCCCTGCTGGCTCTGCCTGCTAGGATATTTGGCCACAGTCTCATCCACCCACATCAGTATTTATGAAACGTTTTGGACCACAACACACAGGAAGCGGATTTTACATAGTGACACAGTCAAGCATGGACATACACACACACACACACACACACAACTGAAACAAAGGCTTTACGAAAACAAATCCTGCCTTTATTATGCAGAATACCCTCTTAGATTTTCTTTTCCATGCCATCTCTTTTATAAAATGCTGTTGTGACTCACTAAATTAACGTTAAGACCCACTAATAAAGTGGTTTTCAACTTTGCGGGTTAGACTCACTCAAAGAACTCTCAGAAATACTGATGCCTGGGAGGCACGCCCAAAGACTGACAGAAATAGGCTGACTTGTGGCCGGGGCATCTGTGTTAACAAAAAATCCCTCAGGGATTGGATGTATGGCTGGGGTTGAGAGCTACCTCCCCAGGCAGAGCCTCGACTTTCTAGCCTTTTGCAGTGAAGGCGTGGCCCACATTCCATGGCTAACCAGAGTGGGTTGTGGTCACCATATACTCAAACCTTGTTAATAGGATGAAATAATCATTTTCCTTAAGGAGAGCAAAGTGAACCTGTTTCTTAATATGGTCTGTATGGAATAATATTAATTATCGGAATTTTAGGCATCTAAAAGCAACCAAGACAAACCAAGACTCCTTATTATTTTGTTCAAAATTGAAGAATTAATTCTTGTTTTAAAGATTTATTTATTTATTTGAGAGAGAGAGAGAGCATGAGAGCAGGAGTGGCAAAGGGGGAGCAGACTCCCGGCTGAGCGCACAGCCCCACTCGGGGCTCAGTCCCACAACCCTGAGATCAAGGCCTGAGCTGAAATCAAGAGATGGAGGCTTAATTGACTGAGCTGCCCAGGAGCCCCAGAGAGTTAATTATTATTATTTTTTAAACAAACCCTCTTAAACTGGCAACTTCTATAATCCCGTTGAATACTGAAATGATGTCCTATTTTCCTTCCTAAATATCCCGAGTCTATGTCATGGTTAGGATCCTCCGTTTTTGGTGGGGTCTTTGCCTGGTTTGGGGATCAGGGTAATGCTGGCTTCATAGAAAGAGTCTGGAATTTTTCCTTCTGTTTCTATTTTTTGAAACAGCTTCAGGAGAACAGGTATTGTTTCTTCTTTCAATGTTTGGTGGAGTTCCCCAGGGAATCCATCAGGTCCTGGGCTCTTGTTATTTGGGAGGTTTTTGATCACTGCTTCAATCTCGTTACTAGATATTGGTCTATTCAGGTGGTCAATTTCTTCCTGATTCAGTTTTGGAAGTTTATAGGTTTCCAGGAATGCATCCACTTCTTCTAGGTTACTTAACTTATTGGCATCTAACTGTAGATAATAATTTCTGATGATTATTTCTATTTCCTTGGTGTTAGTCGTGAACTCTCCCTTTTCATTCATAATTTTATTAATTTGGGTCCTCTCTCTTTTCTTTTGGATTAGTTTGGCCAGTGGTTTATCGACCTTATTGATTCTTTCAAAACACCAGCTTTTGGGGTGCCTGGGTGGCTCAGTGGTTTAAGCCTCTGCCTTCAGCTCAGGTCATGGTCTCAGGGTCCTGGGATCAAGCCCTACATGGGGCTCTCTGCCTTCTCTCTCTGCCTGCCTCCCTGCCTACTTGTGATCTCTCTCTGTCAAATAAATAAAATCTTAAATAAAAAAAAAAACACCAGCTTTTAATTTCGTTGATGTGTTCTCCTGTGTCTCTAGTTTCTATCTCATTGATCTCTGCTCTAATCTTAATTATTTCCCTTCTTGTGCATGGGGTTGGCTTAATTTGTTGTTGATTTTCCAGTTCTTTAATGTGTAAAGAGAGCTGGTGTATTCTGGATTTTTCAGGTTTTTTGAGTGAGGCTTGGATGGCTGTGTACTTCCCCCTTAGGACAGCCTTTGACCTATCTCATAAGGTTTGGACCGATGTGTCTTCATTCTCATTGGTTTCCAGGATCCTCTAATTTGTGTCTAGCTCGGGAGTTCATTCTTTGTGATTTTTGGACAAACACATAACCTTCCTCGTGTGTCAGTTTTTCCTAAGAAACACCATTTAAAAAAATTTTTAGGGGCACCTGGGTGGCTCAGTGGGTTAAAGCCTCTGCCTTTGGCTCAGGTCATGATCCCAGGGTCCAGGGATTGAGCCCCACATCAGGCTCTCTGCTCAGCAGGAATCCTGCTTCTCCCTCCCCCTCTGCCTGCCTCTCTGCCTACTTGTGCTCTCTCTCTCTGTCAAATAAATAAATAAAATCTTTAAAAAAAAATAAAACGTTTTTTATATAAGACTTTTAAATTCTAGCAAGACATACACTGGTACGAGGACGGCTGACCCCCTGCAGGAGCTCTCTAGTATAATTTCACAAATCCAGATGGTGTATGTTTCTGCAACGTTGGCTTTGCTTCAGCCACTGTTTTAGGAACTGGGATGCCAAGGTAAATGGAATCCCCCCCCCCCACTTACTGCCATGTTGCTTACAGATGGAACAGTAAATAGGAAAACAGTGGCAATACAAGATGCTGTCTTCCAGACAGGGAGTCTCATTTCTGATGCCTCAGAGCTGAGGGAAAGTGGCCCGAGCTCCCTTGGGAGCATCAGGGAAGTTTCCTAGGGAAACCTGCTGGGAGGTGGTGGACACCCATCTGATCACTCGCACTGAGTTGAAGGCTCGTCTGAGGACCAGAGTTGAGCTACAGACAATATGATCTTCTTTCTTAATCCCCGTGTCTGGTGGCAGAGATTTTTTCCCCAGCCATTGCATTTCCTTCAGAAGCAGATGACCGTGCAAACCACGTTCTCATCCCGTCATCTTGTTTTTATATTGTGTTTGCAAGTTGGAGCCCAGTCACCGCGCACTCTTCTATTAGCTTCAGAGGCACAGCAGAGTGATTCAAACTCTTTGTGCTTTGAGTCTTTTCATCTTAGACGCCTTTCAACAAACCAGAAATGGTTTTCCTGGCAGGAATGATGACTTTCAAGTAGAGGAATGGGGTGCATGGTCAAATGCCACTTCTTGTGAGGCTGTTTTATTCCAGATGTTGCCATTTGGTTTTTTGCCCATTCTAGGAGTAGAGTTGAATCAAGCCAGCTCTGCTTCCACAAAATAAAAGTTGACCAGATTAAGTGTGGACAGACCAAATAGTAATACAACATGTCTAGACAGGACTTTTATTTAAAGACTTGAGGTGTGGCAGAGACAATTTAGGGCTTGAACTCACCACCCTGAGATCAAGACCTGAGCAGAGATCAAGAGTGGGACGCTTAATGGACTGAGCCATCCAGGCTCCCAGAGACAATTTTTAATTATCTGCAGAATGTAGCTTAATTCTCCCCAGGGCACCTGTATTGGGCATGAGTTTGGTTTCAGAAAACTCATCTTTTCGATACTGATTTGAGATCAGGGTCCCGGAGTTGTCACTTGGCCAGCGGCCTCAGCTGCAACTAAATCTTACCAAGTAATGGAGATTGAATTACAGCTGAGGACCAAGGACAAGAAAAGACAAAATAACACCTGTGTTATGAATCTTATTTGTATAGAAGATGCGCAGCACTCAAGTCACACAAAAAGGGAAAAAAAAGCACCCAACAAAACATGTAGTACTCTTTACTGCAAATTCCACATAACTTACTGATTCTCCAAGAACGTCTTCACTGATTTCAGCCTGCCTATGGTGTGGCTATTCAATCTGCAGTTACAATGACAAAGGAATGTGGTTCCCATAGGAATGCTTGCTGACATTTTCATATACATTAATGAGTAAGTTGAAAGCACAACATCAAAGATGTATTGAAACCTCACCAGTTACCAGTCACATGGGTGACATTGCTGAATTGGCTAATGGCTTTAGAATAAAATTTGAGTTGTGGTATTACTCCCAACCATTGTGACACACTTTTAAGCTTCATCTGCACGTTTACTCTTCCCTATTGTTTTCCTTAAGTCTAGGACAAGAGTTGCCAGATTACAGCCAAATCTATCCCACTGCTCCAACACACTTTGGTTCTATACAAAAACAAAATGGTTTATTGGAGTATAGCATACCTTTATTTCCATGTTTACGTGGCTGCTTTCCAGCAAGAGTGAGAGCTGGGCTGTTGTTATAGGGATGGCTTGAAGTCTTAGCTATTTATGATCTGCTCCTTATAGAAAAAGTTTACTGACCTCTGGCCTAGACAATCAACAACACAACAAATTAAATGCTGTTATGTAGCATTTGCCCATTTCCATGTTATAAATATTCCATGGTTAATTTCAAGCTAACAACAGGACACAGCTGAATGGTAAAGTTGGAAAGAGATACAGAGTAGCACACGATGATATAATCTTGATACTAGACTGTCTAAATTAACATAAAGAATCTCAAGGGCATGGATAATATTAAAATGTGGCAAAATAATCAGGAAGTGGTGAGTCTTAAGTATTTATTATCTTTATTTTCAAAATATTGTATTAAATTTAAGTTTATATAATTTGCTTTAGTAAGTATAACAGCTGACTGAAAAATTCCTGAACATTTTATAATGGGCCCTGGGGATCTGGTATGATGGGCTCAGGCACACTCCTTTTTTTTTTTTTTTTTTAATTTGTCAGAGAGAGAGCGAGCAAGAGCGAGCACAGGCAGACAGAGTGGAAGGCAGAGTCAGAGGGAGAAGCAGGCTCCCCACGGAGCAAGGAGCCCGATGCGGGGACTCGATCCCAGGACGCTGGGATCATGACCTGAGCCAAAGGCAGCTGCTTAACCAACTGAGCCACCCAGGCGTCCCTTTTTTAAAGATTTTTTAAAAATTTTTATTTATTTGAAACACAGAGAGAGAGATCACAAGTATGCAGAGTGGCAGGCAGAGAGAAAGAGAGGAGAAAGCAGGCTTCCCACTGAGCAGAGAGCCCAATGCGGGCCTCGATCCCAGGACCTTGAGATCATGACCTGAGCCGAAGGCAGAGGCTTAACCCAATGAGCCACCCAGGTGCCCCTAAGGCACACTCTTGTACAGAGAGGAGAGGTGCCTGGTGTCATTGGTGTGTTCCACATTTAAATGCCAGTGTTGAGGAAAGACTTCTGAAAGAAGAAGATGAAATCATAGGATGGGGACCCTTAAAGAATGAGCAGGAGTTTGGCTGAATACGTAATTTTTATGAATATTTATGAGAACTGATATGTGTTAGCTCAGAACTGGAGCTACAGGGATGAGTAAGACACAAGCCTTATGGTAGAGTTCACAATGGATGCAAGAGGTTCCCCTCCCTTTCTTCTTCCCTCCCATCCATCTGTAATTTCTTGCTCTCTTACTCTGAGCCCCATGCCACAGATTTAATAGTCAACAGGATATCACAAACTAATAATTATGATGCAGAGTTGATAAATGCCATAATAGAGCTATGCGGGAAAGTGTTGTGAGAACATAGAGAAGGAAGGAATTAACGCGCTTGGAGTTAGGCTCCTTTAGGGTACATTCTGTATTTGCATAACGTTGTTTCCTTCCAAACTCATTGTCTCACTGCCTCTGAAAATGCTATGGGCATCTTGAGAGCCCATGGAATCCTTGATGTTATGGACTAAATGTTATTTTGCTGTCCTTCGTGCCTGGCACTAAGGTGGCTTACGTTATATATTTGTTAAAAGAAGGATTGAGTCAGCAGCAGTTACTACTCTGAGGGCATTTCAAAGCGTCATTACTTCTCACTGCCATGGAATAAATCACTGGACATTTTCTCCATCCATGTGACCAGAGTAACAACTTACATTGATAACTTCAGAAGGAAATTAAAGGAAAAAAAAAAATGGAATGTGAAAAGAGAAGTGAAATTAAGCACTCAGTGGATTTGGTAGCATGACCCAATGCCTTCCTGTGGTCATTCACTTTAGAAATGTCTCTACCACTTCCTAAAGTCTTGGTGTATTTCCATTTTCCATTCACTGGGGATCCTGTCCTTTCCAAGCCTGCAGAATTCCCAACCACTAGACCAATATGAATCGCCTTGTGGTGAGGGGTGGAGGAGAAGGTCTATGTGGTCAAGCCACAGTCTCCTTTTCTCTGCTCGTCTTTGTAGTGGATCTGTGCAGCAGAAACTCAAGAGATGTGGGGCACCTGGGTGGCTCAGTTGGTTAAGCATCTGACTTAGGTTAGGTCCTGATCTCAGGGTCCTGGGTTTGAATCCCACATCAAGCAGTGGGAAGTCTTCTCCCTCTCCCCCTGCTCATGCTCTCTCTCTCAAATAAAATCTTAAAAAAAAAAAAAAACAAGCAAGCAAGAAAAACAGAAACACAAGAAACATACCAAGAGCAGTCTTTTATCAGGAATGAGGCCTGTTATACGCTCCATCAGCTTTTTAAAAACAACAGTGATTTACTGTTTTGGGGTGAGGATTACATCATAGTACCACAGGGCGTGGGGAGAATAATTGTCCTCTGAAAAGTGTCTAGATCCTATTCCCAGAACATATAAATAGGTTACCTTTCATGGAGAGAGGGACTCTCAGTTGAGATCAAGTTAAGAAAGGATCTTAACATAGAGAGAGCATTCTGGGATTATCCAGATGTAATTACGAACATCTTTAAATGAGAGAACAGAGAAATGGGAGGTTCAGAGAAGAAGATGAAAAGATGGAGGTAGAGGTTAGAGTCATGTGATTGCTGGTTTTAAAGACAGAAGAAAGGGCAGAGGCCAAGGAGTGTAGGTAGCTTCAACAAGCTGGAAAAGGCAAAGAGATAGACCCCTTCCTACAACGTTCAGAAAGGAGATGGCCCTGCCCAAACTTTGATGTTAGCTCAGTATGACTCATTTGGAATTACACATTTCTAGAGCTGTAAGATAATAAATGTTTGGGTTTTTAAGTCACCAGGTTGGTGGTCATTTGTTACAGCTGCCTCAGGAAAGTAAAATACCACACCTTTGTTCTCCCCAGTGAATTATAACGACTTATAATTATAATTTTACTTGAGTGGCCTGACCCATCAAGTCCTTACCCCTTTGTCTTGTTTCCAGGGACCTTGTCAATGGAATCTCCAATTCTGTAAGGACCTGAGCACTGTTGATATCTTCTAGTCAAATTGTCCCTCTAAAACCCCCAGAACACAATATGTGAACACACACACACACACACACACACACACACACACACACACACACCCCGTTCCAGAACAGTTCATTTCCTTCTGTCCACATATCCACATAATCAAATTCTGCTAGACCTTCCAGCCTTACAGTCCTTTGATATTTGATAACAAAAAAAATTATATGAGAGGGCACCTGGGTGGCTCAGTGAGTTGGGCCGCTGCCTTCGGCTCAGGTCATGATCTCAGGGTCCTGGAATCAAGTCCCACATCAGGCTCTCTGCTCAGCAGGGAGCCTGCTTCCTCCTCTCTCTCTGCCTGCCTCTCTGCCTACTTGTGATCTCTCTCTGTCAAATAAATAAATAAAATCTTTTAAAAAAAATTATATGAGAGTCATAAGACACATGTCTTATTTTCCTCTTGCAACTTCTTTGCTACAGAGCTAGACAAATAATCAAACCCAAAAAGCACTTGTTGCCTTAAGTGCTGAGCTGTCAGGCTTTGGTAAGGAGCTCCTCATTGAACCTGGAATCTCACTACACTGTTACAATTTCCAGCATTAGAAAACAAAGTCCTGTAGTTTCTAAATGTACCGGCCGTGAGACTCAGTGAATGGTTTCTAGAGAACTTAGATTTTTGCCTCTGATTCTGAGTGTTCACTCAGGCTGGGAGTTTCTGGCTAATGATAGACCTAAAACCCAACATGGCCATGGCGTTGCTTGAGAACACGGAAGTGCAAAGTCCTGCCCCAATTCTGTTACAGATTGAGCTACCAAGAATACTTGTTCTCTGTTCTGCCTGAATTGATTGCATCAGCCTGTTCTCTCCCCAAAACTGACTGGTGATCCTTGTCTGGTTGAGTGTTGCAAAACAGCAACTAGTTTTGTTTCTGTAAGTAGCACTTTCCTTTTTGGGAATGGCTTTCTGAATAGACTTGCACAACTGGGCTTTCTCTCTCTCTCTCTCCCTGTCTGTCTTCCATGAAAGTCAGTGTTAGTGTTTTGTGTTCTCTGTTTATGTCCTTCGAAATCCAGTTAAGTCCTTTGAAATTCAACATTTGCAGAAGGGAGGCACGGACCTCCGCGCTGAAGCCTTATGTTCGCATTTGTTTTTCAACGGAGTGAAAATAAATGAAGTGGAGTCTAATAGCAACACTCTCCCTGCTGACTCCCCTGAAATTATTGAAGTGACCACTTCCTGCCTGTGACTTACAGAGCCATTTTGCTCAACTTCAGTTCATATCATTTGGGATCCTTTTGCCTCTAAAAGCAGAAATGACTGCGGAAGTTTGCCTCTTAGGTCGGGACAAAACACTCCAGCTCTGGCTTGATTAGATCACTCCTCTTCCCAAAGCATATACAAGGGAAGCCAGACTTTAATTAATTAAAATTAGAAGGCACCAGATGTTGCCATTCATTTAAAAACAATTCCAGTGGTTTGGTGTGTGTGTGTGTTTTTTTTTTTTTTAAAGCGGGGGTGGGGGGGGAAGCAGGAGACAAGATGAGAAGGGGTGACTCAGATGATCTCCTTTATTCACCAGCAGGGAGCCTGCTCTCAGGGATAGCAGAGCAGATGTGTCCTTGCCGTTAGGTTTGAGGGTGGAAGAAAGGGGCAAAAGCGGGCATTCCACAGTATTACAAGGAACTTTAATTAAGCTGCATGCTCAGAAGTGACAGAAGCTCATTTCAAACCGGGTTCAAGGAAAACAATTTTTGAAAAATATATTAGGTGTCCTAGTTGACAAAAATGAAGGCTGAGACTGACCAGACATGCCAAATGGAGGTACTCAAAGGAAGTCGCTGATGGGTATCTATCTCTCGCTTTCAGGTCTGCTTTCTTATTCATTGGCTTCATTCTCAAGTGGGCTCTCTTATCATCCTGACAAAAGGGTTGCTCACGGAAAAATGCTTGCCCCGCTTCCTAGCCTCACAGTTCCGGACCCCTTGTGGAAAAAGAGTGGCTCCTTATCAAAAGTTCCAGTGATGTTCTAAGATTGAGTCTCACTGAATGAGGGTGGGTCGTATGTCCATATCTGAGCCAGTCACTTTGCAGGGAGTGAAATAAGCTTATTTCCTTTCTGATCACTCTCCAAGCAGAGCCATCCAGGATCCTAGCTGAGGTCCATTGAGGGTAGAAAGCGGGCAACTCCATCTGGGCCTTGGGGGGTGGGAGGCTGAGAAAGAACAGAGGTTCAGGGGGTCCATGGGCGTGTCTGGGTCAGTCCTTCCCAAATCTGTGTTCTCTTCTTGCTAGATACAATCCTCATGACAGTTTCCGCGTACAGTTGGGTGTGTCCATGTGACTGAGTTTTATGGAGTGTGAAATATGTGAAAACAGGTGTTGCTTATAGGTCCATCAAAACCTCCCAGAGCCAACTTCGGAGGCCATGAATAGAAGATGGCAGGGACACAGAATGGAAGAAGTCTGAGTCCCTAAATCTTTACTGCTTGGAAGAAAGCGACCACCAAACAGGACCACTCACTGTGGATAGTCTTTTGTTTTTATGTTGTTTTTTAATTGAGATAAAATTAGAAAGAAAAAAATAAATAAATTGAGATAAAATTGACCTATAACCGTCCATTGGGGTGTCAGGTGTATGACATAATGATGAGATGTTGGTATATCTTGCAGAACGATCTCCATGATCAGTCTGGTGAATGTCCATCACCACAAACTGTTAATATACTTTTTTTTCCTGTGATGAGGAGCTTTTAAGATTTACTCTCTCAGCAACTTTCAAACACAGACAGCTGCATCATTAACTACAGTTACGATGCTGTGCATCACAGCTTCCGGATTTCTGTATTTCATAACTGCAATTTTGAAACTTTGGGCCACCATCCCCCATTTCACCCATCCCCCACTCCTCACCTCTGACAACCATGGCTCCGTTCTTCTCTCTAGGAGTTCATTTGGTCTGTTTGCTTGCTTGCTTTTCAGATCCCACATATAAGTAAAATCATGTGGTATTTGTCTTTCTCTGTCTGATGTTTTCACTTAGCATGATGCTTTCTACGTCCATCCACATTGTCAGAAATGGCAAGATTTCTTTTCCTTTTTATCGCTGAATAATATTCCATCATGTGTGTAAGTGTGTATATATACACACACTATATATATTGTGTGTTTTTGTATACATAAATATCCTTCAGGGGACTCTGTAGATACATATATATGTGTGTAGATATATATATATATATATATGTATATATTATTATAACATTATAAATAATGTTGTAGTGAATGTGGGAGTCTATATATCATTGAGTTTTTGTTTGTTTGTTGTTTCCTTTGGATAAATACCTAAAAGCCCAATTACCAGATCATGTAGTAGCTCTATTTTTAATTTTTTGAGGAATCTCCATGCTGTTTTCAACAGTGCCTTCACCAGTTTGCATTCCCACCAATGGTACATGAGCGTTCCCTTTTCTCACATCTGCCAACACTTATTCTTTCTTGCCATTTTGACAGTGGCCATTCTAACAGGTGTAAGGTGATATCTCACTGTGGTTTTGATTTGTGTTTCCTTGATGATTAGTAATGTCGAGCACCTTTCACTTTCCTGTTGGCTACCCATATGTTTTCTTTGGAAAATGTCTATTTAGATCTTCTTCTGCCTATTTTTAAATCAGATTGCTCTTTGTGTGTGTGTGTGTGGTGTTGAGTGATGTGAGTTCTTTATATGTTTTGGATATTAACCTCTTATCAGAAACATCATTTGCAAATATGTTCCCCCTTTGGTTGCCTTTTTATTTTGTTGGTTTTCTTTGCTGTGCTGGAGTTTTTTCTTCTTGTGTTTATTTTTGCTTTTGTTGCCTTTGCTTTTGGTCTCAAATCCAAAAAATCATCACTAAGACTGATGTCAAGACTGATGCCTATGATTTATTATAGAAGTTTTATGGGTTCAGTTCTTATTCAAGATTCTATCTCATTTGAGTTAATTTTTGCATATGGTGTAAGATAGGGGTCCAGTTTCATTCTTCTGCATGTGGCTGTCTAGTTTTCCCAACACCATTTATTAAAGAGACTGTCCTTTCCCCATTGTATATTCTTGGCTCTTTTGATCATAAATTAATAGACCATATATGCTTGTGATTTTTTTCTTGGCTCTCTATTCTGTTTCATCGATCTATGCATCTGTTTTTAATACCAACACCATACTGTTTTGATTACTACAGCTTTGTTTTGTAATTTGAAATCAGGAAGCATGATGTCTCCAGCTTTGTTCTTCTTTTTTAAGTTTTTATTTATTTATTTGAGAGACACCATGCACAAGTGGGTGGAGGAGAAGCAGACTCCCTGCTGAGCTGGGAGCCTGCCGCAAGGCTCAATCCCAGGACCCTGAGATCATGACCTGAGACGAAGGCAGACACTTAACCCACTGAGCCACCCAGGCGCTCTTTTGTTCTTCTTTCTTAAGATGCCTTTGGCTAATAGGGGTCGTTTGTGGTTCCCTACAAATTTTAGGATTGTTCCATTTCTGTGAAAAATGCCTTTGGAATTTTAATAAGAATTGCTGAATCCGTAGATTCCTTTAGGTAGTATGGGCATTTTAATAATATCAATTCTTCTAATCTATGAGCACAGAATATCTTTTCATTTTTTTTATCTTCTTCACTTTCTTTCATCAATATCCTACAGTTTTTAGTGGGTTTGCTTTGAAATAGTCTAGCAAAAGAAAAAAGTTAGACGAAGGATTAAATAAAATAAAGCATCAGGAAGTTAATACATTTTAGATCTTGCTGATGGGTACATAAAAGTTCATTTTACTATTCCTCTCTACTTCAGAGAATCTCTGAACTTTTCTGTGACTGAAATGTTTTGTGATTTTTTTAAAAAAGTGTTTTTAGAAAGGTCTTCTACCGTTAACTGCCCTTTTATGAAGTTTTACTTTTTCAGAGCTTTCTGCTAGATTTTTTTTTAAATCTGTCTGCATTTTCTATCTGGGCGATTTCAAGCTCACCCACAGCTGCTTCTGTCCTTTCCAGCCTTCTTCCCTGGCTTATCCTCAGTTTCCCAGCGTGTCTCTCTGTTTTCAATCTGCATAATTTCTTTTCTGTAGCCAGAAAATGTATTTCTAGGATGCAAATCATAGCACGCATGCATCCGTTTCATCAGAAATATCTGATCACAGTCATATTGAGTCCATAGGTTTAGGCTTACTTTTCCATCCCCCAAATCATGTTATAAGGCGATGCGTGCCAGCGCCTGGAACCCATAGTCTTGCTAATTATTGTGTTTGATGTGGCTGTTTCCGCCTTTCTGAACACTAATCTTTTCTTAGGATATAGCCTTTGTCTGGATCCCAGGAATTCTCTCTTATTCCTGAGTGCTACTCTTCTCAAACCAAAATACATCCCAGACTCTTAATACTTTTTTTCTGACTCATTTTCCTTTTCTCACAAATCCAGATATCTGCATTCCTTTGCCCTTTACCCCCATTGTTCTCCATTCTTTGGGGGCGGGGTCATTAAAATTATTTCCTTTTAGTCTTGACATGACTTTTATTCCCAACTCCAGAAACTTTTAAATTCTGCTATTACGCTCTTCTGTGTGGAGTTAGCAATATGTTTACTTATCTGTCTTTCCCATTAAGCAAACCATTGGCCTTGAGCTCACAGATGGGCTTTCATCCTCCGATCTCTAGGGCCCCGGCACACTTCCTGACACAGAGGAGGAAGAGTTAATTGAATGAAGAACTTTCATAAATATTCAGACAGAGTCAGCACAGACCTACTTGTTAGATTTCTAAAAACCGGGTGAAATACATTTAGTGAAAAAAGTGATGAAATCTTTTAAAAATATTTATTTATTAAAGATTTATTTATTTGAGAGAGAGTGTGTGTGTGTGTGTATGCAAGCAGGGTGAGGGGTAGTGGGGGAGGGAGAGAGAGAGAATCTTGAGCAGAGCCTAATGCAGGGCTTGATTCCACGACCCTGAGATCATGACCTGACCTGAAACCAAGAGGCGGCACTTAACCGACTGAGCCACCCAGGGGCCCCTATGAAGTCTTAGTATAGGCACGTTAGGGTTCAGTTAAGTCCCAGTGCTTATTTCCCAGAATGCCTTTGTTTGCATTAGCCCTTAAAACAGGTGGATTTTTATTCTTACCACCCTCTCCCGATATCATCCATTTCTTCAATGATCAGCTCAAGCGCACCTTGGCTCTTCCTGAATCACCCCAATTATGGGCGCTCTCTCTCCCCTCTTTGAACTCCCACTGCTCTCTGTACCACTTCCGTGATAATTTACTGTATATCAACAAATCTAGCATATTGTCCATTCCTGCCACCGGTGCACTCATTTTATTATAAACTCAGGATTGTAAGCTCCTGGTGAACACATGGCCCTACTTAATTTTCTTCCGTATCCTGTGTTGGCCCAAATGCAGAGCTTTTGGTCTAGCGTAGTGATGACCAGATATTTGCTGAATAAATCATGTCTAGCTCTGAGTTCTATTGCCCAGCTACGCCCTGGGGCGCTGCGTCCTAGCACACTGCTTCCAGATGGCAAGCAGGGCTGAATTGGAGGAGGCTTTCAGTTTATCCTCATCCTTTCATCTTGTGAAGATAATAATACATGTTGCAGAGGGCGCTTCAGCCCTTGAAACGTCTATTTTAGTTTCTCAGGTAGGACTTCTGTCAGTGTCCATTGGAGATCCATGAACCAAAGTTCTTTACACCATTTTGGAGATGGAGACAACGTTTCCTTAAGGCCGGGGAGGGGGTCGTCTAACCAAAGCCCGAGCTGAATGGTTTTACTGGTTTAGTTTTACTGGTTGAGTTTTACTGGTTGAGTTTTCTAACGTTTTGCTGGTTGAGTTTTCTAACGTTCACACTATTCCTCTCCCATGAAGCTAGCTCTTACCTAGCTATGGCAAGCTAGAAAGATAGCTCGGGGAAAGGGAGAGGCTGTATCTAGATGACGAGTGCACATTCTGGACCTAGACAGATTCAGGTTCAAATTCTCCTCTATCCCTTACTAGCTGTGTGACCACGGGTAGACTACAAATCTCTCCATGCTTCCAATTCTCGCATCTCTAAAGCAGAAATAATCTGGTACCAACTTCATGGAGTTTTGGTGAAGATTTAATGAGACAGTTTATGTAAAGAGTGCTATGTGCAAAGGCAATTATTATTGACCATTATCTTGGTCAATTTTAGGTAGGGCAAAGGGTTAAGAATGGAAGTTTATGGAATGTCAGTCATGTTTCAGCCTTTGCTCCAAGCTATCTATAGAATGCTTCATCTGAATTTTTGTTTTCTTGTCCTACAGGTTTTCATAAAAGCCATCCTCTTTGGGAATGTAAACATTCTGTGCCATTGAAATAACATTTTTGGGGGGGCAAAAGTGCTCTCTTTCATTAAAGACTGCCTTGTTTTAGTATTCTCCACTTACTTCCTGCTTGAGAATTCTTATATTAAATTAAAAAATTAAATTTAAATTGGAATACATTGGCACTGATGTCAACAGATTTCTTTCACTTTCTAGAACTGTATGTGATACATGAAAGAGAATTCTATCCTAGGACAGAGGCACATGACTCAGAGCCGTTTTCCATTTTGAATTTCAGTTTCCCTATCCTGTGTATGATACTCATTCACTTCTGCTTAGAAATATTTTTTCTTAACAGTTTCAGAGGTTTACAAAACACTGGGAGGCTTAAAAGTTGGACACACTTTGTGCAGGACCAGCAGATGACCTACCATTCTAGAGATGAGCTCATGGTGAGAAAAGGAACCGACAGAAACAAAGCATGACTCTTTCTTACAGGAAAGAAAGGGTAGTTGTGAGGCTGCTCATTGTTCTAAGCAGTTAGGTGTGGAAAGGCAGAAGGGAAATAGGAGTGTGCTGTGCTCATCTGATAAACAGCTCGCTGTATCAGCGTGCCAAATGCAAGGCATTGCCTGGGATACTTCAACGATGGTAACTAGCCTACGCGGTCCATTGTGTGAATGTGCTTGGATGCATTGGAAGTAAAACTTTTCTTTCAGAAAAACCACAGTGACTTCCATTCAGTAACTTTGCCATGGACATTTTACGAATGATTTTCAATTCAGAAAAACTAAAAGAAGCACCAACAAAAATATGATTTTAGCAGACACTGCATAAGGTTGACGACCCAAAGTTGAATCAGACATAGACATTGCTCCACAAAAGCTTGCAATCTGGGGGTGGGAGGGTCACTTTTCCCCCAAGTTTAGTGGGATAATTGCTTTCATAAGATACAAATAAAGATTTATATCCTAGGCATATATGCAAACTGTTCCATGACGACAGGGAAATCTTCTGGGGAAAGGACTCCAAGTTCCCCAATGACAGAAAAGGTGTGGTGTTAATCTTGTATCCTATTGGCGAAGGCCTCCAAAAACGATCCTTGGACCAGGGCGCCTGGGTGGCTCAGTCGGCGAAGCATCTGACTTAGGATTTTGACTCAGGTCACGATGTCAGGGTGGAGAGACTGAGCCCCGCATTGGGCTCCGCACTCATCGTGGACTCTGCTTGAGGTGCTCTCTCCATCCTCCCTCTGTCCCTCCCCCAATCATTCACACTCAAATAAATAAATCTTAAAAAAGAAAGAAAGAAATGATTTTTTTTAAACTGAAGTGAACACTGTCAATAAAGAAGGACTAGAGATTCAGGTACAAGAGATTAAGGTTAAAGTAAGATTTTGGTGCCTCCTTCCAATTAGCATTCTTCCTCATGAGATAAGTGTTAGCAAAACTATATTAAGTGCTCGATAAGCATCTTCTCAACAGTTCTGTGAATACATGTTTTAGGTTCTATTTTAAAGAATAGGAGGGGAACCTAGCTGGCTCCATTGGTGGAACACACAACTCTTGATCTCTGAGACTGTGAATTTGAGCCCCATGTTGGGTGTAGAGATTACTTAAAAATAAAATCCTAAAGGGACACCTGGGTGGCTCAGTCAGTTAATCATCTGCCTTTAGCTCAGGTCATGATCTCAGGGTCCTGGGATCGAGCCCTGCATCGGGCTCTCTGCTCAGCAGGGAGCCTGCTTCCTCCTCTCTCTGTCTGCCTTTCTGCCTACTTGTGGTCTCTCTCTCTATCAAACAAATAATTAAAAAAATTTTTTTTAAATCTTGAAAAGAGAGAGAGAGAGAGAGAATAAGGAAATGGGTCCCAGAGAAGGGAATACCGTGATTATTAAGCTCAGACTGTCCATCACATCCCACTCCTACAAATTTAATTTACTCTCCTTCCTGATTCTAGCTACCACGGAAGACTTTTGCAGACCTTATATTAGAAGCAACCTCTTGTTGCCCCAGACTGCATATATACTTAAATTGTTTGAGGAGAGTTAAATTTAGGTTTTTAAAACTTCAGACATAATTGACACATAACCTTACATCAGTTTCAGGTGTAGAGCGTAATGACTGGATACTCGCCTACATTGTGAAATGATCACCAGAGTACAACTAGTTAACACCTGAGGCTACACAGGGATACAGTGTTTTCTCTTGGGATGAGCTGTCCTAGTAACTTTCACATATATAGTACTGCGTAATTAACTATAGTGGCCATGCTGTATGCGCCACACCCAAGACTTTATTTATTTTATAACTGTACATTCTGGCCGTCTTTCTTTTAGCTTTATTTTCAGTTTCAATAAGACTGTGTTTTTTAATTTCTCATTTTTAACTTTGAAACATTGAACCGTAAACAGGAAATAACATGATATACATGATTTTGAGTTCGGATCCTTCTTCCTGAAATATATCCATTCATTGCTCTTTTAGCAAGTTTGTGGAAGTGGTAAACTCAGTCTTTGAGGATGTTTGTAGTTTTTCTTCACTCCGGTACGACTGTGTGGATAGGACTGAATTCTCGGATAGCATTGACTCTGTTCTCTCAAAACGAAAGTAGCCTTGTGAGTGCCTTGAGTCACACACCCTAGCACGTGAAGGAAGCATCTCCAAACATTGGGGTCAGCATGCTTATTTAAGGAGGCATGTAAAATGAATTTAGTGACCACATTGTGTCTTGCCCTTTGGGTCATTTACTAAAGCACTTGTTACAGAGTTGTCTCTCATGTTTTCCTCCTTTTCCCTGGCTCTTACATTAATAACTTACAGACATTCATAAGTTGAATGATTTATTTTAGACACAAGCAGACCTCTTCCTTAGGGAAAGGTCAAAACGAAATTTCCAGTTAAGTCTTGTGAGAAGAGAGAATGGTGTGGCAGAAAAGACACCGGACTTGGCCCAGGAGGACCCCTGTTTTGATATTTTAATGCACTGATGTTATATATTTCTAGAGGTTAAAATCTGACAAATGCTAACTTCCACAGTAAGGAGGAACGATTGGCAAGTCCACAGATGATGGCTTTGTGTACACTTTTAGATCAACTGGTCCTTGGGGTCTGAGCTTAAGCCAATAAGAAAAGATGTACATCATCCTTCTCCTTACACATCCGTGGGCATGTGGGACATTGGCGTGGCCCTTTCACCCCTCACCTCTTCTCTTTTATTTATACTCTCTAATTTCCATATGAAATAGTCACGAAAAAATCAAGAGTCTGGGCTGGTCAAGGCCAAGGACTGAGGAGGCTTTGGAGTCTGTCTACCGCATACAGCCAAGACTGGACTTAGCCCAGAAACATGAGGGTGTCTTAAAGAAAATGGAAGTGCGTAAATGTGAACCAAAAGATCTCTCCTGCCAAGCTCTGAAGCCCTTTGGGTCCAGGCTGCATTGCTGTAGGATTCCACTGGAATGAGTACTGTGGTGGAGGTGGGGAGGGGTGGGGACGGAAAAGCCATCTGGAGGACACGGTTGCCTAGAGGCACTGGCAGAGCCTACGGTGATGTCAGCATCCGCATGAAGCTTGATCACACCTGTGTGCCTCTCTCTTTATCTTGGCACCTGAGCTGAGAACTGCTGGCAGAGGTGGGTAGTCTGACTACATTGATAGTCATGGGACAAAGCCTACCACGGCGTACACATCATTGGCTCTTTTAGCTCCCACGATCTCCAGCCTCAAGCACCAAGCGGTACATCTGAGCTTATTATGAGAGCAGCGAACACTAACCTTGGAGACAGTTCAACATATATAAGCAGTTTGTAAAGCACCCTGAGTATTGAGGGATAGGATGACCGTGAAGGTGTGGATTGCCTACAAACCACGCCAGGAATGGATGGCACATATTAATTTGGGCTGACAATCTAAATGTATTCTCATTTATTTAAATAAGCAGGCGGAGCCTAGGATATAAGGGTTATACTTCTGTAACCTACTTTCGTTATTTTTGGATCCAGCTGCCACATGTGGAGAGGGATCCAGAAATACATTTCAACGCCATTATCACCACGGTCCTGCCCCCACCATTGACCTCCATCTTTATCTCGCTGCTCTGGCTGAGTTCAGGAACCATGCAGAGGGACTGGCTGACCATATACACACGGAGCCTATTGAAGGGGAGTCCTTGGGGTGGCTGGTGAGATATAAGGATAGATCCCTTAGCTTTCTCTTTAATTTTCCAGACCCAAAGAAGAACAGTACGCAGATTTCTATTAGTGTGACAGAGCATAAAGTTGCTCACCATAATCATTCCTCCCCACCCCTTCCCCAGGTGTAGGACTGACCTGAACACAGCCCTTCCCTGCAATAATAAGTTTCCTAACCTTTGCTTATGCATGTAACCATGTCATTAAATTCATGCCAAAGGACTGGGAAAGGAATTAAGAGGCTATCCTTTATCTCCTCAACACACTTTTCCACTTTCCACTGACAGGAACCCATTATGACTGCACCTTGACCATGAACATGGTGGTAATGTCTGTCTAGAAGATGGAAGGAACCTGGTTTTTGGGGCTGAGCCAGGTATTTCCATGTGAAAGAGATAAAGTCCACCTTCTTCGAACTACTATTGGGTCTTTCATTAAAGTTGCTTAGCTCTACCCTAAATAATACACTTAGCTTTCATTACTGTGTCCAGGGGGGAAATTCCATTCTTACTGGAAGCTTCTGAATCCATTTGAATGTTTCAATCTGTCTCCAGTGCCTCCAAGTTCTTGGCTTTCATTTATGTCATGATTTTGCTGCTACCTGCCTTTCTGTTCTTTTGTAAAGTTCTGACCTGAGCCAACAATAATTCATCTTTTTTTTTTTTTTTAAAGAGAGAGAAAAAGAAAAAGAGAGAGCACACGTATGCAAGCAGGGGGAGGAGAGCAGACTCCATGCTCAGTGAGTGCCCGACGCAGGGCTCAATCCCACCACCCCAAGATCATGACTTGAGCCAAAACCAAGAGTCTGATGCTCAACTGACTGAGCCACCCAGATGCCCCCAGTAATTCATCTTAAAATGTGAATTAAGCAAGACGAGATTTTGCAGTGAAGGTAGAAATTGGGATGATGTTCCAGACTGTGGAGAAAATAAAAAACTCCCCCTGAAGCCAGCCAGGCTGTCCAGATTAGATAAAACCCAGCATTCACCTCCTGTGGTGTCCTTAGAATGGTAACGGCTTGGAAGTAAGTTTTCATTCCCAAGAGCTGACTGTCCACCATGCAGTCTGGTCTATAGCACACTCTGTTCTTTAGGAAGGATGGAAACACTTGGCTTAATTAAAGCTTCATCTAGTTTCAGAATCAAAACTCAATGCAGATTTATTTCCCCTGAGTCGGCTTACACAAAAAATATGGACTTACCAGGCATCATTAAACTAAAACAAGATTTATTGTCCTGTAGCCAAATACCAAACGCTCTGTGGAGGGAAAGGAAGGGTTTCGAGCCCTGGGAGTGTTGAGTCTCCTTTGGTCCAAGGAGGGACAGTGATTCTGTCTGTAGGTTCTTCAGCCTTCAGCACTATAGAAAGAACAATCTAGACCCAGAGCAAAGAACACAGAGCTCCCTTTTATGGGACTAACTGGGTGTAGTTGTGGATCTTTCCAGAACACTGAGGCCTTCAAGCGCTAGGCTACACCAACTCAAATAGCACACCGGTGCTCTCAAAGAATAAAACCGAACACCACTCCTACTTTTGCTTAAAGTTACTCCTTATCCCTAAATGAAATCCCTGCATGATAACACATTCTATTACCTCCCATTTAAGTTGAGGCCTGTAGGCTTGAAGTCATTCAGTGACACACTGGTGGCCATCTGGTGATGAAAAGAAATTTTATTACAAGCTAGTGGTTGCTGGGAGGACCTAGCATTCATAAAATGGGATTTCTATAGGTTGATGGGAAGCAGATGCTCCCATGATCATAAAGAACAATCCAAAAAATTATTTATTGATTACAAAACTTAAAATGTACCTTTATGATGGAGAGCTCTGGGGAACCCCCCTTAGTGGAAGGTTCAAATTTGGCATTCCAAAAGGCAAAACCATCTGTCATAACGTGCCTTCGTAAATATGTAATATTTCCGCCAGAAAAGTCTAGCTCAAGTGTAATCATGAGGAAGAGCCAGAGAAATTCAGAATGGAAGACATTCTATAAGGAAGTTCGTGTGGATCTCAAAGACAGGAACAAAAATCCATGTCATGAAAAGAATAGCTTTAGAGCAACTGTGTAGATCGAAGAGACATAATAAATCCAAAGTATGAACACTGACTGAATCTTAAATTTAAAATACAAAGCAATAGTTATACATTTGAGGGGAAGCAATTCTGGGCCAAGAAACGGGGAATATTAGAGGAGTGCCTCAGTGATGCAGCTGGTTAAGCATCTGCCTTTGGCTCAGGTCATGATCTCAAGGTCTTGGGATCAAGTCCCGCATTGTGGGGGGGGGGGTGCTGCTCAGCAGGGAGTCTGGTTCTCCCTCTGCTCCAGCCCCCTCCCACTTGTGTGCACATTCTCTCTCTCTCTCTCTCTCTGTCTTCTCTGTGTCTCAAATAAATAAAATCTTTTTAAAAAAATACAGTTATAAATGATATGAAACTAACTTAGGTGAGTTAGTGAGAATGTGGTTCTATAGAACAATGTCCTTATTCTTAGGGATGCGTATGGCAGCTTTTTGACAGTAAACAGAATGGAATCTGAAACTCAAGCTGTCCAACAACGAAGGGGTTTGTGTGTGTGCATGCACATGTGTGTGCCTGGGTACGTGTAGAGAGGGAGGAATTAGAAAAGCAGGAAACATTTGTTGAATCTAGGTAAAATGCATATGGGAGTTTATTGTTGCATTTTTAAATTTTTAATTTTTTAATTTAAAAAAAATTAAAAGTTGGTGAAAACACACAAGGATCTGGAAATTGATCCTCTTTAGTCTTTGTGAAGGTTTAAGCACCCCCCAGAGGGACACAGTTGCTCTGTCACCCACACTTCTGACTCCTTGCCTTTTGCCTTTATAATGCCCTGGAGACTGAGCTCTTTCCTTCTGGCTCTCAAGACGCTTAGAATTTACCTTCTGCTCACGCCAATGTTCGCAGACCCAGTTCCTGGAGAGAATGGAGGAAGGGTGCCTAGGAAACAGGGCAGTTTGCTCATGAAAATATGTTATCAGAAAAGGTACAGAGGCATCTGGCAAGTGAGTTTGAACCTAAAAACCCAGCTTTAGCCAAGAGGTAGAGAAGGTGAATTCCTGGTCTCTTCTTTCCAGACACTTTCTCCTGCCATTTCAGCATTTCCTCAGCAAATGTTCTCTTTTCCTAGCTTGGTATTTCCCAGCACTGTTTCTGAGCCCCCACCATGCCCCAGGCAGCACACTGGCATTATGGGAATATGTGAGATGACCCATGTCCTCAAGCCATAACCTCACCTATTCTGAGTTTCCTATCCCACTGAGTAAAAGAAATAAGGTAAAACTTCTTGAGTTACCCCTGAGGTCAGGTGGAGACAGGTGGAAACTAATTCTAAATCCAGTGGCATCCTCTGAGGTATTGTTGTGGTGTGGGGGATGGAGGCTGGCTTCAAGCACAGCCCAGAGAGATTTCTGATCATACAGTGCCCACTGTTCCCTCTGCTCCTGTGTTATAGGCAAGATAAGAACACTGGGCCAAGATAACAGAACCCAGTGTCCTGATACTGAGATAAGGAAGAGACCAAAAGCTCTGGGAAGAAAGGTTATCTCTTCAGAGAGCAGGAGGGATTTCCATATAAGCAAATTCTGTGGACCAAAAGACCAGGTGAGTTGCTCCAGGCCTGGCATGGAGGTGACCATGAGCTCCAAGGCCCATGGCCAGGGAAGTCAGCTTGCCTAATTCCCAAGGCATCCTTGTGTTCCATGGAATGAAACAGAATAGGAGGGCAGCCTGAGTTGAACTGTTAATAATCTTGGGGAAGATAGTGTTTATATGAGTCACATGGACATGAGCCAAGAACATGAAATGCATTTCCAGCTAAAAGTTAAACTTTTTCCAGAGATAATGATGGTTATATATTATTAAGTGACCATTAGAGGCCAGGTGTAAATGCTGAATATTTCACTCATCCTTTCCATAAAGTACACAAAAGTGAGTCTCATTATCCCATTTTACCCAAGATGGCGGGAGCTTAGGGAAATGAAGTAATTTCCCACATCAAACACCCTGAAAATTATGGAGCTAATACAAAGAACCCACATTGTGGTCCTGACAGCAATGTTATTCTTTGAGTTGATCCTTTATTTGCTCAGCATTTGGTTACCATTTAGTTGTGAGAGCACAAAAATTATTAACTTACAAGCAATCCAAAATATTACCACACCCTCCTCAAACTTACCCACTAACGGGCTTTGTCTCTTCCTGTTCCTTCTCCTCAGATCAAGGAAGTGGGCAGATGCATATGCTTGTTTGGATTTGGGAGAAATTGTTCTAAGAGTTTAGAGAAAGGGAAACAGGAGGATCTGTGGCATGACGGGGAACTGGATGTGGGAGGAAGTGAGAGTCACCCTCGGGGGATTTGGAAGAGTCACTTTTATCCACTTTTGTTCCTACAGGAACCAGAGAAAACAGGCTAGGCACTGCTCCTCCCCAGGAAAGAAAGTTCTGGAGCAGGAGACTGCAAACATCCCAGGCTACACAGAGCAGAAAGGTCCCCAAAGGAAATGTGACCTTCATGGACCTTCACAGACGTTAGTGCGACTAAAAAATCCTAATACACTTGGTGAGATTAGATTTCCGGTAAAAAATGGCAAAATGACAAATTTGTGTCCAGACCAAAAGTGCCTGGGCCTCTTGTCAACACAGAGACAAAGGGCGATGAGGAAATTCGATTAAAAATTTATAGACATTGTTAGAAGGGTGCTGGGTTAACGTGGATGTAGACATTGGGGATTGGAGTCAAGTTTTTACAAATACCCAAAGCTAGAGAAGTCTCACATGGGAATCTGGGTTATCTTTTGGAATCTCAACTGATATTATACAGAGCCTCTTGCTTGCCCTCCCTCTGAGGACAGCAGTTCATCCCTGGGAACTCCGTCAGGTGGACACGTCCATGGAGACAGGGAAACTGTTGGACGTAACTCTGCCACGATGGTTGGCAGAATGGTGTGGAGCTTCCAGGTGTCACGGTGGCCAATTCAGACAATGAGCCAAACTGAAAGTTGCGATCAAGGCTTTCATCACCTATTGTGACAGCACAAGCAAGAGTCCTCCAAGAGAAGCACCAGCTCCCTCTTTCACTTTCCATGTTTTCCCGTCAAACAGCCTTGTGGGGAGATCAGATGACATGGCGCGCACTGCAGATGGGAAAAGCCATCTTGGTGCTGATGGATCCCAGACTAAAGGTTCCTGCCTCTTTAGGACTCAGAGATAGGAAAATGAGGAAGGGACAGGAGTGAGAAAGTACTGAGTAAGAGTGGAAAAAGTGCCTTGGTCAAGACCCCGGACCAAAGAGGTCAGTGCCTCAGCTGGGACCCCCTGAGGAGGCGTCTGGGCTGGGATGCACACCAACAGAATGGAAAGTGAGATGGGGAAGGTGGAAAAGCCAATCTAAGGTAACTTAAAAGCAAGTGATTGCTGGAGTGACCTGGAGATCAATCCCAGTGGGGAGCCTTTGAGAAACTGCAGAGAACACACATCAGAATTGTCCAAAGAGGGGCAAGAATTCTTTTCTTCCTCAGGAGTGGAGGATAATTCCTGAGACCTCACTCCCCAGTTCTTGCTGCCTTTCCTAAGCACAGACTGAATATAAGGGGGACGGAGGCTCCCAGGTGGAACGTTGCAGGAATGGACACTGTCCGCAGGAGTTATTTGCCGTGAGCCAGATCCAAATAGCACCTACTCTAGGGAACTTGGCCTTGAAGATGGAAAAGCAAAGGCAATTACCCTGCGCCTTGTCGAATCGGGTCTTTAAGAATTATAAATCATCGTAAAGGTGTAAAAGACTGTGCCTTTTTGAGAAAATCTGGTAGCTTCTCAGAGGTTGTGGATGGAGCTTATGGTTTCTGGGACTCGTATGTCAGGGGGCTGGCCGCACAGCCACAGGAAGGGGAAGGATTTTATACAATTCTCAAGCCTTCTACAAAGTGCTTAGGAGTGCGGTTTGGGACATCAGACCCCCATGGGGCTCAAATGAGTATTTGGCCCTCTATGTTTCCACTAATTTTACTGTGGCTAAAAATAATTCAAGAGGAAAAAGGGACGAAAGATGAAACGTCAGAGAACAACATCAAAGAGGGAAGTCAGGTTTGGAGATGGCAATCCAGGCCAAGATATGAAGCTCACGTGGGTGTGACTCAGCTCATTGAGTTAGAGTACCCCACCAACTCTAGAGTACCCCACCTACTCCAGAGTACCCCACCTACTCTAGAGTCCTAGAGATACAAGATGGACACCATACTTTTGGTCATGGAATTTCTCAGGTAAGGTGGACCTTATGTCTTCTGATTTGCTTCCAAATGTAATTTAATTTGTCCTCCCAGAGAGATGGGAGGAAGAGCCGTGTACCCATCTTTGGTGGGGACGTAGGGCACAGTTTTTTTGTTTTTTGGTTTTTTTTTTTAAAGGACAAGTGACAAAGTACACTGTGAGGTAGAAACAACCCATCTCTTCTTGCTGTTGAAGGGATTTGTTTTTGAGGCAGGTTGTACCTGTGGAGGAAGCCGTCTTATTGTCCCTCACAAATAGATGATCATGAGAGGTTACAGAGGCTGGAGTGACAGGCTGTGTGGCCCCTTAAGGGGAGCTGAGGTGGGAGGACCCCCGCTGAATGGTGCTTCTTCTTAGATGGGAAGATCAGCAACCCAGGGCAGGACCTTGGCTTTGAGGAAATGTGGTGGAAGAAATTTAACCTACCTTTACAGCACTTGGGAACAGATTCTGCCTCAATCGATGTCCGTCCTCCACACATACAGCCTTCACCCCCACCGCCCCTACTAGAGGGTGCTGGGGTCACCCGCCCCTCGTTTGCCTGGGTTAGAACAGTGGTGGTCCAGTCTAGGAAGCAGAAGAGATACTGTCCAGGTATTTAAGCTACCAGGCTGGGTAAGAAAACTCCTCCAGAGTCTCTGCAGGCACAGAAGCCCCATAGTACTTCTCAGCTTTAAATTCATAATTGTTCTCAGAGATGGGTAGACCAGAAGCTTAGGTCTTGAGGATGCCCCAGATTTACGGTTGGTTATTTTTCTCCCCAGGCTACGTCATGATAGAGGTATCACCAAGCCTGTGGAGCTGGAATACCCAAATTGGGCAAGAAGATGAGATTAGTGGACTTTCAAGCTGAATGGCAATTTCCTGTCAACCTGGTTCCTTCCCCTTGGATCATCCCATAATTCACCTCCAGAGGTTTCACATGCAAATGGGAATCAGAAGCATCCATATAAAAAAAAAAAAAAGCAGTTGAGTATTGCTGGTACTATTTGGAAAATAGTCTTCTTTCCAGATGGGAAAAGGTAGAGATTGGTCCATACCTTTGTGTGGGTGATGAAAGGTGCCTCCAGGTGTGGGCAACTGCTTCTATAAATGACCCCAGTTCCTTTTATTTGATTACTTTTAAGAAATTTAAATTTATTAAAATTAAAATTTAGGGGCGCCTGGGTGGCTCAGTGGGTTAAGCCGCTGCCTTTGGCTCAGGTCATGATCCCAGGGTCCTGGGATCGAGCCCCGCGTCGGGCTCTCTGCTCAGCAGGGAGCCTGCTTCCTCCTCTCTCTCTGCCTGCCTCTCTGCCTGCTTGTGATCTCTCTCTGTCAAATAAATAAATAAAATCTTTAAAAAAAATTAAAATTTAATTTTAATTAAATTTAAAATTACATTTAAAAAAATTTATTTAATTTTATTTTTTTCATTTTTTAAAAATTTAAATTCAATTAATTAACATAGGATGTAGTATTGGTTTCAGAGGTAGAGGTCAGGGGTTCATCAGTCTTATGTAACATGCAGTGCTCATTACATCACACACCCTCCTTAATGTCCATCACCCCACCCCCTCACCCCCGACTCCTCCAGCAACCCTCAGTTTGTTCCTATGACTGAATCTCTTATGGTTTATCTCCCTCTCTGATTTCATCTTGTTTTAGTTTTTCCTCTCTTCCCCTATGATCCTCTGTTTTATTTCTTAAATTCCACAGATGAGTGAGATCATATAATTGTCTTTCTCTGACTGACTTATTTCACTCAGCGTAATAGCCTCTAGTTCCATCCATGTTATTGCAAATGGTAAGATTTCAATTTTGATGGCTGCATAATATATATATATATATATATATATATATATATATATATATATAGCATAGTGTGTGTGTGTGTGTGTGTGTGTGTGTGTGTATCTATCTCACATCTTCTTTATCCCTTCATCTTTTGATGGACATTGGGGCTCTTTCCATGGTTTGGTAATTGTAGACATTGTCTCTATAAACATTGGAGTACAGGTGCCCCTTTGGGTCCCTGCATTTGTATCTTGCCTCAATTTTGAGAAGTATATCCTGATGACCTATATTTAGTTGGAAAATCATTTGTTCCATTCTTGAGAATTAAGGTGAAAGTTCACATTTTTCTCATTAAACAACAACAACAAAAATTCCCAGTACAGAGGAAGTCAGTACTAAGAAAGTGTTTTGTTCCACTTTTTCTAGTCCATTTTTTCCCTGGAACTGGAGAATTGGAGGGGCTGTAACCAGGAAACTGGATATCAAACTAACTGTACTAATACATGAATCCAAATCGAGGTACTGAATGGAATGTTTGACTTTTAGAAACGGAATCATGGCTGCCCACCTGGTGGTGGTCTCTCTCTCTGAGACTCTTTTTTCTTACTTTTTTTTTTTTTATCTCACGCATTTTTTAAATTGAAGTATAACTAACTAACATACAGAGTTAGACTGGTTTCAGATATACAGTTTAACGATTCAACAATTTTGTGCTTTTCTCAGCGCTCATCACGGCAAGTGGACCCTTAATCCCCTCTGTCTGTTACACACGCCCCCATCCACCTGCCCTCTGGCCACCGTTGTTTTCTGTATTTAAGAGTCTGGGGGTTTTTATTTGTCTGTTTTGACTTTTCTGTTCTTTTGTTTCTTTTGTTTTGTCTCTTAAACTTGTGTTTGAGTGAAATTACATGGTATTTGTCTTTCTCTGTCTGATTCATACCACTTAGCATAAACCCTCTGGCTCCATGTCTTTGCAAATGGCAAGATTTCATTCTTTCTTATGGCCAAGTAATATTTCATTGTGTGTGTGTGTGTACCCTAGCTTTGTTATCCGTTCATCTGTCAATGGGCACGAGGATTATTTTATTTTAAATTTCTTCCCATTTTGTCATTTAGTCCCATAGTCCATGAATCTTTATTAATAACCCCCGGTAGGGGCATCTGGGTGGCTCAGGCATTAAGCGTCTGCCTTTGGCTCAGGTCATGATCCCGGGGTCCTGGGATCGAGCCTCACATTGGGCTCCTTGCTCAGCGGGAAGTCTGCTTCTCCCTCTCCTATTCCCCATGATTGTGTTCCCTCTCAGTGTCTCTCTCTCTGTCAAATAAATAAAATCTTAAAAAAAAAAAAAAAACCCTCACATAAAGCCTACCTCTTCTAGAAACTGGAAGTGGGGTGGTCATCCAGAGTTGATTGCCTTGTGATTTCCTGAAAGCTCTGTGACTCTTCCCACCACATGGACAACACTCTCCTCCTTCAGGATGCTTCCACATTGCACCCATCTGTTTCCTCTCCACATATTCACTTCTCACATAACAGCAGCCACTCCATATCTCACCCCTCAAACTCCGCCACAACGTCCAGACCCAACTTTGGTTGCACTTCCTGCACAAAGCCTTCTTCCTTCACTCTGTAGTCCAGTGTTGGTCCTTCCCCTTCTCAACCTTTCCAAGGTAGCTCCTCTCAGTTGCTTTGGCAAGTGCTTGAGCCCCTCCAGTTGTCCATGGGAAGTTGTCCATATCGTGTTCTAATTGTACTGGGACATAATATCACAGGACTCTCACGCTAGATGACAAAACCCATGAAAGCAGGAACCAGGCTGCATCTCTTTCTGCCAGAGCCTTGGTACTCAGCCTTTCATTGGCTCGCTCCCTTCAGCCTTCAGTCTACGAGCAGTCAGGGAGCCCCAGCTGTGGGTGGGACTCGATTGGCCAGACCCTGAGAGGCAAAGAAAGATGGAAGCCGTTGGCGTCAAGAACTCTCAGCCGTGGGCCAAGCAGCAGACTGAATGGATGGCCATAATGGAGGGATTAACAAAAGCCAAGCAGAGCCAAGGCGCACAGCAAACACTATCTCTGGGATAGCTGATCCGACTCGATTCCACTGTACAGAAGCAAAGCTTCCTCCTATGAGCCGCTGACATTCATCTTGCCTTCATGTCTATTTGCCAAAATCGTTACCTGCCTTGAGCCATCTCTGCCTGACAGTGTGTTACATTTTCCTTCCAACACTGACCTCACATTCCACATTAGAGCATCCGAAGGGCTCACAACAGCCAATAACAAAGGTAAAACACAAATGCCCTCCATCTGGACTCCACCCAAACCTGCCAAATCAGAGTCTATGGGAGTGTGACCCCGGCATGGGTCACTGTTACTTCTTTTCTCATTTCACTTGTTCATGGGAAAGTCCTTGATGGCATCTTCTTCCAGTAGAGGGCTGCTTTGTCTACACTGATAATCTGTTGGTCTGTGTAGGCGCCTTCCTGAACGATCTCAGCTCCACCTCCCGGAGAGCTTGCTGCCGCTTCTCCATCAGCACCTGCCGCCTCACCAGGCCCTCTGAGGTGAGGGAGGCGGCCTCTCTGCTTACACCTCCTGCACCGACCTCTGCAGGCTTTCAGCTTTTCTCCTGCAGCCTCCTCACCTCCCTCAGCCTCCACAGAATCGAAGAGAGTCAGGGCCTTGCTCTGCATTAGGCTTTGGCTGAAGGGGATGCAGTGGCCAGTTTGACCTTCTAAGGCAGACCACTGACACTTTCCCCGTATTGGCAATAGGGCTGTTATGCTATTTTATCATCTCTGTGTTCACGGAATAGCACTTCTAATTTCCTTCAAGAGCTTATCTTTTGCATTCACAGTGTGGCTAACTGTTTGGCACAAGATACCTAGATTTTGGCCTATCTCAGCTTTCATCATGCCTTTCTCATGAAGCTGAATCATTTCTACCTTTGGACTTAAAGTGACGGGTGCATAACCCTTCCTTTTGCTTGAACACTTAAGGGCCATTGTAGGGGTATGAACTGGCTGAATTTCAATTTTGTTGTGTCTCAGGAAGTAAGGAGGCCCGAGAAGGAAGCAGATAGGAATGGCTGGTCGGTAAAGCTGTCAGGACACGCACCTTGACACTGGGAGAAGGAAGAGGAAAATGAAGGGGGGGAAACAAGATGGGCAGATGTGGACTCCGGGAAACAAACTAAGGGTTTTAGGGGGCGGGGGTGGGGGGATGGGTGAGCCTGGTGATGGGTATTAAGGAGGGCACGGATTGCAGGGAGCACTGGGTGTTATACGCAAACAATGAAATCATGGAACTATGTCAAAAACTAATGATGTACTGTATGGGGACTAACATAACCTAATTAAAAAACAAAAAAGAACACGCACCTTGAATAAGCTTGGTTTGTGGTGTCCCCCCAAATGACAACAATAGCATCAAAGACTGCTGATCCACAGATCACCATAACAGACCAAATGCAGTGAAAAACTTTGAAATAGTGTGTGAATTACCAAAATGTGATGCAGAGATGGGGCGTGAGCACATGGTCTTGGGAAAACGGTGGGGATAGACTCACTCGACACAAGGTTTGCAGCAAAACTTCCATTTGTAGAAAAGGCAGTATCCATGCAGGGCAAGAAAGCAAAGATCAATAAAAAGACATTTGCCTCTACAGATATCTGTTGAATGAATCAGGGAACTCAGAGTGACATTAATATGAACACACATAGATAGACAGTATGTTATCTATGACGGCTCATGGGTAGATGCTAGTTTCAAACCACAGGTCCCAAACTTTGCTGTACATCAGAATCATCTGGGGATGCCCACATGAAACCCTGTGTCAGGGAAGGCACGATGTGTGGGCGTGACAAAGAAAAACCTGTATTTTCTCAGGATTCCCAAGTGATTCCAAAGTGTAGCCAAATTTGAGAACGACCCTCCCAGAAGCTGTTTAGTGCGGCTGATGAGTGTCTAGAGGACGACCGCTCATATTAAGTAAAGATCTTTGTAACATATACTATAAAGTAAATACAGTGCTTGGGTTTCTAAAAGAACACGTTTATGTACGTACTTTAAGGAACCAGTCTTTTTTTTTTAAGATTTTATTATTTGACAGAGAGAGAAAGAGATCAAAAGTAGGCAGACAGGCAGGCAGAGAAAGAGGGAGAAGGAGGCTCCCTGCTGAGCAAGGAGCCCGATGCAGGGCTCCATCCCAGGAACCTGAGATCATGACCTGAGCCGAAGGCAGCGGCTTAACCCACTGAGCCACCCAGGCGCTCTAAGGAACCAGTCTTACAGCTATCTGTGTCCGTACTGAGTTAATTATAAATGTTGTGAAGGGTAATTCCAAAGGAGTGAATGATTTAAAAGCCTGCGGTGTGCACTGTGTGAACTTGACTGTGGCCTGATGCCTGACATTCTTACGAGCGTTCCAGAGGCTAGGACTCCAAAGAGTTTATCTGCTAGTGGGAAATACCATCTAACAACAGGAACCGAAGCCCAGAAAGTGCAAGGAGGGTGAAGCCCACCTAGGAAAAGAAAAGGTAACAGTCGAAAGAATAGAAAAATCAGCTCATGGGACAAAAATTGTGGATTGCTGGTAGTCCTAGGAATTTAATAGTAGGATATAAGGTGAAACATTATGCTCTATTTTGTGACAGAAACCCCAGGACATGGTACTAATAGAAGCAAAAAAAAAAAAAAAGTGATGGGAGGGGGACACGTGGGCGCAGTCCGTATTAGCAGTAATGGTCATCTGCTATTACTATGCCCACACGCCCCAATGTTCTCTGTGTGTTCTCATGATTCATCTCTCTCTAGCAACTCTGTAAAGTAAGTAAGATTGTTTCCACTTGCCAGATGATGAAACAGAGGCTCAAAGAGTTTCATTTCCTAAGGTAATAAAATCGGAGCCAGGATTCAATTCAGATCTGGGTCTGCGGTTCCCATCCTGTGCATCACACGGAACCGTGGGAGCCAGTCCCTCCCCTGCACTCTCGCTGCTGCCCGTAGCTTATCTTTAAGAGAACAGGATTGCCAGTTCCTTAGGTTCCTGAACCGATCCCAGGCCATCTGCCCCTGAGGTTGCCTGGGGCAGCTGGGTGGAGACCGGGAGAAATTTGATCTCCTACGCTTGAGGAAGCTGGAAAAGCTTAG
The DNA here is from genome assembly GCF_022355385.1 of Mustela nigripes. Taxonomy (NCBI): domain Eukaryota; kingdom Metazoa; phylum Chordata; class Mammalia; order Carnivora; family Mustelidae; genus Mustela; species Mustela nigripes. The sequence goes on along the minus strand of NC_081560.1, from coordinate 117,046,506 downwards.
GAAGATTTGCTAGCACAGATTTGGATAAATGACGGTAAAAGGAGCTTGTAAGGGCCTCTGACATCAGCTTCCCCCCCCCCCCCCTCCAAGCAGCTTAGCCTTAGAATGATCCTCTGGAATCCCTAGAAGATATTTGTTCCCATATTTGCAGAAATACTTAAGGAGAAAGAAGACAGTGTGTAGACTGTCTCCTTGGACATTTTTAGAACTTCCGCCAGCCATGGCTAAGGGCAGGCTCTTGCTGGCCTGTTATGCCGAGCTCCTGTGACTCATGGCTATGTCCTCGCTGTCCTTCCAGCTGCTCCCCCTGCATCCCTGGCTTGCATCACTAGCTTTCCTCACTCGCGACTCAGCCCCCACTCCACTTTCTGAAGATTGCGTCACACGAGTGGCTTATGGGCGAGGCAGCATTTCACTGAGGCAGGTCCAGGGCAGAAACTTGTGTGCCACTATGACCACAGTCTCCTCTTCCTTCAGTTCTATGGCTCTCAAGACACCACTTTCACTGCCTTTTCTCTCCATGTGCTCCCCCCTCTCCCGGCTTGACTTCTGTGTGCCTGCAGGCTGTCCACGCACCCCGTCATGTTACCCCTGGACCCCCACATTAGAATCTCTCCACCCCGCCGTGTTCTTTCTCCACCTGAGCACTTGCCAGGGTCAAAACTCCGCACTATCCAACTGCCTGCATCTCTACTCCTACAATCTATTGTGGAAGTACACCCATGCTTGCACACGCGCACGCACACGCTATGCAAACTGACATGATTATAATTCCTTATATCTGATCTGAGCTGGATATTCACCACCACTTAACAGTCCTTTGTATTTGAGCCAGAGCTGTATATTAGGCATTATAGTATTACTCTGGAATCAGATGATATATTTTTTTGAAAAATCACTTCTCCTTTGTCATTGTCTTCAGATTTTCCTCTAACTGTTCCTTTGCCGGCACGAATGTGGTCTTGCCTTTCTTCTCCTGTCATTTAAAGGTTTCCCCAAAGTTCTGTTTTAATTCTCTCCACTTCCATTGTGTGCATTTTCTTATGCCTCCATGATACCCACCATCATCTGCGACCAGCAGCTCTATTTTAATCTCTACGGCAAGTCTTAGTAGAGTTTTCAGTTAGAGCCTTCTACAAACCTACGCACCTGGCTTGAACCACGAAGGAAACAATACTCACCTCGCAGGTGTCTGGGGATATTGAGAGGATTGAAGGTGATGGCGTGCGTGGAGTGCAGCTTCTGAAAAAAGGAAGGGCTCCATAAATGAGAATTATTGCTCTGTTCTATATAGAGGTCAGATTCCCGGGCTTTCCGTAACACAGATAGCAGAGTGGTAGGTGTGATGCGGGAGACAGCTGACGTGGGTGGGGAAAGAGCCCTGCCTATTCACTGGACCTGGTAGGTTGTTTCTAGACCCCAGTTCTGACCATGAATGGGAAAATCTGACGTGCATTGTCCTGTATGCATTTCATACCCAGCACAAGAGTCAGAAGGCATGTCTACTGTTTCCTTGATTTCCAGATAGTGCTTAGCCCGGATTTTGACTATGGATAGACAAGGAATTAGGAAGTATTGACAGTTGGGGTGCCTGGGTGGCTCAGTTTGTTAAAGCCCGTGCCTTTGGCTCAGGTCATGATCCCAGGGTCCCGGGATCAAGCCCTGCAATGGGCTCCTTGCTCAGCAGGGAGTCTGCTTCTCCCACTCCCTCTGGCTGCTGCTCCCCCTGCTTGTGCTTTCTCTCTTTCTCTGTCAAATAAGCAAAATCTTAAAAAAAAAAAAAAAAAAAGGAGTGTTGACAGTTGTACCTAGATAAAAAAACAAAAACTGTGGATGCCAAATGTTTCAAATGATCACAACTGCCTGATGCTTAGTTATGATGTTTTCTTTTTTTTTTAATCAGGAACAAAATCACTACAGCTCCAGTGGGCAATGTTCAGCCCCCATTAGATACTAGGCGAGGAGTTTTAGAGAGGACTTTTTTCTCACTGTTTCTCGCTATGAATTTGCTCTTATAAATAGATAGGCAACCCTTTGATCACAAAAGGAGTTACACATGAATGCAATCAAAAAGAGCATCTGCTAAGAATCTCTTCTCCCTTCTCAGACAAATAGGCCTGATGGGGCCGTGAGCTCTGGCTGGGATGCAATTTTATGCAAACCTGAGTTGGTGATCGTTTATCAAAAGGAGTGACCCAAAACATAGCCTCTCCATGGGATGGTAAAAAAAAACAACGTGGCTGAAATTCACTCCTAAGACTTTATTAAGGAACCCACCAGAGATGCATACAAGAATTTATGAGCATATCTGCATTCTTTTACAATAACAATATACTGGAAACAGGCAAATATCCACAAGTAGAACAGAGACTCAATCACTGGGGCAGCCATACAACCCACCGACAGAATTGCAACCAAATGTGTTCAAATGCTTACACGATTCTACACAGAAAACCAGGAAATGCCCTAAGTAATCTCATTATTTTTTTGGCAATGATGCTTTTTGCATACTACATGGACTACAAGAGAGTGTGACCATAAGTTTTATATGCACTAGGAAACCAGAAGATTCCTTTGATCCCTTGATGGAGGTGGTCTGAACCGAGCTCACAGCATCTCTGAGGTATGCCTGTATTTCAGATTATACTCAGGAACTGAAAAAGATAATGGGCCACAGGTAAGAGCCTTCTCTTAATGATTACAGTGGGTCTCATGTGCCTTAGTGAGGGGAGAAGATAGAGCTTGGAGGTTCATCAGTTGAGAATGGGAAACAGAATGCAGAGATTTTCCCAGTGCAAGTCATGTTATCCATGCAGATAAGCTAAATGGTCTTCTACCTCTTTCCATGCTTCCTATATACTGCCAATGTCTGCCATTCTGTGTCAGAGCACAAGAATTTAAAGATATGCCTGGGATTCACAAATGTGTTCTTGGATGTTTGTCCCTCTGGCTCTGTATCCAGCCCCCCTTTTGTGGCAGGATTGGGGGTTAGCTCTGATTTGGGATTATTGACTTTCAGCCATCCCCTACCACTCCCCAACCATTCATTTTTCCTTCTTGGTCTCAATGCCCCCAACTTCTTGATCTCAGATATCCTCTTTGGGTTTTCATGAAGAAGTCTTTTAGTGTCATGAACAAGTCTATCAATAATGATTTTGGGGGCTGGCCTGAAGCCACTCCTTGTGTGCTGTGTCCATGGGCAGTCCCCTGGGCAAAGGGAAGGCCCTGAGGTGGGGCTAGCCACAGACTGCCCAGTAGGTCCAGACCACAATCCTTTTCCAGCCCCGTGTGGGCAGCTTCTTGAGCACGTTGAAGGCCATGAACTGTACCCATGATCTGACTTTTGCATGTTAGCTGTTATTTCCAGAGAAAACTGGGCCTATGCCCATGGTTACAAACAACATGAGATTATGTCCATTTGGGGGAAAATTAAGTGATAGCTTGCACGCTCCTGAATACAGGCCAGTGGTTTGAGCTTCAGGGTTCTCTTTCATTGTTGTTCTAAGGGAAACTGGAGGAAATTATAAGTTCTCAGTTATTCTTTTATGGGCCAGAAAGTTACGATGCATATAAAAGTGTATCTCCAATATAAGGAAGTGACACTAATTCTAGGAAGAAGAGCAGGCCGTCTTCCTCCACTGTGCTACCTGATGCGTACATGCAGTGGAACTTCAGCATTCATGACCTTGACCTCTACAGTTTTCAGCCAGAGACAGGGACTGTCCGTGACACATACATAGTAATAAACATTTTGAATAATAAACTAGAGTCTGGCGCATTCCACAATCTGAACAGCTTAAGTATCCAACGGAAAATTCTCTCGTCAAAGGCGCAGGCTGATTCTATCTTGTTCACATCCAACACAATGTTTGACAGGCTTCATGTTGGCCGAGGGAAAAAAATGAATGAATCAGACTTTTTTGCTTATTGGTCATAGCTGTGTGTAACTCTTGTCTGTTAATAGATGATCTGTTGCGAAAGTGGTCACGGGGTGAGAAATAAAACTTGATAAAGCCAATTAGCTTTTGTTGTAAAACTGCCTGGGAAACTGATGCTTCTCCTTGGAAGTAGGATGTTGTAGGAAGTCTAAATGCAGACTCTCTATTTTTAGGTTGGAATTATGAATGTACCGTCATTCATCCAAGAATTTTTTTTCCCTCTGGCTGCTTCTTTCATGAGAGGTATTAAGTTAGAAAATGGGGAGAGGGGGCTGAGACCACTGATGGTCTGTTGTACACTAATAATCCGCAAGTCGTGGATTACTTCTTAGCTTAACCTTGAACCTGAACGTTGTCTTCATGTGTGTGTTGGGGTTTGGGCTGTCAGGTGGGGCACCAGGAGAGCTGGTGAACGGGGTAGTCTTTCCAAATATTGCAGTTACCTGTTCAGAGGCATTTGGTGGTAAATGCATGTAAGTTACTGGTGAATTTTAATTTCTGGAGAACACCGGGTGCTGTGTGTGTAGTTACAGTAAGCCCTGTGGGAGTCAACTAAATAGCCTTTCCTTCCTTCAGAGGAAGGAGGCAGGAGGAAGAAGAGAGAGGGGAAAAGGGAAGAAGGGCAGGGGAGGGAGGGGAGTAGGAAGAGAAGAAGGAAGACAAGAACAGAGAAAGGAGCAACTAATTAATTTCAATAGGTTAATATTTCCACCTTCTCCATTTTGACAGCATTATCAAAACCTTTTCATTATGCTTAAAGAGTTAATAGTACAACTGACCATTAACCCGGGGCAAAAACCAGAAGTCCAAATGAAACAAGATTGTTTCCTACATGATCTTTCCCCACAATTCCTTCTTGTCCTCCTGGTCTGTCTTAGTTGAACGCTCAGGGGACTTTTGCTCAACCTATGGCTGGAGCAGCTCCCTCTCCCCCCAGCCAGGCTGCAGACCCTCACGAAGAGGCCTGCTTGCTTTGCGCCCTTGTCTTTTCAGTAAGTCTCACGTTCACTGAAACCCCTAGGCTCTCCAGGTATCCCCCCATGCTTTCCAGGAAGCTTAGGCTCTTCTCTCATTTTGAGCTCATGACATACAAGGTTATTTTTTTTCTCCTTAATTCTTCATTCTATTCCAAACAACCAGAAACAATCCAATCGATTTTATTAAACAAATAACAACCCACATACACAAGCTATAACAGTGACAAAAATGTCAGCTTCTTGCCATTTGGGGAGACCCACATGACTAGGTTCACAGGAATAACCAATACGAAAGTAGTCATAAAGGGTTTTAACCAATATGTCCAGGGAATGGAATGGGAAACAGTAATGGGTCTTACATTTCTACACAGTCTTAGAAGCTGCTATTTTAACAAGGATCAAGAGCTTATGTACAAGACCACAAAACAAAGCCCCTTTGAAATGTGGTTCTGTCGGTGATCAGTTCAATTTTGCACAGTATACGGTACTGGAAGTGTTGCTAAGGTTTAGCATCGCACAGAGCTCTGTAATGGCCAGAGACTTGGTATGCAGATGCTGTTTAGCCCCACAAGATGATGAGCCTGGCAAGTGAGAAGATCCATCTAGAACACTGGTCTTCGGTCAGAGAGTCTTAGTTGAGAAGTGTCTATATTTACTGCTTCGCTGTGCCATGGCTGTTTACTGATATGTATTATACTTCATTTGCAAAGATGAGACAGCCTCTCTCTAGGTAAGTGATACACCTTGAATGTTTTTTTTTTTTGTTTGTTTGCTTGCTTGTTTGGCTCTAGAGTACATTGCCGTAGGCAACACGCGTGTTTCTCACAAGTGAAATGCAAACAAGAAATTTTATCAATGAATCATGATTTTAGTGTAGAAAATGCTCTTGTGGGGAAAGTATTGTGTCTTGTTTCTCTTTTGATCCTTGGGTCCTAGAACACTGTAATATGAACGAGCTCCATATTAATGGATATATGCTTCCATGAATCAGGTAGGATTTCAAAAACACCTTCCTTTGGTAGATACTTCTGACTCCTGTTTTGGAGTCTGATCTACTCAGTTGTGGGAAGTGAAGGGTGTAGGTACCAGGCTGTGAGCCTGCTGATCTAAGCCCTCCTTGCTGACATGCTAGGAATTCCCAGTCAACGTTCATGGCAACTCAGGGAGCCCTTTGGGTAGAGTGAGGATGGTGGAGACTGGACTCTCAAAGAATCTGTATGTGGCTGTTTTATACAGACTGAGGTGGTGAAGTGCGATCTCATGACTTCAAAGAAAATCATAGAATCCCACACCTCAGAGATCCTACCCCCTTACAAGAGCTTGGACTGAAATTCTCTTCAAGTATAAAGAACTTCATTCAGATTTCTCTGGAATGAGGGAAATGCAATAAATACACCGTAAGGACTCCTGAAATAGGATTTTCTTGTTCCTCTCTCTTCCAAACCACAACCATGAATTAAGGAAAGAAGGAAATTCTATTTTCCTTCCAGCCCAATCCTGGTCCCCACCTTATTTCTCACCGACCAGAAGTATGATCAAGTAAAACTTATTCACTAGCAGCAAGGGGATCTCTTTTCCTGGTTCTGTTCCCCAGTCAGCCCTTCTCAGATCCACTCTGGCCTCCCAGACCTTACAAGACCGTGATTCCTAGCAAACATCTGAGGAATAGGAATTCTGACATCATAACAAGAGTCCTTTCCTAAACTAAACAATACTTACAAAAACCATATAGTCACCCTTCAAAGAATTCATTCTCTAGTTTAAAAAATTCACACTCCGTGTCTTAAAGTGAGTCACACTTAGCAAGTAAAAGAGCTTGTTCCATGTTATTCATACTTCAACGCTCCATGTTCTGGCCCAGAGTGAGGGTGGTCAAGGAATCAGGTTTCTCTCTCTCTCTCTCTCTCTCTCTCTCTCTGTGTGTGTGTGTGTGTGTGTGTGTGTTTTGCCCTCTTTAATTCAACGACCCACTTATAGCTTGGTCAGTACTATCGGCTGATCATCTGAACACCAGCTGTGGTTTCTTTTCTAACTCTCTATTTGGATGTAGCCAGCGAGCATGAGTCCAAATGAAATTACCTCTATCTGCTGTTTCCTGTCCTCAAACTGAATGTTCTGACCGTATGTTTGGTTTATTCAAGAGAGAGACTTCTCCCTCATTTTTTAACAACTTGTTTTTGCTAGGGTCCTAACAAGTGTTCCCAAGGCCCTGAGTGGTGGGACAGCTTGCCAGGTGTCACCTGCAAAGCATAACCTCATTTCCAGGGATGTGAGGCAAGCTTGGTTCTTGAGTCATGGACCTTTTTTTAAACAATATTTTTAAATGTAGGCAAACAAATGAAAGGCTGCATATCATTTCAGTAAATGCTCTTTTTTCCCCACTCTAGCCAAAAACAGTAACTCAGTCTGGGATTTCTAGGCCAAAACTTTTATCTTAAAAGGCTCTATGTTGTGGGGGGAGCATATGTTTTGGATGGGGGCATGTGTGTAGAGCTCTACGTGTCTTGCGCCGGCATCCGTTTTGTGGCTGGTAGCCTCTGTTTTAAGGCTCAGATGCTTTAGCAAGAGTCTTCCTTTTCTGAGTATGACCTATGCCTCTTAACCTCCAAGATGCTCCCTTGGTGGCCCTGAGCCCTGGACTCCACCTGTGCTTTTTTTTTCTAGATGTGAACCTTCAGCGCCTGTCTCAGTTTCTCTAATCAAGCTGCCCATCCTCTGGGTTCTTCCACCAAACCTCCAAATCTTCTCTACCACTTGCTGTCCCTAAATTTCACGACAACAGCCACCAGTTATGAAGTTCTTCTCTCAGAGGAAGTTGAGCACGGAGTTTAAGACCATGGGTTCCAATGGTTATGTTTTGAAGGCTGAGGATTCCACATGCTAAACTAACCTCTCCCTCCTCAGCTCCCTCATCCACAAAGTGAGGCTGACAATTCAACCTCCCTCACAGTACTGTGTGACACCTGGATCCCTAAAGTACCTGGAGTACTCTTCCTGGCAGACAGGAAACCACATTCAGTGTTAGCTGCTAACTGTTACCACACTCGGGTTCTGCGGTAGCAGATGACCCCACTGACCCCCTCCTCCTCTATGATCTCGTCTTCTAGAGCACAAGCACTTCCAACAGACAGAATATGGTTAGAACGATAGAGGTCACTTCTGAGATTATGCTGGAAAAAGACTGTGACTTGTTTGGAATATTCTGTTTAGCTGCCTCTTGGATTGCTCACTCTGGTGGAAGCTGGCTGCTCCAGAGAGGCCGCTGTGAGAGCGTGGGTGCGGATCCTGGGAAGGCACCTGGAGATGACAGCAGTTCAGTGGATGCCTTGGTTGCAGGAGGGTGAGAGACCCACCCTAGCTGCTCCCAGACTCCTGACCCACAGGACTGGTGAGGTAATGAATACTCCTTGTGACCAGCTGTTACATTCGAGGGTGATTTGTTACACAGCAACATATAACTAATACAGGTGCCATGCTAGTCACTTCACGTGAGAGATCTTCTTTATCGTTGTGGCCACTGAAAAGTGTAGGACATGTTACCCAATTTATGAGTGAAACAGTGGAGAATCAGAGAAATTAAGTCACTTGACCACACACAGGAATGTGTCGTGGAGCCCAAATTTGGATACAAATCTTCCTGTCTGCCAAGTGCATCCACTGGTCTTTATTGCCTTTCCCATGAAGCAAATGAGTTCTTACTTTTGGTTTTTCATTCAGGCGATCAGCTCATTACCCCATCCTTCATGGAATCATCATGCCAACGTTCATCAATCATTTACTGGTCCAACAGTAATGTGCTGGGCACTGCACTGAGGGTGAATAAGGTTAACAAGATGGCTGCCCTCAACAAGCTCCCAGCCCAGAGATGGCACTCAAGCAAAAGACATGGAAATAATAAGTTCACATTGTGGTAAGCCTGTGGCTCGCATAAACAGCATGGCAGGACAAGCTCAGCAGGGGTGAAGGGAGAGAGGTCCCTTGGATCATCAGGTGACATGCTGACATCAGAAGGGTGAGGTCAAGCTAGCCATGGGCAGGAAGGCTTTCAGAGAGAGCTATCCAAGAGACTGGGCTTCTCTCTCCTTCATTTCCTCTTCTTTGCCTTTCTACTCCTGGTTCTTTAAACTCAACCCCCCAACCTCAAAACTTGTCTTACCGGTCCAGGCTTGGAACTGCCTACTGCTTGAGGCCAAATTATGTTCTTCTCTGATGAGTTCAAATAGTTCACATTTGCATTAGCCCTTCAAGGCTGCTCTGTATTCTCTTTCATGAATTTGCAAATATTTTCCCGATTTAAAAGACCACAACATTTTCCCAAGCCTTGTTTCCTTTCTGTATGTGCCAGGTTGCCCAACCTTACATCTGGCTTTTCCCTTCATTCATAAAGGGATTCTGTAACTGTAATATTATGAATGTAGCTTTGTTCCTTCATTCATAAAGGGATTATAATTGTAATACTATGAATGGAATGTGCATTGACTAATACATAGAATGTTCTAGAAGGACAAGTTAATGTTGATAAATGTAAAGATATTTGCTATCCAGTCACTACAGCTCACGATAATGTTGTATATGAATGATGGGAGAAATTCAAATATACATTAAATAGTAAGAAATAACTCATTTTTCTTATGGGAGCTTCTATTCTAGCCAGAACCCTAGCTCTCATCCTAACCATGAAAAGTAGAATATTAGTTTGAACATATTTTAGCTGATGCTCCATGCCTTGCACATAGTCTTTCAGCTCATAATGTAGTATCTTGTTTGAAATACGGATAGCTTTCATTTTAATGTCTCAGAAAGTACTATTAAGAAGGACCCATCCCACATATAAGGCGATGAGAGGCTGGTGGGGGAGGTGGTGGGAGAAAAATATGGGAAAGGAGAGAAATGATGGAAGGAGCAGTGATCCAAGGGGGTCTTATGGTGAATTACATTCTTGCATAGCACCTGAAAACGGAGGAAAGGATACTTAAAACAAATCATGGAAGCCTTCCAAACAAATCTTATATATTGGCTCAATAAAGAAATATTGACACATTTGCAGCTTTTATAGTATTTATGATCATCATGGAAATTTGGCTTAAAATTCAAGCTTAATTTCTACACTCAACTATGGGCATTGCTCATGCAGTAATTAAAGACTTTTTTTTTTTTTTAAGCATGAATTCAGTCTATTCCTGCAATATGTTCTGTGGGCTAGAGCACTACCAAAAACAAACATCCCCCTTAGTACAGACTAGGATATTAAAACATGATTTATAAATGATACTAAAACACAAGCAATCTGGCCTGAAAATAACCATTGTGGTCTTTCAGCTGTTAAGCAACTGTGTTAGCTGGAGTCCACAGCTGGTCTTTTGATTGCTGGAAGAAACGGATTGGTTAAATAACTCAATTTTAGTCTTACAAAGTTTATCTACTTAACCATAGTGGAGAACAGCCTCATGCTGAAATGGTGGCATTTTCCAACACATTTGGCAAGTGTACCCCCCAGTGAGCTTACAAATTGCAGAGGACATATTGGGCTTCCCACAGTGATGTCCTATTATCTGCACAGCCTCAGAATTTAGACATATTTGGGTCCTGTTAGGATGGATGACCGGGTGTGTCAGTCAGGATTCTTCAGAGAAACAGAACCGTGTGTGTGTGGGTGGGTAGGTGGGTGGTGTGTGTTGAGAGAGAGAGAGTGAGATTTTAAGAAATTGGTTCATTATTGGCTTATGCAACTGGGAGGACTGGCAAGTCGGGAAATCTTTAGGACTGGCAGATGGAAACTTAGACAAGAGTTGAGGTGGTAGTTTTTTTTTTTTTTAATTTTTTATTTTTTATAAACATATATTTTTATCCCCAGGGGTACAGGTCCGTGAATCGCCAGGTCCACACAACCCACAGCACTCACCAAAGCACACACACCCCCAATGTCCATAACCCCACCCCCCCTTCTCCCGAGCCCCCTCCCCCCAACAACCCTCAGTTTGTTTTGTGAGATTAAGAGTCACTTATGGTTTGTCTCCCTCCCAATCCCATCTTGTTTCATTTATTCTTCTCCTACCCCCTTAAGCCCCCATGTTGCATCACCACTTCCTCATATCAGGGAGATCATATGATAATTGTCTTTCTCCGCTTGACTTATTTCACTAAGCATGATACACTCTAGTTCCATCCTTGTCGCAAATGGCAAGATTTCATTTCTTTTGATGGCTGCATAGTATTCCATTGTGTATATATACCACATCATCTTTATCCATTCATCTATTGATGGACGTCTAGGTTCTTTCCATAGTTTGGCTATTGTGGACATTGCTGCTATAAACATACGGGGTGCATGTGCCCCTTCGGATCACTACGTTTGTATCTTTAGGGTAAATACCCAGTAGTGCAATTGCTGGGTCATAGGGCAGTTCTATTTTCAACATTTTGAGGAACCTCCATGCTGTTTTCCAGAGTGGTTGCACCAGCTTGCATTCCCACCAACAGTGTAGGAGGGTTCGCCTTTCTCCACATCCTCTCCAGCATCTGTCATTTCCTGACTTGTTGACTTTAGCCATTCTGACTGGTGTGAGGTGATATCTCATTGTGGTTTTGATTTGTATTTCCCTGATGCCGAGTGATATGGAGCACTTTTTCATGTGTCTGTTGGCCATCTGGATGTCTTCTTTGCAGAAATGTCTGTTCATGTCCTCTGCT
>NC_081560.1:116892923-117034801 GCF_022355385.1 Mustela nigripes | reverse complement strand
GAGTGATATGGAGCACTTTTTCATGTGTCTGTTGGCCATCTGGATGTCTTCTTTGCAGAAATGTCTGTTCATGTCCTCTGCCCATTTCTTGATTGGATTATTTGTTCTTTGGGTGTTGAGTTTGCTAAGTTCTTTATAGATTTTGGACACTAGTCCTTTATCTGATATGTCATTTGCAAATATCTTCTCCCATTCTGTCAGTTGTCTTTTGATTTTGTTAACTGTTTCCTTTGCTGTGCAAAAGCTTTTGATGTTGATGAAATCCCAATAGTTCATTTTGGCCCTTGCTTCCCTTGCCTTTGGCGATGTTCCTAGGAAGATGTTGCTGCAAACGAGGTCAAAGAGGTTGCTGCCTGTGTTCTCCTCAAGGATTTTGATGGATTCCTTTCTCACATTGAGGTCCTTCATCCATTTTGAGTCTATTTTTGTGTGTGGTGTAAGGAAATGGTCCAATTTCATTTTTCTGCATGTGGCTGTCCAATTTTCCCAGCACCATTTATTGAAGAGGCTGTCTTTTTTCCATTGGACATTCTTTCCTGCTTTGTCGAAGATTAGTTGACCATAGAGTTGAGGGTCTATTTCTGGGCTCTCTATTCTGTTCCATTGATCTATGTGTCTGTTTTTGTGCCAGTACCATGCTGTCTTGATGATGACAGCTTTGTAATAGAGCCTGAAGTCCGGAATTGTGATGCCACCAACGTTGGCTTTCTTTTTCAATATCCCTTTGGCTATTCGAGGTCTTTTCTGGTTCCATATAAATTTTAGAATTATTTGTTCCATTTCTTTGAAAAAGATGGATGGTACTTTGATAGGAATTGCATTAAATGTGTAGATTGCTTTAGGTAGCATAGACATTTTCACAATATTTATTCTTCCAATCCAGGAGCATGGAACATTTTTCCATTTCTTTGTGTCTTCCTCAATTTCTTTCACAAGTACTTTATAGTTTTCTGAGTATAGATTCTTAGCCTCTTTGGTTAGGTTTATTCCTTGGTATCTTATGGTTTGGGGTACAATTGTAAATTGACTCCTTAATTTCTCTTTCTTCTGTCTTGTTGTTGGTGTAGAGAAATGCAACTGATTTCTGTGCATTGATTTTATATCCTGACACTTTACTGAATTCCTGTACAAGATCTAGCCGTTTTGGAGTGGAGTCTTTTGGGTTTTCCACATATAATATTATATCATCTGTGAAGAGTGATAATTTGACTTCTTCTTTGCCAATTTGGATGCCTTTAATTTCCTTTTGTTGTCTGATTGCTGAGGCTAGTACTTCTAGTACTATGTTGAATAGCAGTGGTGATAATGGACATCCCTGCCGTGTTCCTGACCTTAGCGGAAAAGCTTTCAGTTTTTCTCCATTGAGAATGATATTTGTGGTGGGTTTTTCATAGATGGCTTTGATGATATTGAGGTATGTTTTGAGTTTTGATCAGGAAGGGATGCTGTACTTTGTCAAATGCTTTTCCAGCATCTATGGAGAGTATCATATCGTTCTGGTTCTTTCTTTTATTGATGTGTTGTATCACATTGACTGATTTGCAGATGTTGAACCAACCTTGCAGCCCTTGAATAAATCCCACTTGGTCGTGGTGAATAATCCTTTTCATGTACTGTTGAATCCTATTGGCTAGTATTTTGGTGAGAATTTTTGCATCTGTGTTCATCAAGGATATTAGTCTATAGCTCTCTTTTTTGATGGGATCCTTGTCTGGTTTTGGGATCAAGGTGATGCTGGCCTCATAAAATGAGTTTGGAAGTTTTCCTTCCATTTCTATTTTTTGGAACAGTTTCAGGAGAATAGGAATTAGTTCCTCTTTAAATGTTTGGTAGAATCCCCCAGGGAAGCCGTCTGGCCCTGGGCTTTTGGTTGTTTGGAGATTTTTTTTTTTTTAGATTTTATTTATTTATTTGACAGAGAGAAATCACAAGTAGATGGAGAGGCAGGCAGAGAGAGAGAGAGGGAAGCGGGCTCCCTGCTGAGCAGAGAGCCCAATGCGGGACTTGATCCCAGGACCCTGAGATCATGACCTGAGCCGAAGGCAGCGGCCTAACCCACTGAGCCACCCAGGCGCCCCTGTTTGGAGATTTTTAATGACTGTTTCAATCTCCTTACTGGTTATGGGTCTGTTCAGGTTTTCTATTTCTTCCTGGTTCAGTTGTGGTAGTTTATATGTTTCTAGGAATGCATCCATTTCTTCCAGATTTTCAAATTTGTTGGCGTAGAGTTGCTCTTAGTATGTTCTTATAATAGTTTGTATTTCTTTGGTGTTAGTTGTGATCTCTCCTCTTTCATTCATGATTTTATTTATTTGGGTCCTTTTTCTTTTCTTTTTGATAAGTCGGGCCAGGGGTTTATCAATTTTATTAATTCTTTCAAAGAACCAGCTCCTAGTTTCGTTGATTTGTTCTATTGTTTTTTGGTTTCTATTTCATTGATTTCTACTCTGATCTTTATGATTTCTCTTCTCCTGCTGGGCTTAGGGTTTCTTTCTTGTTCTTTCTCCAGCTCCTTTAGGTGTAGGCTTAGGTTGTGTACCTGAGACCTTTCTTGTTTCTTGAGAAAGGCTTGTACCGCTATATATTTTCCTCTCAGGACTGCCTTTGTTGTGTCCCACAGTTTTTGAACCATTGTATTTTCATTATCATTTGTTTCCATGATTTTTTTCAATTCTTCTTTAATTTCCTGGTTGACCCATTCATTCTTTAGAAGGATGCTGTTTAGTCTCCATGTATTTGGGTTCTTTCCAAACTTCCTCTTGTCATTGAGTTCTAGCTTCAGAGCATTGTGGTCTGAAAATATGCAGGGAATGATCCCAATCTTTTGATACCGGCTGAGTCCTGATTTAGGACCGAGGACGTGATCTATTCTGGAGAATGTTTCATGTGCACTAGAGAAGAATGTGTATTCTGTTGCTTTGGGATGAAATGTTCTGAATATATCTGTGATGTCCATCTGGTCCAGTGTGTCGTTTAAGGCCTTTATTTCCTTGTTGATCTTTTGCTTGGATGATCTGTCCATTTCTGTGAGGGGAGTGTTAAAGTCCCCTACTATTATTGTATTATTGTTGATTTGTTTCTTTGATTTTGTTATTAATTGATTTATATAGTTGGCTGCTCCCGCGTTGGGGGCATAGATATTTAAAATTGTTAGATCTTCTTGTTGGACCGACCCTGTGGCTATGATATAGTGTCCTTCCTCATCTCTTATTATAGTCTTTGGCTTAAAACCTAATTGATCTGATATAAGGATTGCCACTCCTGCTTTCTTCTGATGTCCATTTGCATGGTAAATTCTTTTCCACCCCCTCACTTTAAATCTGGAGGTGTCTTCGAGCTTAAAATGAGTTTCTTGGAGGCAACATATAGATGGGTTTTGTTTTTTTATCCATTCTGATCCCCTGTGTCTTTTTATTGGGGCATTTAGCCCATTAACGTTCAGGGTAACTATTGAGAGATATGAATTTAGTGCCATTGTATTGCCTGTAAGGTGACTGTTACTGTATAGGGTCTCTGTTCCTTTCTGATCTACCACCTATAGGCTCTCTCTTTGCTTAGAGGACCCATTTCAGTATTTCTTGTAGAGCTGGTTTGGTGTTTGCAAATTCTTTCCGTTTTTGTTTGTCCTGGAAGCTTTTAATCTCTCCTTCTATTTTCAATGATAGCCTAGCTGGATATAGTATTCTTGGATGCATGTTTTTCTCGTTTAGTGCTCTGAAAATATCATGCCATCTCTTTCTGGCCTGCCAGGTCTCTGTGGATAAGTCAGCTGCCAATCTAATATTTTTACCATTGTATGTTACAGACTTCTTTTCCCAGGCTGCTTTCAGGATTTTCTCTTTGTCACTAAGACTTGTAAATTTTACTATTGGGTGACGGGGTGTGGGCCTATTCTTATTGATTTTGAGGGGCATTCTCTGAACCTCCTGAATTTTGATGCTCGTTCCCTTTGCCATATTGGGGAAATTCTCCCCAATAATTCTCTCCAGTATACCTTCTGCTCCCCTCTCTCTTTCTTCTTCTTCTGGAATCCCAATTATTCTAATGTTGTTTCGTCTTATGGTGTCACTTATCTCTCGAATTCTCCCCTCGTGGTCCAGTAGCTGTTTGTCCCTCTTTTGCTCAGCTTCTTTATTCTCTGTCATTTGTCTTCTATATCGCTAATTCTTTCTTCTGCCTCATTTATCCTAGCAGTGAGAGCCTCCATTTTTTATTGCACCTCATTAATAGCTTTTTTTATTTCAACTTGGTTAGATTTTAGTTCTTTTATTTCTCCAGAAAGGGCTTTTAAATCTCCCGAGAGCGTTTCTCTAATATCTTCCATGCCTTTTTCAAGCCCGGCTAGAACCTTGAGAATTGTCATTCTGAACGCTAGATCTGACATATTACCAGTGTCTGTATTGATTAGGTCCCTAGCCTTCGGTACTGCTTCTTGTTCCTTTTTTTGTGTGGTGAATTTTTTCGCCGTGTCATTTTGTCCAGAGAAGAGTATATGAAGGAGCAAGTAAAATATTAAAAGGGTGGCAACAACCCCAGGAAAATATGCTTTAACCAAATCAGAAGAGATCCCAAATCATGAGGGGGGAGAAAGGGGATAAAAAGAGGTTCAAAAAGAAAGAAAGAAAGAAAAAAATAGAAAAAAAGAAAAGAATTAAAAAAAGAAAATGAATAAAGAAAAGTATAAAAAAGAAATATATATATATATATATATATATTAGATAAACTAGATAAAAAAAATAAAGAAAAGGGTAAAAGTTAAAAAAAAATTTAGCAGAAGAAGAGAAAAAAAATGAAAAAGAAAAAAATTAAATTAACTGCAAGACTAAAACATCACAGGGAGAAAGCCATGAGTTCCGTGATTTGCTTTCTCCTCCTCTGGAATTCTGCTGCTCTCCTTGGTATTGAAACCGCACTCCTTGGTAGGCGAACTTGGTCTTGGCTGGATTTCTTGTTGATCTTCTGGGGGAGGGGCCTGGTGTAGTGATTCTCAAGTATCTTTGCCCCAGGCGGAATTGCACTGCCCTTACCAGGGGCCGGGCTGAGTAATCTGCTCGGGTTTGCTTTCAGGAGCTTTTGTTCCCTGAGCCCTTTCTGTAGAGTTCCGGAGGACGGGAATACAAATGGCGGCCTCCTGGTCTCCAGCCCGGAGGAGCCGAGAGCCCGGAGCCCCACTCCTCAGTGTGCCCTCAGAGAACAGTGCCCAGTAACTCCCGTCTGCCTGGCCTCCGGCCGCGCTCCGAGCTCACCGAGCCTTCGACTGGTTCAAGGTAACCCCGAGCTGCGAGCTTACTGTGGTCTCTGTCTCTGTAGCCGGCTTTCCCATTCTAATTCCCGCAAGCTCTGCGACACTCAGACACCCCCGATCCTTCTGTGACCCTGCAGGACCTGAGGCCACACTGCCCCTGCATGGGCTTCGCCCCGGTTTAGCCTCTGGAGCGATGTCCCTCAGCGGAACAGTCTTTTAAAAGTCCCGATTTTGTGCTCCGTTGCTCCGCCGCTTGCTGGGAGCCAGCCCCTTCCCCCAGGGTCTATCTTCCCGTCTCTTTGGATTCACTTCTCCGCCAGTCCTACCTTTCAGAAAGTGGTTGTTTTTCTGTTTCTAGAATTGCTGTTCTTCTTCTCTTCGACCAGCCGATGGATTTGCAGGTGTTTGCAATCTTTAGATAAGCTATCTAGCTGTTCTCCTGCTAGCTGAAGTAGTCTCAGCCTGCTACTTCTCCGCCATCTTGACTCCCCCCTGAGGTGGTAGTTTTGAGTCTGAAATCCCTCTATCAGAGCAGCGGGCTGGAAACTCAGATTGAAACTCAGTCTTGAGGCAGAATTCCCTTCTCCAAGAGACCTCAGACTTTGGCTTTGAGTCTTCAACCCACTGGATAAGGCCCATCACCATTCCTGATGGTGCTGCCCTTTACTTAGTCAACCGATTATAAATATTAGTCACATCTACGAAATACCTTCACAGCAACAGCTACACAGGTGTTTGGTCAAACAATCGTGTACCATAACCTATCCAAGTTGACAAATGAAATTAACCATCACAACTGGCTGCTAGGACTGACCACTGGTCAGTGGTCTAAGGCCACTGGGACTAGGCCTTAGACCTAGGACTGGTCACTAGGACTAAGACCCTAAATAATCAGGACACTATGATCATCTCTTAGCTCCTGAATCAAAGTGCCAAGCGGGCTCATCATTCAGGACTCAGGGACACTGCTCCCATACTGTGGTCCTCTAGCATTCTAATGGGAGGGCCTTGGGGCCAGGGCCTACTGTTGGATCCTGAATTCCAGGTATTTCATCAAAACTTGGAAATGTCCACAACACTTCTTTGCTTTTCAGAGGCTTTCTCTTTCACTTCCTAACCTTCCCATGTCCAGATTGTCTTGAGGCAACATCCAGATTGTCTTGAAGACTGGCCAATGTCTTAAGGAGGAATCCAGCAGAGCCCTGGACTCAGTTCTTCAGTTTTCCCTCTCAGAGGGTCCCTTGGCCTCCAAGGTCTCTAATTCTTGTCTGTCCAACCTGAGGAGTCAGCCAAAAGCTTTGTTGTTTTCTCTGCCTCCTGTGGGTGGCCTGAGCCTTCTGACTGCCTCCCCCACCTTTCTTTGTCGCAAAGACCCCAAGAGAAAAATGGATGCCACAATTACTTCTTTGCAGTTTTGTCTTCTTAGGTTCTGGTTGCTTGACCATCACTGGGAGCCTTCAAGTAAACAGTTTTGACCATTTGATCTCTTTTCTGTTTGTCCTCAGCGGGAATGTTGAGCTGTAAGCTATTCTATCTCTTCTCCTCTCTTATATAGCCACCAACATTTTATTAAAATATAAAATACATTGAATTCTTTAACCCACCTGGCATTTATTGTGTTATAGAGTAAGAGATAGAAATTCCCCCCAAGTATCTGAATTCTTGATCAAAATTATTCTCAACAAAGCACCCTAACATCTATGACTGCTTAGCTAGACCAACATTTATTTCTTAATTGACTTCTGAGTAAGATCCCCTAGGATAAGTCTTCTCTATCTGCTCAGGGGTCTACTTCATCCTTGAAATAAGCAATAAGTTCCAAGATTAAAAAGTTAGCAAGCCCAGATATTAAGTCACATCTCTTATTTCAATACCCACTTCTTGGTCCCATCTCATAGTTAGAGAATCTCACAGATGCAAGAGGTCCCAGAACATATCCCAGCAGCGTGGCTGACATGGTAATTCGTGACTCTTCAGTTGGTCCTGGTCTAAGGCTGGTAACTTCTCTTTCTTTGTCCACAGACTTTTCTAGAAGGAGAGTCTGTCTATGTAGGATGCCAGAATTTAAGAACTACTAGAGGGTTATTTTAGGTAATGGAGCATACTCTCGGGCCATCATATACTATGAAATAGTGGCATATATTTATATAATACATCCCTTGTGCTAGGCACTGTTCTAAGCACCTCATATAACTCATTTAATCTTCGTAACAAACCTTTTAGCAGGCACTGTGATTATCTACATCTTACTTATGAGACACAGAGAGATTAAGTAACCTGAACAAGGTCACACAGCTAGTAAGGAGATCCTGCCAGCCTGGTTTCAGACTCTAGCCTTTATTAAGACAGGAAAAAAAGGATTCTTATGTCAGGTATGTAATGATGAATTTTATGGAGGCACCATTGGAAAAGTCCATAAATTTGAATTTTCTGGTCTTCCTCATGGGCCATCTGCCCACTCAATCCCACAGCCTCTGGACAACTTCCATTTACCAGGTTGCTAGCAAACATTATGTGTGCCACTTTTGGAGTGGAAGAGTATTACTTTGTGGAAACTTAACCAGCTCATTGTGGCTTCAAGACATCCAAGCCTTGGTCTCAAAAACTCTTATCTAAGACCAGTAGCTCATAGCTGTGCTGTGATCAGACGTGCCTGAACTTTGCAAAGAGTATGTAGGCATCTCGTCTCTATGGGAGTTTGATTCTTGAGCCTCAAGATTACTTTCCTGATTATATTTATTCAAGGCCAGGATGGTATATCATTTTTTAAATTATAAATAAATGTATTTGCAAATACACATGCAATCTCCATGTAACAACATATATACTCAGAAGAATGACAAATATGGAAAAGACAGACAACACCAAGTCGCCACTTTGAATAGCTTTTACGCATTATCTACTAAAGCTATGCTTATTTTTAAATATTTAAATATCACTTCTGGTAAATAACCAAGAGAATGGCATACCTATGCTCACCCCAAAACCAGCACTAGAATGCCCATTGCAGCTTTATCTGGAAAAGCCCCAAACCTAGAAGGAACCTCCCACCTCCCACCCCTACACAAACATCCATCAACACAGTAGGTAAACAAGGGTGATGTATCCACAGAATGAAATACTACATCGATCTGCAGTTATCTACAAAAAATATGAATCAGTCTCACAAACATAACCTTGAACCAAAGGAGCCAGACCACAAAAGAGCACCTACTGGATGGGTGATATCATATAACATGTAAATATGGACACATCTTGTCTGTGCTTTGGGGTTACTCTTGGATGGGCGGGGCTGGGGACAGGACAATCAGGGGGTTTCTGAGATGCTGGTGTCTTTCTGTTTGGTTTTTTTTTTTTAAGATTTATTTATTTATTTATTTGACAGAGATAGAGATCATAAGTAGGCAGAGAGACAGGCAGAGAGAGAGAGGGGAAGCAGGCTCCCTGCTGAGCAGAGAGCCCGATGCAGGGCTCGATTCCAGAACCCTGGGATCGTGATCTGAGCCCAAGGCAGAGGCTTAACCCACTGAGGCACCCAGGCGCCCCTGTCTTTCTGTTTTTTAATTTGGGTGCTGTCTACATGGGGTGACCTGTTTGTAAAACTTATTTGACCAGTAAATTTAAGCTGTTCCCTTAGGACATATATGCTTTTCTGAAGGTATATGTCAATAAAAGCTGTTTTAAAAATAACGTGTGCACATGCTGTCTCAGTGAACCTTCCAGACTGTGGGCCTGCCGAGGTGGTGGGTTTGATCTTGCTCAGAGAACGAGGCCTTGATGCTAAGGAAAAAGTCTTGGCCAGATCTCATAGCCCTTTAACCAATTAGAAACAGACCAAAGCGAATATTTAAAATGTAATCGTTTTTTTTTTCAGATTTCTAAAATGTTTGGATTAAAATAAATAAACAGGATTTTCAGCTAGAAAGATTGGCCTGTTTTGACCTTTGTATTGATTTTCTGGATCGCTGCATTTGGAATTCCAAAACTTTGATGTGTTCCTCTGGGGAGAAGATGTGTTGAGTTCTACAATGGTGTTTCTAGCAGCCTAACTCGGAGGCTGCATCTTTTCTAAAATAAATAATGTGTGCTTAGTTTAGTAAAATCCTAAAGCATTCAGGCCTTTTTCAAACCAAGAAAAGCATCACAGACTGATAAATAATTCAGATAGCCTCTTCTCTTAGTTTGGCTGAATCCAAATTCATCACCATCGATTGGAAGCTTCCTTTGCACAAGGTGCCGTTCTGGATATTTCATATCCCTCATTTACTTAAACATTTATTGCAACTATGTGATACGGAGATTTATCCCCATTATACAGAGAAAGGAGCCGAAGCTACTGAGATTGACTTGTCAGGCTGAAAGTCTGACTCCAAATCTAGGACTTCTCCAACGGGCTGGTGACCCTCAGAGACAGTCTTCTAGAGATGGTTACTGCTGAGAAGTCTAGGAGTCAGGGAGCTGATGCTGCGCTCCCTGAGGCACTGTCCTATACTCATGAAACAGTAGACGTTAGCATGGAAGAAGTGGGTGTGCTGAGAAGCTAGGAGCTGAGAAGGTTGTGGCCACACGGAGAACATTCGCTAAGCATTTCCATTCCCTTCTAATGCAGATGAGGGCTAGGCAAACAAAATCCAGTCAAAATTTCTTTCTTTCTTTCTTTCTTTCTTATTTTTTTTTCCAGAATCAGGCCCAATTTTGACTACCTTAATCCAGGGAAATTTAACAATCCTCTTTCATCCACACAAAATGTTGATAAGAAGGAACAAACCACGGGGACCTTTTGTTCTATGAGCTTGACCTTGGAACTGCAAAAGAATGCCTTCGTATTTCTTTGTCAGAAACTGTGCTGGAACCGAAGAGAGAAGAGACTGAAGTCTGTAAACAAAGTTCAGAAAGACGCACTCGGCTTCCAGGAAAAGATCCACGCGGGCTCTGCACTCAGTCTGGGTTGAACTGGCAGCTTCAACATCTCTGGGAAGCCCCTTAGTAGCTTGGAGAACTCATGTTGCATCAAAGCGTAATTGCTGTCATTTGAAAGAATTAATGTGTGGGTTCTTTGGGTGATATTGTGAGAAGAAAAATATTTATTAAAGATTGGCCTGTGTATGTGTGGAAAAATTAGACCCCAGAGACAATAACAAAAAAAGAGTAGTGACCTCTACCCTCCTCCCACTAGAAGAGTAGGGGAGAAAGAGGCCTGTTAGGATGACAGACATTTTTATTCTTTGTGCTTTTCCCTTTAAGACAAAACTGAACTGGGAAGTGGAAGAGCCAGGCCACTTAGGTGTGTATGTATGAAACCCAGCTCTCGGATCTCTCCTTTGCTCTCAGAACCTTAGCCCTCACTGCTCTTCTCCCGTCCAAGGTCATCCTGCCTGGATCCACTTTTATTTAACCATTTGTGTCTACTGGGCCCTCTCTCCATCTTTTGTTTCTCCATCTTAAATTTGAATAGAGCAGTGACAAAACTTTAATTTGTAAGGTCAGCCTTCAGAGGCCTCTAATCTCCTTCCAGAATCCACAACTAAGCCTTGAATGAGCACCATAAAAGGTGATGCCAAAAAGTTTCCCCAGAGAGGGGTCGTGGGGTTTCTGAACGTTAAGTCTGGGCCTATCCTTCAACCCAAAGCTTTCTCAGTTCGCAGATTTGCTTACATTGGGTTGTCCTTTTGAAATTAATTAAGTAACTCTGATTGAACCAAATTACACATGTGGGGAGCAGCTGCCCAGTAAATGTTCATTGGGTGAAGGAAAGAATTGGCTTCCCTTCCTAAACCAGGCTCTGTGTCTGAAACTGAAAAAAAGTAGTTGACATTGACTCTTCCTTGCTTGGTCCAAAGCTCATAGGTAGCCCCAGATCTCTAGTTATTTCCGTTGTCAATATTCTTCTGGAATTTCTCTAATGAAGGGATGAATTTGATGAATACACAACCAGCTCGTAGGAGGGGTTGCAGACTAACGTTCCAGGAGCCAATCCAGCCCTAAACATGTTCGTTGTCTTTAAAATTTTTTAAATTAGAATTTATGACTCAGGAGATTTTACTAAAAAGACAGGTTCTATCTCTTCTTGCACCAAGTCTCTATGTCTCCCTAGCATCACACAGGTGGAACAGAATATCTGTTGTAGACAAGACAGGAGCCCTATGCTCTTCTACAGTACAGGTCTGCCCCAAGAAGCATGTCCCTGAATGATTTTATTTGCATGACTCCCCTTCATATGTATAGTAAATGCATATATTTTTCTGTTCCCCCAATTTAGACAGACAGTTGCATAATTTTAGAAAAAATAGAAAAGAGCATGTGTTTATTTTCCAATAGGAAATAAGGTTTTACAAACATCTGATCATTTTTCAAATGCTTGGCCTCTTGGGACATTTTAATTTTCAACTCTTGCCCTGCTGTCTTTTTTCTGTGGTGGAGATTCTGTGCTTTTTGTTTCTGGGAGCTTTACAAAAGCCAGATGGAGAGAGGAAACTGTGATCTGCAAAATAAATCTTTTTTAAGAGTTTTAATTTTCAGGGTGTCTGGGTGGCTCAGTCAGTTAAGCATCTGCCTTTGGCTCAGGTCATGATCTCAGGGTCCTGGGATCGAGTCCCATGACAGCCGCCCTGCCCAGTGGGGAGTTTGCTTCTCCCTCGCCCTACTCATGCTTGCTTGCTGTCTCTCTCAAGTAAATTAATAAAATCTTTTTTAAAAAAGAGTTTTAATTTTCCTTTCAGGGTTTATCTGAATAGGAATTTCCTCAACTTGGATTGTAGGTGATCACAGTCTGCTGATAGGAGGCAAAAACCAAGAAGATGAACCCGTAGACTAGATATGTAGGCAGTCCATTGGAATGGGGACCCAGGGTCACGCATGAGACTGAGTCAAGCTGCAGTCAGGCAGGAAGCTGAGGACAGGACCACCAAGACCAGACAGCCACCAAAGGGAGCAAAGTCAAGAACTTACTGGAAGAGCCAGATCAGGGCTCAGGAAACTTGAAGAGGGAAACATGTTTGGAATGTATGTCCTGCCTGGGCTTCAAGACTTCCACACACATAGAAGCAGAAGGCCAAGTTAGACTTTCTGGAAACTAAGTTTACCTTTAATCTTTAAAAAAAAGAAAAGAAAAGAATATTCAAATCAACCCTTCCACCAGACTATTTGACATAACACACAAATGGTTTCTTTAGCAACTTTTCTTAAAATATACATTTTATTAAAGTGTAACACATATACAAGTGTTTGGCTCATTGATTTTTTTTTCTCCACAAGTGGCCATACCATATAACCAGCACTGGAATCAAAAAATAAAACATTACCAACATCCTCATGCCCCTTACCAGGCATGTCCCTTCTAGGGCTAACTGCTATCCTGATGTATCACAGAGAGATTGCTTTGTCTTGTTTTTTGTTGCTGTTGTTGTTGTTTCTTTGTCTGTTTTTTAAAATTTTACAGAAATAAAATTGTAAGACTTTTATATACTGACTTCTTTTGATTCAGTATTGTGTTTCTGAAAATCACCTACCTTGTTGCGTAGAGCATTGTTTTACTTATGTTGTATGAAAACACTGTAATTTATATGTCCCTTCTACTCCCGATGTACATTTGAGTTAGTTTCAGTGTGAGGCTATCACGAACAATTCTGTCATGCACATTTTTGTCTGTATTGGATGGCGACTGTTTGTATGTGTGTCTTCTGGGTGTATCTTCTCAGAAGAAAGTTCGGAGTCATAGAGAATGCTCCTGTCCACTTTTACTAGATATCACCCAACAGTATGCTAACGAACTTGACTATACCCTCACCACGAGTGTAGGGACTTCCTGTTGAGCCACAATATCACCAACTTGTGGAATAGCATATCTATTTCATTTCAGTCATGCATATAATTGGGAAAGGGTGTTTTAATTGTTCCTACTTAGCATTTCCCTAACTACGTACAAAGTTGAGCACCTTCTCCTATGATGACTGGTCATCTCAAGACCTCTGTTTGACACGTGTTTCTTCATGTCTTTTGCTCACATTTTTCTATTGTTATCTGACTTTGTTCTTTTTGTTTCTATGAGCTTTATATATGAATATGTAAATACAAATACATGTTGTGTATACGAATGCTTTTAGGATATCGGCTTTGCAAATATCTCTACCCTTTCTGTAGCTTATCTTTTCATGGCTTTAGTGATACCTTTTGGTGAACTGATATATATTTTTTTAAGATTTATGTATTCATTTGAGAGAGAGAGAGAGGGAGCAGAGGGGAGTGGGAAAGGAAAAAGGAGGGAAATCCTCAAGCAGACTCCCCACAGGGCATGGAGCCCAATGCGGGGCTAAGTCCAGGACCCCGAGATCATGACCTGAACTGAAACTAAGAGTCTGACGCCTGACCAACTGAGCCACCCAGGTGCCCCAGTGAACTGATATTCTTAATTATAATGTATCTCTTCCATGGTTAGTGCTTTTCAGTGGCTCTCATTTAAGAAATCTTTGCTTGTTTCAAAAAGACATTCTTCTGTATTTTAACTTAGAAGCTTTATTGTTTTGTCATACTATCTATCTGTGCATCTGGAATCAATCTGGTTTACAGTGAGAAGTGGGAGTGGGAACTCGTTTTTGTTCATATGGAAATCCATTTGACCCAGCAGCGTTTATGAAGACTGTCCTTCTCCTGCCCCATGGCACAACAATAATCAAGGGACCATCTATGAAAGGTCTGTGTCTGGTTCTCCGTTCTGTTCATTCCATTCATTTATCTATTATCATGCTGATATTGCTTTAACTGCTCTATAAAATCTTCATATCTAGTAGTGCAGTAAGACCTTCAGGTTTGTTTTTCCTCTGCAATATCCTCTTACTTATTCTTGGATCTTTGCATTGCTCACAGAAATAAGAGAGGCATCGTATTAATTTCTACATGTACACGTGCACACAAACATGCCTGAAATTTAATTAACTTGGCATTAAATTTATAGATCAATTTGAGGGGAAGGGAAATTTTTGTAATTCACAATATCTCATCTTATTGCCCACTAACATGAGGTTAGGACATGTTTTAGTAGGCTTTCTGCTTTCTTTCAAACTTGCTTGCATTTCTCAAAAAAGGCAACTCCATCCTTCCCGGGAGAACTTTTAAAAAATTTTATCACTATTTTATTAACGTACAATTTTTCTGGCTGCACCAATAATCACTATTTAGTGTACAAAAATCTTTTAATTATAAAAAAGAGGAGAGAAAAGTCAATAATTCATTCATGATCTTAACCATCTAACTATTACCATAAATGCCATAAAATGGAGATATCGTATACCTTCTTTCGTATCTTTGGTTGTCTCTCAATATTTCAGGGAGCTGTTTTCTCACTTGATTACATTTGCACTTAAAGGTGATTTTTAAAATAACTAAGTAGTATTATCCCAACGTATTGACATCAAATCAACTATATAACAAAGCCCCTATTATCAGTAATTCAAGCTTTTTTCAGATTTTTCTCTATTCTGAGTCATACTGGAGCAACCATTCTTGGAAATTGATATTTGCTCTTATGCCTGACTTCCAAGATTCTCTGAAAATATTGGGTTTCCTCAGGCCAGGTGTCCTTGTAAGAAGGATGTCATCGTTCAATCTTGTTTGGCCATTCCTGATGTACCAGCAGGATGCCCAGGGAAGACAAGTGACCCAGAGGTCTGTTTCCTTCCTTAAGGTCCCCCACCTATGAGGTTCTGGGAGCAGACAGTATGGGGTCCAAGATGCAGCCCATCCCCGTGTCCCTCCAGATGGGTGAGAGCAGCATGTCTGCAAGGCCAGCGAGGACATCTGGAAAACACCCCAGCTCCCCCCATTTCTCTATCTTCTCTAACACTCAATGGTGGTCAACCCATCTGAGAGCTTCCCCAGGAATATACAATGCATTTTTCCCAAGATGCTCGGAAGCATCAGAAGTGGTATACACTGTGCCACGGAGGTTGTTAGGAAACATTACTTTCCAGTAAGTTCTTCACTAGGGAGTTTCTGAGATTATAGGAACATCCTTCCCCTGCCCCCCTCCCTCCTTTTTGCCTTTCCTCCTTTCTCTGAGAGGAAAAAGCAGTGAGGAGGGCAAAGGGAATGGATGAGCCAACGAGATGAGGGCAGCTGTGGTCAAGTAAGTCTGGCTTTGCATAGAAACTGCTTCTCACCTCTGTGGGAGTTTGATTCTTGATTTAAGAAGTTACTGTCTGGGGCTCCTAGGTGGCTTGGTTGGTGAGGCATTTGCCTCTTGATTTCTGCTCAGGTCATGATCCCAGGGTCGTGAGATTGAACCCTGGCTCCAGCTCCATGCTCAGTGGGGAGTCTGCTTGAGGATTCTCTCTCTCCCTCTGCCCCTCCTCCAGCTCATGTGGTCTCTCTCTTTCTAGAATAAATAAATCTCATCCATTCAGGGCTAATCTTCACAGGGGATTTATCACTGAGCAATAGCTCGTTCCAAAAAATTATTCCAGAAGGATTTGTCTGCAGTGGCAAGTAGATTTAATGTGTGTATCAACTTGTCTTCATTGGTAATGAGAAACTAGAGAACTAGGTGGGGAAACAGACTCTTGGTTTAGCAGGAAAGAATGTTAGTTGGTTGATATTCACTGGGGATGTGTGTTGGAGGAAGTGTACTTCTGGTCCTGGGTCACGTGTTCTTGTGGCTCGCCGTGCTAAATTGGAGAAGACATGGGAATTTGATGATAATGACAGTTATGAAACATCTAGAAGTAAAAGTTAGTTGGAAAATAGCGGTGGGGAAGCCCCAATGGGCACCTTTCCTGGATAACAGTGTTTCTCACATCCTGAGGGACCTTTTTCCTAACCCTAAATACAAGTCCTTAAATTGCCCTTGATGTCTTCATCCGCATTTTTACCTGTCCTACTCTTCTCCCCTCCAGGAATTTTTATTTTATTTATTTATTTATTTATTTATTTATTTATTTTTTACTTTCAACAAGTACATTTAGAGGGAGAAATTGCAAACAATAATAATTTAATTCAGTGCAACTTACTGGGTGCTCAGTTCAGCTGAAGTCAACCAAATTCTTCTAACTATGCATTTTTAAATTTACAAACTTTCACTGATTCACATATGGCACACAGCACTAGCAAAACCACTTTAACTCTTCCCACCGCTAATGGATTGCGTTATTTGCTAAATAGGGTCACTTCACACTTGGAAGCAAGTAAGTAGCCTTATGTATACAAGATTGTGTAGCTTACTTGTCCTGAAATAGTAAGCCCTTCTCCAAGGAGAGCACTTGCCGTACACCAGATCCTGGAAGGGCAAAGCTGAGTAAGGAAATGGTATTTTCCTGGAAGTTATCGTAATATATACTGGTTATTTCAAAATAGGAGATGAATAATACTATGGTAAAAGCTGTCAGCTGGGGGACCACTTACCAAGAACTGTGAGGGGTCTGAGATTTTGCCCTCCTTGTAAGCTAACACATTAGTTTGACAGTTTTGTGGAAGCTCCCAGAAGACTTCGGGGTCAAAGATAAAGAACTCTATTAGCCTATTTCTCATGACACAAATATGAATGTCATGTTTGTATCACTTCCCCTTGTCCAGTGATTCCCACCAGGGTGACACAGAGGGATCTGGGATGTGGGTGCTGCATGAGGAGGGGCTTGCTTCACAGTCAAGGTCCCTCCAGCTCAGGGACTCTGAGTTTTTTCTACTACACAGTAAGCAGCAAGTTCTTCAGATGGAGACACTGTATCTATCTTCCAAGGCTTCTTTCTGTATGTGCCTCTTGTGAAAGATCATCCAAAACAAAAGGACAGCTAATGCCTCCCTCCCAAGGCATGTAGAACTGCAAGAACGCCATAGAGAATTAATTCTGCCTGGAAATCAAGGACGGCTTTCTGGAGGAGGTGTCTAACTTGGAGAATAAATGGGAGGTTACAGAGTGGAGAAGTAGGAGGGAAGACACTCCAGAGTGTGGAAACTGTGTGAGCAAAGACCTGGAGACAGAAGGAGGAAAGGATAAGGGCAATTTGGAAATGCTAGAGAGGAAAGAATTATTCTCACCTTCAAAGATTCAACCAAATTTTGATCATCATTTCAATTTATTTTTTCTACAGATTGATGTCTTCGTGATCACAGTGATGTTTGTGACAAATCATTGAGCTGTGGATCCAGGGAGGGGACGGTCTGCTGGGCTAAATACATTTTGTTTTCCAGAACCACACAGGTTGAGTACCCCTCCGCCCATACAAGCTACATGGGAAATGTGACAGATAACTGTCCCCCTCCCCGTGGCCCCAGAGCCTTCGGGTCTTTCAGCACCTCCCACGTGGGTTGTGGTTTCTAAATCCTTCACCATCTGGATCTTCTTTTCTCTGGGACAGATCTTGGGACACCACTTGAAAAGCATGTCATGCAGAACTGGACAGAATATTTGAGTCCCGAGCCCATCTTGTAAACTCCCAGGGATCTGAATGATGAAATCTATTGTTTGCCTCTTGTTCTGCTAGAATCAGTGTTGCCCGAGAACCAGCCAAACCGTGAAGGGGTCATCCTACTGGCCCTGTTAGTCTTCCATGCGGCTCTCAGACTGACTTGGCCCAAGAAGGTGAGGACCAGTTTGGAGAAAAGGACTCTGGTCTAATGATTCTTCCTGAATTGGGGCCCAAGGGCCCTCAACAACAACAGAATGGGGAGGAAATAGCATTAAAATGCAGATTCCTGTGCACCGCCCCTAACAAATCAGTCTTCCGGCAAGAGGGCTTGGGAAATCCGCATTTGCAACAGACTTTTATGCACTCGAATATTCCTATGGGCTTCAATATTAGAAAACTCCTGCTGAAGAAGGTCCTTTAGAATTGCGTTCTGTCCTGAAGGAGTTAATAGACGCCTGCAAGGAGTCAGTCACTTTCCAGTTCCTCGGGGAGAGAGGAATTTCCCACCTACTGCTGCCAGTGTCACTTCAACATCTCTGGGTGGGGGGAAGGGGAGAGGAAGAAGTCACCATTACAAGCGCCTGTGGGGGGCAGAGAGTGCCTCCTTTTGTCTTGAGGGTGACTCCCACAAGTGACCCAGGAGTGCAGCTCTATAGGTCATGGCTCCAAGGTGATAATTCTCAGAAGAGGGTGCAAACAGGTTGTCAGGTTCACAGTGAGGTGATCGGGGAGCGTCACACCAGTAAACACACCAGTAAACATGACGGGGACATGCTTGAGTGTCTAGGGGAGAACACCATCAAGCCGCGATGGGCATACCAAAAACCATGCCTCATGGCAAGAACCATAAAGGAAGTACATGGGGCACAGTGAAGGAAGAAATTTGAAGTGATTTAGGTTTATTTCCCTTCAAAGGCAAAGAGTAAGATATCTTGGGGATCCCCAGGAAGGAAATCCACTCGATCTGAGGCCAACTAAAAGGCAGGTGAATGCCAATGAGGTGCCCTGAAATAAACATTTTATATTATATAGGATTACATTTGATACATTTTGGTTTTGGTCTTCCCACTATTTCCCTAGGTGAGATAAATTACAGCTGGTTTATAGATGAAGAAACCGAGAATAGGAGGTTTAAGTTATTTATTTGTTCCACAAAGATTTATGGGACCCTCCCCCGCCCCTGCCGGCACATCATCGAGGTCCCATAACAGGCCCGGGGCTGGCCTCTCACTTCAGGATGCAGGCTTCCTGGGATGTCTGCTATCGAATTGCTGATAATATGGCTACAAAATGCACAAATGGGAGCATGTAAGTTACAGCACGATTTCAATATAAATACATGGTGAATTCCCAAAGGAATTGTATGGATTAGAAATATCAGTGTCTGTGTTTTGGAGGGCCAGAAAAGGCTTCTTCCAGAATTATGGACTTAAGATGCGCTTTTAAATAATTTTTAAAATAATTTTTAAAGGTTTTATTTATTGTAAACACACACACACACAGATTACAAGTAGACAGAGCAGCAGGCAGAGGGAGAGGGAGAAGCAGGCTCCCTGCTGAGCAGAGAGTCCGATGTGGGGCTCAATCTCAGGACCCTGTTATCATGACCTGAGCCAAAGGCAGCCACTTAAGTGACTGAGAAACCCAGGCACCCGTGGGCTTTTAAATATTAATAGAATTTAGTGAAGATCTCAGAAATAGAAGACATTTGCTCTGAGTTGATGTGAGAAGTTTAAAATGCAAACAAACCACTGATTACACATTAAAAATACCAGTTCACTCAATAAAGCAACATGTCTTTATTGAAGATTAGGGTGTGCACAACTTCGCAAATCTGGGGGCTCTGGGGCTCCAATGTCGTAAGGACACCTGAACCCTTATTAAAGAATTTCCAACCCAGTTGGTCTGAAAAGATTTGTTAAGAGATCTAACCTCACTGTGGAGTTAAGAAATAGACCCCTCCACTGTCTACATAAAGGAATATGATAATAAATGATAAGGTAGTGGTGTTTAGATAGTAAGAGCCAAAGGCATTAGAAGCAAAGTAAATCCAACTTCTCAGTCATATGGGAAGTTCCAGGAAGACTAAACACTGGGACAAATGTGTGTGTGTGTGTGTGTGTGTGCGCGCGCGCGCGCGCGCGCACAATTGTATTTTTCCAGGAAAGACAGCGCCAAGGCTGTGTTGTAGTTTTTCCCTATTCTTTTGTAGTAAATTACTTCCTGATACCGTAAAGGGAAATGTGTGTGTGATCTGTTGGCCCTCCTTTTAAGAGTACAGATTTCTATTAATTTTTTTTATTTCTCAGAGCTTTGCACTATAATGTTCATTTCTTGTTTCCTGGAGCTCTACATGTTAACTTCCTACTTGATTCAAGGTAAAGTGAAAAATTCCTAGAATGGAATTTTTGTGTTAAGAGTATTTTTATAGGGTCCCCGCCGGACATTTATTTTTAAACTTTTTTTCTTTTATTGAAATATCCAAGACACATATGACAAACGGCTGATATTTGTATACTTGTGGAGCAAGTACGTAAATGCTTTATTATTGTATTGTCCTGGGCAGTGTTGTGTTATATGTACATTATCTGTATAATGACATATACAAAATATATAGGGTCTTGTGTTACATTTACATTTTCCAAAATAGAAACAAACTTTTTGCCCAGTTGCAGCACTCTTAAATTCTTGGCATCAAGAACACTGCTTAAGATCACAATCCAAAATCCAGCATGAAACAGTGAGGCAAACCCCCCAAAATCTAAACCCAGCACAGCAAGAGGGAGGAAGGGATAAGATGAGTTTGGTCTGATGGTTACAAAACTGTCTTAACATAAAAGGAAAAGCAAAGCTCTACTTCATTAGCAGAAACAAGTTGCCGTACAGGTAAGACACACCAGCCAGAGAACAAGAAGAAGAAGTTGTGTAATTCCTTATTTTTCCATCTCTCTTTTCCTTTCCTCTAAGGCTTCCATTACATCAGGCTTAGATCCTCAAAGGGGCATTTCTATCTCAAGTTCAGAAAAGCCGTTAGGAACTCAAGAAATGAGGTGACTGGCTCTCTGCAGAATAGTTTGGGGGCACAGCCCATGTGGGCATTTCTCTCGAATTCTTTCACCCACACATTCTTTTTTTTGGAGAAGCTAGACCGGGACAGCCCTCAGGTTTCCATTTTGGGGAGTTTCATGTTTGAAAGACAGTGAAATATTTTATTTTTTTATTTTATATTTTAAAAGATTTTATTTATTTATTTATTTGGGAGAGAGAGAAAGACCGTGAGCACAAGCAGTGGGGAGGGGCAGAGGGAAAAGCAGACTTCTGCCTGGTAGGGAGCCCGAGGCGGGGCTCGATCTCAGGACCCTATGATCATGACCTGAACTGAAGGCAGACGCTTAACGGAATAAGCCACTCAGGTGCCTGAAACATTTTTTTTTAAAGAGATGGGGTTTTTTTTTGTTGTTTGTTTGTTTGTTTTTAGAACAGATTTATGGAAAAAGTGAGAAGATCTTACAGGAAGTTCTCATATACCTAGCACCCAGTTTCTCCAATTATTAATCAGTATGGCACACTTGTTATAATTAATGAAGCAAGAGTCACACATTAGTATTAACTGAAGTCCATGTTTTATTCATATTTCTTTAATTTTCACCTACTGTCCCTATTCTGTTCGAAGACCCAGCCCAGAACACCATCCCACATTCAGTCACGGGTTTCCATGGGCTCCTCTTGGCTATGGCAGTTCATCAGGACTTCCTTGTGTGTTGATGACTTTTCACAGTTTTGAGGACAGCTAGTGAGGTGTTTTGTAGGATGTCTCTCACGTGGGATTTTTCTGATGCTGCCTCCAGATTAGACCGGGGGGGGGGGGGGAGGAAGATCACGTAGGTAAAGTGCCTTTTGATCACATCATATCCAAGTTACATACTATCAACATGCTTAATGACTTAATGACAACAAAGTCAACATGATGTTGACTTTGATCACTTGGCCGAAGTAGTGTTTGTCCAATTTCCCCGCTTTACTTCCACACCCTCCCCTTTGGAAGGAACTTACCATGCGCAGCTCACACATAAGAAGTAGGGAGCAGCTACATCAATTATTTGGAATTTTTCTGCAGAGAGGGGTTGTCTTTTCTCCTCTAGTTCTTTTTACTCCATCATTCGTTGTATCAGTATGGACTCGTGGATATTTGTTTTATACTTTGGGTTCTAATCCAATGCTCTGCTATTCTGTTGCTCAAGTTTGTTCCAGCTTTGGCCATGGAGAGCCCTTTATTGGTTCCTGCAGGTCATAGAATTTTACATAAGTATGACCATCTCTGCAAACACTTTATTTATTTATTTATTAGACAGAGATTTATTTATTATTTATTTTTTGGGCAGAGGTCACAAGTAGGCAGAGAGGCAGGCAGAAAGAGAGGTAGGGAAGCAGGCTCTCTGCTGAGTGGAGAGCCTGATGTAGGGCTCGATCCCAGGACCCTGGGATCATGACCTGAGCCGAAGGCAGAGGCTTAACCCACTGAGCCACCCAGGTGCCCTCTGCATACTGGGAGGCTAGTCCACGGATGACAAAACTTATTCTTAAGCCTAGTTCACACATGGTAAATCTTCATATTCTATTTATACTTTAGTATTAATTTTACTGGGTTGAAAACCATTCATACCAACTATTAAGGGCCACAGAAGAGGGTCTGAAGAAGACCACGACCACGACCATGAGTGTGTGCATGCCGAGACTAGGGGGTTCACAAAGCCCATAGAGGTCAAGCCCACCACGCAGAGGGTGTCAGCCACAAGCTCATTCGACTCGCCGGCGCCGCCTACCGCAAGCTTGGGCAGCAGCTCTTGATGCTCGTGCCTCCATCCCAGGAGTTTCCGGGCTCTGCAAGTCAAAATCTGGGGCCAAGGCTCAAACCAAGACCCAAGCTGTCCTTTAGCTCTGGCCCAGCTCCAGTGCAAGAGCAAGATCAAGAAGGGGCCAGGCCTCTGCCAAAGCTCCTGAGTCGAGGCCTCTGTCTGCTGATGAGACAAGGAATGGCTGGAGTGACCTTGGGCTGCTGTCTGCATAGGGCTGGGGTCCTCCTGGGGCATTTTATAAAAAAGCCTAAGGCAGGATCTATCAACAAAGGAAGGGGAGAAGAGAGGAGGAGAGGAAGGGAGAGAGCAAGGGAGGAAGGGAAAGAAACGAGTTATTCTGTTAAGATGAGGTTACCTAGAAGATGAGCAGAGGTTACCTTCCAGGGAACTGAAGTTACCATGTCAACAGACTGCGGTTTCTGGGTTGACAGTTGAAAGACTTTAATACAGCTAACTCTCCGTCAAAAGTTGGACCGGCATGCAGAGCTGAGGGCCACTCAGCCCCAGCTGAGCCCCAGGCACAGAAATGCTAGACTTTCCGCACGCCCACATGCACCTTCTGTTTGGGTAATTACGAAGGTAATGGAAGAGTCCAAGTTAATATCCATCACAAGCTGTTAGTTTTTTCAAACTTGTCCTCTGAATTCCTAACTTAACGTCTTTCAAATACGTCCCATGAGGTGATTAGATGATACTCCGGCTCCTACGAAGGGCGTTTTATTAGCTGATTGGGTTAAATAAAGCTATTTTATGTCAGAATATATTCTCTACAATTCTACAGCCATTTTAATGACCAAGATGTGTCATCTCCTTTTAACTTTTCCTAATTATTTCTTTCCCTTTATCTCAATGTTCTGTGAGAATTTGGTTCTTTCCCATGAAATGGATTTGATGTTTTTTTCTTTATAATCAGAGTATCTTAAAATAAATGTGCATTATAACACTACAAAAAAATTTTTTTGGTATAATAGCCACTTTTCCTTAATACCTCATGAGTGGATTCCATTTTTTAAAAAGATGTACTTATTTATTATTTTTAAGAAAGAGAGGGGGGGGGGGAAGCATGGTGGGGAGGGACAGGAGAGAGAGAGCATCCCAAGCTGAGTCTGAAAGAGGTTTAAGGAATTGGCTGGTGCAGGGGTGAAGCTGGCATGTCTGAGATCAGCAGGGCACGAAGGGCAGGCAAAGCAGGCCGGCAGGCATCTATGCTGTCGTTCTGAGTCCACAGCAGGTCAGGTACAGCGCTCTTTCAGATTGAAGTCAGGTGTTGTCCCCTGCGCAGAAGAAATACTGCTGTTACAGGAATCCTGCTTCTCTAGAGAGCCCTGAATAATCCAGTGTGTGTGTGTGTATGTGTGGTGTGTGTGTGTGTGTGTGTGTGTGTGTGTGTGTGTGTGTTTTGAGGCGACACAGAAGTGACTCTGTGTAAGACTTCCAAGGCCGGGTGGAGAAAAGCTTGTAGACCTTTCTCTTGCTCCTTTTTGGTGCTTGTGGTCGAGACCTGGCCACCAGGCTAGGAGGATGGCGAGGAGCCAAACGAAAACTCTGCATGATGGTGCTGTGGTCACAGTCCAGCAGAGATGGGGTGACGAGCAGCCTCGAGCCCCAGGCATGTAAGCGAGCGAGCGATCTTCTGTTCCAGAGCGAGTGGTCTTCCCTTCCAGGCCTCAGCGGTGGAGCCGCTCGGGTTTCTGCTCCCGCAGCGGAGACGAGCCCCTCCCAACTCCCTGCGCCCCGCCTCCCCAAGCCCTGCTGCAGCTGCACACCTGTAAGCGGACGTTTCAGCCACTCGTTTCGGGGTGAAACACTCCGTAAAGGAAGGTATGGATTAGGTGAGACTGAGTCCTAGCCCGGACACGATCAGCCCACAAGCCACGGTGACTTACAAGAGCAGAGGTTGACTTCTCAGTCCTGTCGCTTGTCGGCTGCGGGGCCACCGCCGCTCTGCTCCACGGTCTCTGCTCTGGACTCGGACCGGAAGAGCAGCCTCTGTCTGCACCCTGATGCTCTCATAGTTAACTGGGGTGGACGAGGCAGTGAAGGAACCCGTGGGGCTCTTAAAGGCCCTACTTGGAAGAGGTACACGTTTCCGCTCACACTTCACTGGACAAAGAAGTCTGGAGGCGAGGCTGACGACAATTCAAAGGTATAGGAAATTATCATTCTGCCCAGAGGAGAGGAGCATGAGTCACATGGCCAGTCCACCCCTGGGGCACACACAGGGAGGGGTGAGGGGTGAGCACTCTGGTGACCTACAGGAGGGAACATCCTTATGGAGAAAGAGAAGAGTCAAAGTGTCCATGGTTTGGACTCTTTCTTTCTTTCTTTTCTTTTTTTTTTTTTTTAATATTTTATTTGTTTATTTGACACAGAGAAACCACAAGTAGGCAGAGAGGCAGGCAGAGAGAGAGAGGAGGAAGCAGGCTCCCCCACCGACCAGAGACCCTGACGCGAGGCTGGATCCCAGGACCCAGAGACCACGACACAAGCCGAAGGCAGAGGTCTAATCCGCTGAGCCACTCAGGTGCCCTTGTTTTGTTTTGTTTTAATAAAAAAGGCTTACTCTTTTTTTTTAAAAAAATTGACATATAATGATTATGTGCTTCAGGAGTAAAGGTCTGTGATTCATCTGTTTTATAGAATACCCAGTGTTCCTTACAACACAAGCCCTCCCCAGTGTCCGTCATCCAGTGACCCCAACCCTGCACTCTCCTCCCCTCCTGTCACCCTCAGTTTGGTTCATGAGGTTAAGAGTCTCTTATGGTTTGTCTCCCTCTCTGGTTTCATCTTCTTTCACTTTTCCCTCCTTTCCCCTATAATCCTCTGCCTTGTTTCTCAAATTCCACATCGCAGTCAGATCATGTGATAATTGCCTTTCTCCAACTGACTTATTTTGCTTGGCATAATACCCTCTAGTTCTGTCTATCATTGCAAATGGCAAGATTTCATTTTTGATTGCTGCGTAGTATTGCAGTGTATCTATGGACCACATCTTCTTTATCCATTCGTCTTTATCCATTCATCTGTTGATGGACATCTAGGTTTTTTCCTGTAGTTTGGCTATTGTGGACATTGCTGCCATAAACATTCGGGTGTATGTGCCCCTTCGGATCACTACGTTTGTATCTTTAGGGTAAATACCCAGTAGTGTGATTGCTGAGTCTTGTAGGGTAGCTCTATTTTTAACTTTTTAAGGAACCTTCATACTGTTTTCCAGAGTGGCTGCACCAGCTTGCATTCCCACCAACAGTGTAGGAGGGTTCCCCTTTCTCCACATCCTCGCCAGCATCTGTCGTTTCCTGACTGGTTAATTTTAGCCATTCTGACTGGTGTGAGGTGGTATCTCATTGTGGTTTTGATTTGTATTTCCCTGATGCT
The DNA here is from genome assembly GCF_022355385.1 of Mustela nigripes. NCBI lineage: Eukaryota > Metazoa > Chordata > Mammalia > Carnivora > Mustelidae > Mustela > Mustela nigripes. The sequence continues at coordinate 117,008,927 of NC_081560.1, read as the reverse complement.
GAGTGAAGTTGAGCACTTTTTCACGTATCCGTTCGCCATTTGAGTATCTTCTTTGCAGAAATGTCTTCTGCCTATTTCTTGATTGGAATATTCGTTCTTTGGGTGTTACATTCGATAAGTTCTTTGTAGATTTCAGAAAAGACACTGATCTGCTGATGGTGACTGCTTCTCAACCTGAGTGCAAGGCTGTCTCTCTGTTCTTCTGTCCCTCCTCAATCTTTATCATACGGTTTTGTAATTTTCTGCTGCTGGAGGAGGGGTGGACAGTCATGGGATGGGTCTAACCTGAAGGCTTTCCCTCAAGGCAGTGAGAAGTTCTTGAGATTTTGTGAGCAGAGGAGAAATCAATCTGCTTTATATTTTAGACAGATTGATCTGGGGGTAATTTGGAAGATGGGTTCAAGTAGGGTGACCCCGGAGGCTGGTTGACCAGCATTTCTGAGGATTTTTGTCTAGAGCAGTGGTGGCTGGAGTCCAAAGAAGTTGATAATGGGACAAAGAGCTCAGAAGTGGTTAAAAACACATGAGTAAATCCTGGGACCAGCATAGGTGATAGATAGGATGTGGAAGATAGAAGAAAAAGGGGAGGATGCTTGAACTTTGCAGCTGAAAGCATTCCTCAGCAGAGTAGAACAGAGGGTGTTCCTTTGTTGTGTTAACCATTTCCTGCTTCCCAGAGAGCCTAATGAAGGAAAACTTGTCCGGGAACATTGGGCGGTTGCTCAAGGGGTGAGTTTTCGGTTAATTTATCACAGCTTCTGTCCCTGGTCTTAACCAGTTCTTAACCCAAAACTACATGAGAAAAGGCTTAGACCAAGAAAGACAGTAACGGCAAGAAAATTTCTTCTTGAACTTTGCTGAAGTGTGTCTGTGAACTCTTGGCAAGGAAGGAGGTGAAGTCACTTCAAATGATGCTGTCTATCGCTCCCTGCTCCGAGACGCGAGAGACACGGAGGGCTACTCAGCAGGCGTATCTACTTGGGTTTCTCCTTTGGAGGGGCCAGGAAAAGCTATCCCTTGAGAAAAGAGGAAGGAGAGAGAGTTTCTCTGCCCAGATTCCTCTTGACTGATGTTTCCCAGTGGTCAGATTTCTCCCCACAAGAAGCCCCTTGGACTTCTGAGTACATCAGCACAGCCTTCCATGGACCCCCTGGGATGCTAGATCCCACCCCAGGTATGGGATGGTCCCTGCTGGAAATGGTGACCAGAACTGGAAACTCCCTAGTGTGCGGGTGCTCAGTCAGAGCTGAGTGAGTATGCTCAGGGCAAGCTAGGGGTTGGCCTTGGGATCTGGAGTAGGGGGCACATGCAGAGTTTAGGGATCTGGACTGATAGCTCGGGTCCCGGGAGATAGTGGAGATGAAGGAGTCTGAAAGAATGTATAAAATCCAGCTGCTTCATTCACACCATCCAATCCTCAGGGCCCATATCCGTCTTACATGTGAGGTTCCATGTGCTGGCAACCGTCACGCCGCTGGGACTGCAGTGAGATTTGGGAAGAAATTCCAAGTCACAGCACGAAATCAGCAGGCTTGGAGGAAGATCTCACCCACCTGACTGTTGGCTTCGTGGGGTGAGTCCCTGTCTGCTTGGCTCCCCTCCCCCGACCCCACATTCTCCACCTCATGGTATGTCTGCATTGAATTTAGGAAATGAGATGCTCCATTAGTAGGAAAGCAATATTACATAAGCAATTCTTCCTTCTCAACTTTCCTGTTGTGTAATTATTCAAAATCACAGGACCCTGGACACCTTTGAGTGCTAAAAAATATAGTTCAAAAGGAAAAAAAAAAAAAACAGGAGCCTCAATTATGGACACCTTGATTTTTTTTTTTTATTGGTAGGAAAACTCTTCTCACCTGAATATGTTATTTATGAAGACGTGCTCACTGAAAGCAGACTGGAAAAAAGTCACCTCACCAGTTAGAAACAACCTATTAAATTTTTTAAAAAGATTTTATTTATTTATTAGACAGAGATCACAAGTAGGCAGAGAGGCAGGCAGAGAGAGAGGAAGGGAAGCAGGCTCCCTGCTGAGCAGAGAGCCCGATGTGGGGCTCGATGCGGGGCTCGATCCCTCGAACCAGAGGGTTAACCCACTTTAACCAGTGGGTTAAAGCCTGAGCTGAAGGCAGAGGCTTTAACCCACTGAGCCACCCAGGCGCCCCAACCTATTAAAATTTTAAAAATAAAACAGCTAGCTTTCTTACCACAAATGTTAGACTCTAAGCAGTAACCTTCACTCCCATGGAGTGGTCAGTCACCAAGATGGTATAAAACTCTTTGAAGTATAGCACTAAGTAAGGTGTTAGGCTCCAATAGCTTTGGAAATCCATAATATTATAGATATTTTCCATCTTTGATTGGTACAGTTAGGTTTTCGTTGTGATGATACTGTGGTGAAAATCGACTCTGGAAACATTATTCAGTAACACAGCAGCTTGAATAATATATCTGTCTGCCAATAAGCTATATATTCGGAGTCTAATATCAACCAAGAAAAGGAAGATAAAGTATAAATTTGCTTTGCAGTTGCATGGCTTTTTTTCCCCCCAGAAATTGACAAACTGATATTAACATTTATGCGGAAATACAAAAGACCCCAAATAACCAAAGTAATCTTTAAAGAAGAAGAACGACGTTGAGTATGCATACTTTCTTGTTTCAGAACATACTGTGATAAAGATTGTGTGGTACTGGCATATGATAGATATATAGATCGATGGAATAGGATTAAGAGTCCGTACGTACACCCTTGCATTTATCATCAGTTGATTTTTTGACAAAGGTGCCAGGACAAGTCGAAGGAGAAGGAATCATTGTCTCCACAAATTGTACTGAGACCACTGGATCTCTATGTGCAAATACATCAAATCGGACTCCTATCTCATGCAATATCCCCAAATTAACTCAAAATAGAACACAGACCTAAGTGCAAGATATAAAACTATGAGATCCTTAGAGGAAAGCATAGAAACAAGTCTTTGGGACCGTGGGTTAAACAATGGGTTCTTAGATAAAATATCAAAAGCACAAATGACAAGAGAAGGAAACAAAGTGAAATGCTTTAAATTAATAACTTTTATGCTGCAAATGTTATTTTCAAGAAAGTGGAAAAAATAGGGATGCCTGCATGGCTCAGTTGGTTAAGCATCTGCCTTCAGCTCGGGTCATGATCCCAGGGTTCTGGGATCAAGTCCTACATCAGGCTCCTTGCTCAGCGGGAAGCCTGCTTCTCCCTATGCCTCCTTTGCCTGTTCTGCCTGTAGCTCTCCATGCTTCTGCTCTCTCTCTGACAAATAAATAAATAAAAATCTTAAAAAAAAAAAGAAGTGAAAAGACAGCCCACAGAATGGGAGAAATATTGGCGATCACATACTTGATAAATAACTCACAGCCACAGTATGTAAAGAGCTCTTAAAATTCAATAATAAAAAGAAAGGAGATGAAAAATGGTGGTGAATTTGCATAGAAATCTCTCCAACGGAGATGTACAAACAGCCAATGCACTCATAAAAGCATTTTCAACATTCTTAGTCATTAAGGAATTGCAAATCAAAACCTCAGTGAGATACCACTTCATATCCACTTAAGTTTGCTCTCATCAAAAAGACAGACAGTAACAAGTGTTAGGGATAATGTGGGGTGATTGGGAATGCATTCTTTGCTGTAAAGTGCTATGCAGACGAGTTTGGCAGTTTATTGAAATGTGAAACAGAGATAGTTACCACATAATCTGGCAATTCTGCTTACTCCTAGGTATATACCTGAGATAAAGAAATGAAAACATTTATCTGCAGAAAACTAGCATATGCGTGTTTGTTGCAGTGTTATTCATAATCACCACAGAGTGTAAACAACGAAATGTTCATCAACTGATAAATAAGGGGATATATCCACATAGTGCACTATCACCCATCCATAAAAAGGAAGTTCTGGGGGCACCTGGGTGGCTCAGTGGGTTAAGCCTCTGCCTTAGGCTCAGGTCGTGATCTCAGGGTCCTGGGATCAAGTCCCGCATTGGGCTCTCTGCTCAGTGGGGAGCCTGCCTCCCCTCTCTCTCTCTCTCTGCCTGGCTCCCTGCCTACTTGTGATCTCTGTCGAATAAATAAATAAGCTCTTTAAAAAAAAGAAAAAGAAAGTTTTGATACACAGTTCTGATACATGATACAACATGATGAACCTTGACAATAATGTACCAGGTGAAAACAGCCAGTGGAGAGAGGCAAGATAATACATGATTACGCTGGTGTACAATGTCCTGAATACAGACAGGAAATCGATTAGTGGTCCCGGGGGAGGAAACTCACTGCTAGTGAGTATGGGTTTTGGGGGGCGGTTATGAAAATGTTCTACATTTAGATTATGGTAATAGCTGCACGACTCTGTGAATATATTGGGAAAAAAAGGACTATACATTTTAAATGCGTGAATTGCACAGGGGCTTTCAGGAGAGGGGAGGATATTTGATTTCTCTGAGCCTCAGTTTCATTGTTTGTACAATACTTAGTTTACAGGTTTTTGTGGAAATGAAATGATGTCTGTAAAGTCCCCAGATGAGGACGTGGCACTTGGGAAGGTACACAGCAGTGTCAGCTGTCCAAGGAGGTGACATTTAATCCATTTTCGACATGGATTTTAAAAGATTTATTTATCTATTCAAAAGAGAGAGAGAGAGAATGGGAGTGTGTGGGGAGGCGAGGGGCAGATGGAGGGGGAGAGAATCCTCAACTCATTCCTGGAGAACTATGTTAGGGGCACAGACTTTTTTTTTTTTTTTTTTTAAGATTTTATTTATTTATTTGACAGACAGAGATCACAAGTAGGCAGAGAGGCGGGGGGGGGGGGGGAGCAGACTCCCTGTTGAGCAGAGAGCTCGATGCGGGTCTCGATCCCAGGACCCTGAGATCATGACCTGAGCCTAAGGCAGAGGCTTAACCCACTGAGCCACCCAGGTGCCCCAGGGGCTCAGATTTTTGTACTGAGCCTCTATTTTGCACACTCTGGCATGAGAACAGTCCTCTAAAATTTAAATGTACCCTGCCATGTGATTCTTACACACTCACTTCCACCAAGGTTAAATTCCGGGCCATTTGCAGAAATAAGAGGATTCAGACCACGTGTCCTCAGAATGGGATTCTAGGCACCTGTCTTGCCTTGTCCACTAGCTAGCAAGCTTCCAAGCAGTGGAAACTCTAGCCAGTATCGTCCCTTGCGTCCCCACGCAGGAGGGGTACTCTGGCCAGTGTGGGTGCTTCATAGAAGAGGCCAGCTCCCTGGTGGTGCAGGAAAACTAGCCTCATGTGATGGCTTCAGGTTGTGCCCAGCAGACACTGTCCACTTTCGAGTCGGTAGTGGATATTTTGCAATCCGTTTCTCAGAAGAGTGAAACTTGAGATTTTCTAAGTGCCTCTGTGAACATCAAATAGCTCCAGAGGCACAAAATCAGGATCGTTTAAGCCGGTGATGGATATGACTCTCAACAAATGTGCGTGTACCATTATCTGCATAGGAACCGCCTTTAAAATATACCTTTTGTGGGGGCGCCTGGGTGGCCCAGTCGGTTAACCGGCTGCCTTCGGCTCAGGTCATGATCTCAGGGTCCTGGGATCGAGCCCCACATCCTCAGGTGGGAGTCACCTTCTCCCTCTGCCCCTCCCCCTCCACTCCACCTCCCTCTCTCTTTCACAAAAAATAAAGAAAATCTTCAATAAAATAAAATGTACTTTCTATGGAAGAAAAAAGAATAATTCCACATAATTCCAATGCCCACTCCCTGGAGACAGTCATCTTTGAGTTTTTGTGAATATCTGTTCATATCTACGTAGAGCTACATTTAGATATGGAAGGACACAGGTTGAATGTCATTTTCTTGAGAAGCGTTTTCCTGATCTCCTACCCCCACCTCATTCTAGATGAAATTCTCTGTTATACCAGTTCATAGTACATGGATTTTTTCTTGATATTCCTTATTAGAGAATACATTATTTAGTTAATCACCATAGATGTTTCCTGCTATATATTTCCACCCTGAGATAAACTCAAGTGTCTGTCCTACTCATTATTGTATCCCTAGAATTTGAGTACCAGGGATATCACTGGATATCTACTCAACACATAGTTCTAGAATTCGCCAACTAATACTGAGGGTCTGTATGCGTGTGTATGGACTTGTGCTTCTAAAGCCAGCCAGCAGCAACCTCAAACACTGTGTCAAGGGCAATCATGAAAGAATCACGTGGACACAAAAAAAGGACACTTTAGCTCTCACTGGGAGCCACTGCATTTTGTCGATTTGAAACAGAGTAAAGAATTCATACACGTGCACACGTGTGTGCACTCACATGCGATCAATGAAAATGGATAGCCAGAGATTTCTGGCTGAACCGAGCCTGGTCTGGTCATCTGTACTAAGTGCCAGTTGGGAACCTTCCCCTGGAAGAGACAGTCACTGCTCACCTAATGCCAGATCTCAAGCTGTGCTGGCTGGCAGCGAAAGCTCAGTAGGCTTCCAGTGAGGGTGTGACTAAGCGTTCCTACAAATGACATTGCTCATGACTTAGGAATCTCTCTTGGGTATAAAAACTTAGTCTGCATTGTCAGCAGAAAGATGTGTGAATGTGCACAAATTTTGTCTTCTTGGAACCTCCATTTCTTCTTAAAATGGAGATAGGGCGCCCAGGTGGCCCAGTTGGTTAAGCGACTGACTCTTGATTTTGGCTCAGGTCATGATCTCTGGGGCATCCTGGGATTGAACATGGAGAATCTGCTTGAGATTCTCTCTCTCCCTCTACCTCTTTTCCCACTCGTGTGCTCTCTCTCTCGGATAAATAAATAAATCTTTAAACAAAATGAAACAGAGGTAATAACATCTGCCTCAAAGTTGGAGAGTAAAATGCAGCAGCGAAAATAAAAGTAGAAAGGGTGCTTGCATGGACCAGTGATAATAATCCGTACACGGAAGCATGAGACCATCTCAAACCCCTGTGCCCCCGATACCCTCCACCCCATCCCCATTCCCCGCAGGAGACCGTCTCAGTAAACTTCCCTATTCTAACACTGGCTCTCATTGCCAGGAAGCGAGCTATTCCTGTTATCATCTGATTTCTGGATCTTTATCCAAAGCAAACTAGCTCTGGGATCTACAAGTCTGACAACATTATATATGTACCCCCCTTTGACACTGAAGACAGTGGAAAGCCTTTGAGATCGCTACTTTCAGACAGTAACTTGCTACTACTGTATCTGCTCATGGGGCTGTGCGGGGATTAAAACCCGCACCTTCACTGGAATGTTTGTAGTGCTGAGTAGTATACTTCAGCGAGCAAATATAAACCATATGTATAAAACCAAATAAAACTATATAAGCAGGGGCACCTGGGTGGCTCAGTGGGTTAAGCCTTTGCCTTCAGCTCAGGTCATGATCTCAGGGTCCTGGGATGGAGCCCCGCATCGGGCTTTCTGCTCAGCAGGGAGCCTGCTTCCTCCTCTCTCTCTGCCTACTGTTCTGCCTACTTGTGATCTCTATTTCTCTGTCAAATAAATAAATAAAATCTTTAAAAAAAAAACCCATATAAGCATATAAAACCACACGTTGTATGAATGACAAGGAATAGTTTTAAATCCTCAGAGGCAGAAAACAGAGTGGTGGTTTCCAGAGGCTAGATGGAAGGGAGAGTGAAGTAGGGGCTTCTGAACAGGTGCAGGGTTTTCCTGGGAGTAGCGAGATGTTTTGGAACAAGGAGGTGGCTGGTTGCACAACTGCACAGTGTGGAGTACAAGGCATGCCACGGAGTCCTATATTTCAAAGTGGGCCATTTTATGCCTTGTGAATTTCACCTCATTTAAAAACAACAGGTGGTGGAGGGAAGGAAGGGACTTTCCAAATTCCAAGTTGTTAAGAAAATCCTTTCTCGGTGGAAAAATGAGTAAGGTATGATGCATAGGAAAAGCCAAGAGCTGGAGGAGGAGTGGAGAGAATGCCCCAGAGCAGAGTACAACGTGCACAATACACACTTGGCAAGATGGGTGTAGAGCGTGCCGCGCTGAGTGCCCTTCCCACCCGGATTCAGGGTTCTGCCAATCCCACAAATGGTCTTCGCGGGCCCTCCAAAGGGCAATCAAGCCCACGGATTGTTTCTTGCTTCCTGGTGCTGGGATCTCAGCTCTACCCCGGCAGAGTCCTGGGCTATTGCATTAAGCTTCTCGTGGGAAGCTTGGAATGATGCCCGGCTCAGAAATGCTAGTTGTTCAGCAAATAGTTGCTGAGACAAAATCCCCTAGCTGTGTGTGAGCCCCTTCTTGTCTCCATCAGTGTGAAGTCTGAACACAGTCCTTTGCTAACCGTCCTGTCCGCTCTTGCCTAAGAGGAGAGTAGAAGGAGTCACCTCCATGTGCTGTGGTTACGGAATCCAAATCTGAGCTGTTCCTCCTCGGCTGTTGCCAAAGGACCGGACTGCGTCTCTCGCCAGCTTCTTCACACTTTGAATCAGACCTTCTCTGCTGGAGCCATAGTACAGTAGGGGTGCACCCTCCAAGGAGGGGGAGCCTGGGTCTTTGCTTAGAAATTGTGAAAACCTTGCCGGCACTGTCCGAAGTTCTGGTGGTCTTCTAAAGCCACAGGGATAGAAAATTCCAGGTTTGTGAAACTTCATTGCTAAACTTCTTGCCTGCTTCTGCAGGGTGAATGAAGCCGTGATTCAGCCATTACCAGTAGGCACTCAGTCATTTATTTGGAAGCAAAAAGGATCCTGTGGGGGTCCAAAGGCAGAGCTCAAAACAATTCTGTTCAGTCTGCCAAATCCTATGACCCAAACACACCAATAAATGGGGTAAAACTTCTAGAGTTACTCTACAGGCTGTCCCAAGTCTGTTAATCATCAGAGAAATATTTCAAACACTGGCTATGAACCTAGGAGAATGAACAAAATAGAGATTTCTGCCCTCATTCGTTAATCTGTGTGCAGTGGAGACTGTGGAACTTTTATTTACAATAGAAAATCATAAATGCCATTATAAGGGAAGGTAAGAATAACTTCTATGCCTTAGCCTTTCTCCTCCCATTGGAGCCTATTTGCAAAGGACATTTCCTTGCCTTGTGGTCCTTCGGCATCACAGTTATTGAAAGTAGTTGGTAATGTGCAAATTCCCAGGCCCAACACTGGACTTTACTGAAATATCTCTGGGAGCGGAACCTGCAAATAGGCATTTAAAAATGTTCCTCAGGCCATTCTTATGCACATTAATAGTTAAGACGTATTTTCTTCTTGTTCTACATAATTATCAGAAGGACAGGTGAAATGTGTCTTCATTTTGTAGATAAGAAAAGGGAAACTCAAGAGATGTTAAATCCAAGGCAATAAGTTAATTTGTGGCAGGGCTAAAATTTGAACCTGGATTTGCTTGATTTCAGATCAAATCACCTTTGACTTACCCCACGCTGGCAAAAAAAAAAAAAAAAAAAAAAAAGGCGGGGGGAGGTGGAGCGGGGAATCAAACTATGAAACCACTGGGATATATTTCCACAGGGATAACAAATCCCTGGGATTTGTGTATCTATGGGATAACTGGGCCACAGAGTCCCAGTTAGGCAGTTAGGACTGGAGAAACAGTGCCATCTGGTGGCCATTTTTGAGAGACATGACAGAGGGGGAAAATTAATTATTATTTTTTTTAAATTGAGCAGGGGATCATTTCCTCTTGCTCACTTTGGTGCACCTTTCATGGATGGATTTGGGTTGAGCTGGCCTCACTCATCTGGAGGACCCGCTGACTGGTGTTTTGTGCTTTGGTTTTGTAACCGAGAACTTTTCTTCTCCTAGCTGAAGTTAATTTACTCATACAGGGCAGGACACTGCAAGGTCTTTAGGGCCACATGAAAATCAGTAGATCCAAGGGACCCTAGTGAAATACTTTCTGGAGCCAACATACCCTATTCTGTATCTCTAGAAGTTTAGTTTTCATTAAAAAATTTTTTTATTCAAAAGTGGTTTGGGTTTGTTGTTTTTGTTTTGTTTTGTTTTCTTTTGTTTTTTACCATAGTTACAAAATCTTTTTGACAAAACCAGCGTGTCATCTGAGTATTAAGGAAGAGGACCCCCAAACCCCACCCCCAGGAGAACATGGAGATGAGGCGCCCCTCTGCCCCCCTCCACTCCCAGCATGCGGACCTCTGCAACTTCTGTGGAAGTCACTATGGGGAGCTGTCAAGTGGACCACAGAACTATCCAGACATCCCCTAAAGCAGCCAGGATTATCTGGCCAGGTAAATGAAACCGTCTACCTCCAAGATAACACAAAATCTGCTTAAGCCACCCCAGGCAGCTGTGCAAATTCTCAGTCCTCGTTTCTGGAAATCTTCACATGTGCTTATCTCGCTTCAGATGGTGAACTTGCAAGCTGGGGGTGGTAGACCCACAGGGATCCCCTTGCTCCCCCCCACCCCGCCCTTGCCCCCCACCAGCCCTGAGCTCCACCCCAAGCTCAACAGCCCTGCTCACCCCTCTGCCTCCCACTGCTCTTACTCATTGCTGCCGCAGGAACCTTTCATATCCTCTTCCTTCCTCCAGATCTCAGGTCCACGGTCATTTTCTCGACCTCACACACGAGATCACACCCTCCTGTCCTGCTGCCCTTCGTCCTTTTCTTCCAACAGCATCTGCCAAAGTTGCACTTGGCCATCTAACTGTGGTTCTCTCTCAGTCATGTCTGCCCCTAGATGGGATCCCCCAGGAAGGATTAGCGTTTGTAAGCCATAGCCTCTCATGGTGCCTGGCACACAGGGGGAGAGTAGTAATCACTGACGCACTCCCTCCCTCCCTCCCTGAGCATGCAAGGGAGGCCCATCCTGTCCCAACAGCCTCAGCCTTACCCCCTCAGATCCCATGTCCCAAGCTGCGTCTCTGTGAGATTGTTTGGTGCTGGAGATCGAAAAACTTGATGCCTAGGCCCTGTTGCCCTAAAACCCCAACCTCAAGGGCAGGGAGAGGTCAGACACACGTGGAGTCCTGGCGAGATCGTGAAAGATGGCGATTTTGCTTCACAACGCCCTGCTGATTTCTTGAGAATATTCTGACTCTTACTGATTGCAACTTTGGATGAGCTCATGCAGCTTTTAAACCCTTGCCTCCTTCATCTGCAAATTGGGAATAACAGAACGATGGCGATGGCAGGCGGGGAGGAGGAGACGGGGCTCAGCCAGCTACCAAGGGCTCTGTGTCGCAGCAGTTTGACAGGGTGCTGCCCCCAGCTGCCGGAGGAGACCCGGCCCGGGGCGCAGCTGCTGCGAAGAATGCACGCGGGCTTCGGCTTCCTGTCCATGACCCCCTGCGGTAGACCCTACCCACTCCTCCCCGGATGTCTCCATGCGCAGAGCAAGCTGCCCGTGGGCGGCTTCCGAAGCCGGCAGGAGGGTGAGCCGGTGGCGCGCACCTTCCAGACCCCGCTAAGGGCCTGGCATCAATCAGGGCACCCCTGGGTGGGGACTTCTGTATCGGGAGTGAGGGCCCCCCAAAAGGGAAGGATGTGCAGAAAAACAGATCGAAGGGGGTCAGGGGCGACAACCCGTGGAGGTCTAGGCCACCACGCAAGGAAGGCCCCTGGCTCACCGGGGGTGGGGGGTGGGCGCCCTCGAACGAGCAGGAGCCAGCCTCCAGGGGGAAAGTCCCTCCCCACTGGGCTTTCTCGGAGTCTCCGGCCCCGGTCTCCAGCTCTTGAAAGTGGCCTGGATAGGGAAGTTGTTTTCCTCTCAAGAAGGCTGTGTACTCATAATTTCCCCCCAGGCTAGAGTGAAAAGACCAAGCGGGAGACCAGATTGATGGGCCCAACCCACGGGCCAGCACATTCTGTGGGAGGGAATCTCCCAGGGGGACGGCAGGGTTTTTCCACCTCTTGTCATAACCCGCTCCGGGGATAGGTGCCGAGAACTGCCCCCAGCTGTGGGTTGCGACAGCAGGCAAAGGGCCTATGGGGGAACGGCAGGAGGCCCGCTGCCCCGGAGTGGACTCCCACTCCATTCTGGCCGCATGTCCCTTGGAGGACAGCACCTCGGCCCCACTTTCTCCAGGATGCCAGCTGCAGTGGCTGTGTGCAAGTGACCAATCTCTTGCATTTTACTTTTTTTTTTTTTCCCCTGTAACATCAAGATTCCGGGTTCCTATTTTTGTATATGTGAGTCGAAGGCTCTGCTTCCTGCACCATGTTCTGAGAAGGCCAGTGAGCTCAGATTTACACTCAGGTATACACGTTGATCAGCCGGGGGAGGTGGGGGGGAAGTGTGGGGGTGGGGACAACTGTTTGGAGAGCGGAGCCTAGGAAAGGTCCCATTTTTGCAGGTAAGAGCTGGCTTATTGGCCATAGCGTCCTCTCCAGAGCCCTCGCCTGCAGGGTCCGTGGGAAATTAGGCTTGAACTCAGTTGCCCCCTGACTGGATCTCCTTCTACTGAGAGACTGAAAATTGGTCTGAAGAGGAACAGGTGGTGTAGGAAAGCAAAGAGGGTCTGAACCAGGTGAAAGACCAGAGGAGAAGCCAGGATTAGCTGAGGTTTGTAAATACTACTAGAAGATTCTTGTTCTGGACTTCTAATCCCAAGGCACGGACTCCTTTTCCATACCAGATCCATTCTAAACAGGATGCACAACAAGGCGTGTGTGTGTGTGTGTGTGTGTGTGTGTGTGTGTGTGTGTGTGTTTAAAAATGAGTGGGTATCGTTACGTGTAAGAATAGTATCTCTGTATCCATTTTGAGCTGCCCGGGGGTGGTAGTATGAAGCAAAGGCTAACTTTTTGCATGTTTATAAATTCTGGGCTTTTCTTGTTGGCTTCCAGGGAGACCATAAGCCGTGGCTTCTTCGTGGTGCCCAGAGCCAGTGTCCTGCCCTACTGTGGCAGCAATGAGTGTCCCAGGAGCTAAAGGAGACGGATGCACTGTGAGATCCCCACAAACCACCCTCACTCCCAGGGTACCGCCTCCGCAGTGCCCATGTTCTAGGGCCCTGTCTCCTTGCACTTCCCCACCAAGTCTTTTCTTTCTTTTCTTTTTCCTTTTTTAAAGATTTATTTATTTATTGGAGAGATAGGGAGAGAACGCAAGCAGGGGAGGGGGCAGAGGGAGAGAGAGAGAATCCCAAGCAGACTCCCCTGAGCCTGATGTGGGGCTCGATCTCAGGACCCTGAGATCATGACCTGAGCTAAAACCAAGAGTTGGTCCCTTAACCAACTGAGCCCCCTAGGTGGCACCCCGCCCCACCAAGCTTTTAGTTCAAGGTTAAGTAAGTCAAATAGGAACTTAAGGGTGAATGTCCGTAGTGACTAAATATCTTCATATTCCTATGCAACACTCGTATTTTAGCAAAGCAAACGATAACATTTGTATCTTAAGAAAGCACAATACCTCAAAGTGGTAGAATCCTGTGCCACCTAAGTGGATGTTATATATTTTTAAATATTAAAAAGAGAGTTTCATATTTATTATTATGGAACAGCCTGCATAACCCATCATTGAATAACCACCAGACTATAAGCATAGTCAGCAGCAGGTCACTTTTATTTAACTCTCTGTGTGTATAGATACCCACAGATTCTTGGGAGTGGTTATCTCTGGTCGGTGGGATCAGGTTACCTTGCACTTTCTTCCTTACTCTTACCTGTATTACTTGAATTTTCTAAGTGACTACACTGGCTTCAGAATTAAGGGGAAAAAACAATGAATGCATTTGCTGCCTTGTGCTTCACAATCATAATTTCAAAAGAAAACAAAAAACCCACACTTTTGCTCCTTATGTTGCTTCCATGATGAATTAGGGATTGACTGGCTCTCTAATTTGCGTGGTCATTTGTGCAGCAAATTTTTCATAAATCCCTACATGTGGGAGATTGGCCAGATAGAACTCCTACCTTCCTGCTTTTATGGTGATAAGCTGTGTAACTGTGTGTCAGTTCCGATGAAAGTGATCGCTGGAAAAGCAGGTTTCATGGTGGCGTGAGCCAGGCGCTGTACTGGGCTCTTTTTGCAGTGGTCTCCTGTCCACTCTACCAAAGGGGAGGAAGCATATCAGCCCTGATGAGTGGCGGGGGCCCAAGCTCTGAGAATGGCAGAGTCAAAAAGGCATCTTGAGCCCGACACCCCGGGGAGGGCTTCATCAGACACGTGGCCTTCATCAAAGCCTCGGAAGAGTGTGACGTTTGACCTTCGAAGACGGAAGAGAGAAGCCTACCTCCGAAGCGGTCTAAGAAGAGGTGCGTGGGAGGGTCAAGCATTCGACCTGGTGCTAGACAGCTGTGTTTCTCAGCTTTGCTGGGGAGACTTTTCAGATGTGATCAGCCGGGCTGGGATGAAGCTGAGGAGGACCCAGGTGCCAGGTTTTGGAGACAGATCTGAAGTTCCTGCCATCTAGGGCTACCTGGCTGGCTCAGATGGAAGAGCAGGTGACTCTCGATCTCGGGGTCGTGAATTCAAACCCCATGTTGGGTGCAGACATTATTTAAATAAATAAAACTTTAAAAAAAAAAGTTCCTGCCATCGAGAGAGGGAGGTGTACACTCAGACAGCACGGAGGGCAGCGGACATGCGAGGATGCCACAGAGGACAAGAAATCCTCGGCTGCTACTTGCTGGTTGGCAAGCACAGGTCTCCCGCACCCCGGGCTCTGCTGTCTGGTCGCCCTAGCTGCAGCCTCAGGGAGTTGGGATGAGAAAGGAGGCACCTTCTTTCACCTGTACCCACTGCCCTGGTCATATTCCTTGACTGCCTCCCAGTAGCCACTTGGCAGTCTTCTGCAGTAGATGTGTTTTCTACTCTAAAGCGGTGGCGCCAAGAATCCCAGGGCTGGCGGCCAAGTCCTGGCTCTGTGTGACAGCCGAGGCATGGCCAAACATCACTAGCTTTGCGTGTGGTCTCCTGGAGCATCCATGTCAAGGGTCCCATGGCGACCTTACTGATGCACCAGTGCTGGCAGGGCCCGTGGAACCCTGGAGCTTGAGGTCTGTATAGCAGAGCTCCGTTCAGCACTTACCAGTGCTGGACACCGGGCTACGCACTCCGGATGCGGTAAGCTCACTCCAGAGCTGTGGATCTGCTTCTCCTTCTAGAGGTGAGGACACTCGGGCCGAGGGAGGTTAACTGGCTTGTCTAAGGGGGCCCGGTCCCAAACGCAGGAATGGCAAAGATCCAAATGCCCTGTCCTCAGAGCCTGCTCTCATAAGCCCTTCTAGATGCTCCGTTTCTGTCCCGAAGGACCTGACGGATGCATACATACCGCAAGTCAGATATTTCAGGGCACCCGCTGGGATGGCCGGGGACGTCCTGAAGGCAGTCACTGTGACTTCAGGAGACGTGAGGCTGTGGGGGAGTTGGTGACTGCCCCTTGGTGGAGCTAGCATTTTCCCTGGAGCTTTGAGTAGGGGAGGGATTCGGCGAGACGTTTCTTGGAGGCAGGGGCATAGCGCAGGGTGCAGCGTTTTGACTGAGCGATGCTGTGAGAACGGGTGGGGCGTTGGCGGGGTGTAGTGGAGACAGTGGGAGATGAGGCTGGAAGGGCATCAGACGAGGGGAGCATCTCAAAGGGCCTCGGATACATGTGATAACATAACGACATGATCTTTTTTTTTTTTTTAAAGAAAAATGTCTCCCTGTAGAGGGAGTGATCAGCCATTCATTATAATTTTTCTACCAAAATGCAGTTACAAATCAACACAACTGACTAGGTAGATATTTACGCCTTCTTTCGCTGATTCAGTCAAAGAATATTGATTGAATGCATACCTACTCTGTGTCGATCTTGATTTCTGTTCTCAGGTGCCCTGTGGGCCAGCGAGGAAGAGACAAACGGCTGCCTAGAGGGCATCATTTGTGAATACCTCCGAGGCGCAGGGCAATTCCATAGCAGGTGGCATTTAAAGCTGAGACCTGAGGAGAAAACCGAAAGTAGGGGGACAAAACGGGGAAGAAGCAGAAAGGCAAAAACCCAGAGGCAAAGACGAACAGCAGCTCTGAGGAACAATAGATGGTCTGGCCTGGTTGAGGAGTTAGACTAGAGCGGGAAAGGTGTTAGGGAGGGTGCTAGAAAGGCACGCGTGCCCGCATCACATAGGACTCATACCCCGAGTGTAGACTATTCGAGAAACAATGGGAGTCGTGGAGCATTTTGAGCCGGGAAGCGATATAATTAGATTGTGGTGGCTGCTGTTTGGAGCGTGGATTTGGAGGGTCAAGAGTGAAAGCGAGACCCTTCAGGAAGGTGTTGCAATAATTCAAGGAAAGAGCGCGGCCAAGGAGAGGTCATGGCAGGCAATGCGGGGTGGGCCACTCAAGATGAACCTACAAAGTTCAGAAATGCATGAGGAAAATCGCACAGGAAAAGCCAAACCACAAGAGCAGCATGGATATCAGCACAGTTAAAGTGGAGATATCAAAGGACTCCTGAAAAGGACTCTGAAATGATGGTGTGTAAGATCCCCAAGGACATGAATGGTGTGCTAAGATCTGTTCAACTATAATACATCATCCGTGAAGAAAAGCAGAAATGAACAAGTACAGCGGGAAATGTGAAACCATCAGAAATATTCAGAATGAAAAAACACAGGCAACAGAATAGATACTTCAGTGGGTAGAATATTCTAGAATAACTGAGTATGAAAAAAAAAAAGTTAACTGGGAAAGAGTAGTGAGGAACTCCCCAAAATGCACCTAGAGAGACAACTGTATTAAGAAGTAAAAATAAAAATGGAGAGATAGGAAGAATAACTCAAGAAACTTCGGCAGATAATGCTAAGAGTTTCAGAAGAAACCCTTCTGAAGGAGACAAGAGCTGGGAATTTTCTAGAAATCGTGAAACATTTCAGACTTCTCTCTCTCATGGAAGATTTCCCCACATGAAGATAAGTCCTCACTGAAGCTCGTCACAGTGAGACTGCACAGTCCCAAGGACAAGGGCAGGGGAAGCTTTGAAAGTTTTCAGTTAGAAAAACAATGATTGCCTACAGAGGAGGGATATTTAGACCCACAGCAAACATCTCTTCAGCAGCCATAGATGTAAGAAGACAGTGGATTAGTATTTTCAAAGTGCTGAGGGAAAACTGCAAATCCACTAGTATAAATTTCTATAACCAGATAAATCACCACTTGGAAGTGAGAGTGGAAAATTCTCAGATTGTGTTGACCGTATGCCTTATCCAGACAGTTGTACAGAACATGATGGTTCAACAGCAAAGAAGGGTCTGGTGCAATCAGACACGAGCGAACTCCAGGTACATGGCAGGTCCTCACTGAGTAAGCAAGGCTTGCCCTACGGTCTGACCTCTCCTTCTAAAAAACCTACTCTGCAGCATGTGACTGGCACTCTTCCCCAGGATGCCCACCCCAGAGAGGACCAGACCAGGTTCACCCGAATGAGGGTGATTTGGAACCGAGGCATCATGTCAGACTTGGAAACATGGCTCCCGTGATTGTGGACATGTGAGCAGTCATGCTGGGTTGAGACCCTGAGACAAAGAGCCATCACACCAACACCAAGGACCGTTCCAGCTTCCCCCTCTCTCCCAAAGGAACCCAGAGCTCTTGGCTGGGACTCACTGAGTGGGCATGCGATGCTCTCTAACTGGACTTCACCTTGCAAAGGGAAGCTTCCGCTTCTGGCCACGAAGGCTAACGAGGTTCAGACTTGCCCTTCTGCTGTCTGTCTGCAACTAGAAAACTGGACAACAGGTGGCCTCAAGTCTGATGGGGTGAGCCCTTTGAGGGCTCAGAATTTCTGTCCAGGGGCACTCTCCAACCCTGGAGGACACCGAAAGCAGAACACAGTCACCTTCTTGAGCTGAGGAGAAGAGATTGGAGCTCAGGAGGCTGCTGGCTGGCCTGACAGTATCGGGCGCTGGAAAAAAGGGAGCTACGCAGAAACAAGGGCCCCAGAGATCTGTACCATGGTTCTCTGGAGTCTTAGGCTAACCACTGTGTGCCCAAGACGGGTTAAGTCTCCAAGAAGTGGGCAAAGACCAAGTACTGGGCACTGTAAATAGCATAATTCCTAAAATCCTCATTCCATAGGGGTGGAAGATGTCAGCGTTCAGGTCAATCAAAACAAAAATGAAGAGACCTTGACGCAGAGACCCAGGAAGTAGCAGGACTGGACCAGCCATGGGGTCGAGGGCTTTCAACCTGCCCTCACAGAGATATGATCTGAGCTATCTAATACAAGAGCACTAGCCATGGGTAGCTACCAAACCCTTGAAATGGCTGACTTGTCCAAACTGAGATGTGCCTTTTCATATAAATAAGACACATACCAGATTTGGAAGGCCTTCATATGAAAAAAATGAATGTTAGCTACCTCATTAGTACTTTTATAATGGTTACACCTTCAAATGAGAATGCTTCAGGAATAATAGGTTAAATAGAATCTATTATTAAAATTAAATTTGGGGCAACTGGGTGGCTCAGTCAGTTAAGCAACTGACTTCAGCTCAGGTCATGATCTCGGGGTCCTGGGATCGAGCCCCAGGATAGGCTCCCCACTCAGCAGGGAGCCAGATTGTCCTTATCCCTCTGCCCTTCCCCCCTACTGATGCTCTTTATCTTTCTCAAATAAATAAATAAAATCTTTTAAATTTTTTAAATTAAAAAAGAGGGAGGAGTGCCTGGATGGCTCAGTGGGTTAAGCCTCTGCTTTCGGCTCAGGTCATGGTCTCAGGGTCCTGGGATCGAGCCCCACATCAGGCTCTCTGCTCATCGGGAAGCCTGCTTCCCCCTCTCTTTCTGCCTGCTTGTGATCTCTCTCTCTGTCAAATAAAGAGAGAGAGAGAAAGAGAGAGAGGTAGTCCAATGGTCACAAAGTAGCCAGAATGGAAAGTATGCAGGAAAGAACATTTTTCAAAATCCTCATTTAGCTTTCTTACCAATAAAACCTGACCTTTGAAATAGTGACTTTCTTATGCACATTCACGGCCCAACATATAATCCTTTTGTAATGTATCCTGCCACAGCGAATAATTATGTACTATTTGGGAGAGGTGTTCTTGGCCAGAATAGCCCATGGAGAGAATTATATAACTACTGAGAGGACTTTACAAAGGAGGTACTTTCTGAGAGACCCAAGAGAGAATTCGAGATTCATAAACAGTTTACATTAAGCTGTCATTAGAGAACAGGGAAACAAAAACAAAAAGCAAGGCCCCACCAGAAAAGACATAATCATAAATGTCTGAAACGTGATTTTAATTAAATATTTTGTATTTCCAAACATAAGGAAAAAATATCTTCCAACCACAGAAGTTCTTTAGGTAGTTCTAAATGCCTGTGTCAGTTTGGAGCAAGCGTCCGTTTCCATCCATATAAATATAAATAGTATTTTTTTTTTAAATATGTGTCTTTTTTTTTTTAAGATTTTATTTATTTATTTGACAGAGAGAAATCACAAGTAGGCAGAGAGAGAGAGAGGAGGAAGCAGGCTCCCTGCTGAGCAGAGAGCCCGATGCGGGACTCGATCCCAGGACCCTGAGATCATGACCTGAGCCGAAGGCAGCGGCTCAACCCACTGAGCCACCCAGGCGCCCAATATAAATAGTATTTATTAAGCTCCATATTTAATGCAAACTTCTGGAAGTGTTTAAATGAAAAAGTGAGGAAGGAGCAGTGGGGAGAGGGGTTTGTTTGCCCCAGAAGCGACCGGGAACCCCAAGAGACAACCCTAAAACCTGAAGACGATTTCCCCCTTGCTGTGTACGAATGGCATTTCTCTCCTCAGAGGACACAAGGGGAGTGACTGAGCACTTTGTGAGGAACAGGACAAAATAAGACTTTGGTGGGTTTGTGGGTTCCTGATAACATCACAGAGCTACCTTCCGGAAGAGCGGTTAAGTCTCCCCAAAGTAGGCTAGCAGTTTCTACGTGCAGCCATGGTTTTAGGGGATCATGAAGTGTTTCTCATGCAGCACTTTTGGGTGCTGTGAGGGTGTACAGTCAAGATACATATCAGAGAGAAAACAGAGAGGCAACAACACCCCAGGAGTACTTCCCTGATGAAAATGTCCAGACACCTGAGAAAAAAGTAGATTATCTCAATCCAGTAAAACGGCATTCAAGTAGAAAATATTCAAGCATTAGAAGTCAGGTCTGCATTTCGTGAGTGAATTCAAAACAGAAAGTTTTCACACCGAAATGCCAATAATCTGTGCAAAGATCTTTGAGATAGACCCTTATCAAATTCTTTATTCAGAGGTGCATGCAAACTTGTCTCAGATTCTCTCCTCTGGAGTTGCAAAATTCACGAAAGTAGTACCGCCTCTAGAGTCGGTCGTGGAGCCGGAGAGCTAATGCAGAAACCAAGTGGGCTTTCCAATGATTGAGACATGGCAACCAAAAGTCACAGCTCCTGTTGATTCGTGGAATGGAGTCAATCTGCCGGCAGACATTTGTACTCACACACACCGATGCCGGTCATACCCACACCCTTCCCTTAGATACTAGAGTGTGTTCCTCATCTTCTGTCCTTTGCACACAACTTGTACACTTCATGTGACACTGAATTTACTTTGAACCATTTCTGTCTTCCCAACATCCTTGAGGTCAGAATCCTGAGACCCTCAGAACCTGCAAACATACTAGCTCTACAAATCTAACAAATGAAACACACACGCTATAAAAAGCCAAGCAATGTTCACAGTCCACAGCTGCTAAAACCCTAATTTTTCTTTCTTTCTTTTTTTTTTTAATTTTTTATTTTTTATAAATATATATTTTTATCCCCAGGGGTACAGGTCTGTGAATTACCAGGTTTACACACTTCACAACACTCACCAAAGCACATACCCTCCCCAATGTCCACATGAAAAAGTGCTCCATATCACTCGGCATCAGGGAAATACAAATCAAAACCACAATAAGATATCACCTCACACCAATCAGAATGGCTAATTTTTCTTTCTATCGACTTGTATCTGCTCAGGGCTGAGTTATACTACATTCTTTTTGCTTTTGGCCAAGGTTTATCTTTTCTTTTCATAGTTTGAAGTTTCCATTTTCAAGTTAGCTAGTACTGTCCTCCTGGATCATTTCTTGAATTCTCTCTGCTAGTTCACAAAGATGGGCTTTTCTGAGGCCTCTAAGTAAACTGTAATAAGCATCTTTCCTCCCGTGGAGTTGGTACCAATGACGCAGCAGTTGGACTTTTTGTTCTGCTGTGTCTTGGAGGTGATCATTCTTAATCTCATCTATCTTGGCTTCGTTGATCCCACTCTTCCGAACAAATTCTCTGACTTCAGTTATTCTCATTTGTTCAGCAATAATACTTATATATGTATTCAGGTCGACGTCTGAAAAATAGAAGGCGGTCTCTGAAGATTTGTTTTTCTAAATGAAATTCTAATTCTGAAAACTATGTTTATTTCTTTTCTAATAGTAGTAAGAATACTGGTTAAGTCCTAGAGATTGAAAGACTGGTCGGGGAAAATGAAAACAGAAACTGCCCCCCCCCATCAAGTTCTAACCCTAACCCCTCCTAGGTCACCAGTAATTTGCTCCATGACATGGGCAAGATCTATGACATAGCTCTATCTTCTTTTCTCGTCTATAAAATAAGAGGGTTGGAAAAGATCACCTCCAATGTTCTTCATGGATCTGATGATCCATGACCCACAAACCTAAAAGGCAGGCAAAGACTTTATGATCTTCTCTCTGACTCTCAGGAAAAGAGAAGCAGAACTGTAGAGAATCGTGGAAAATACCGGGGCCAGGAATATACCAGTAATAACCAAGTCTACAGATGAGTTTATTTGGTTTAGGGAAATCAATTTAAGCAGGGGAGTTCTACAATATATCTGTTTGTGAAGGAAAATTCTCTTAAGCCTCAGACTATAGTGTTTCATTGCTACCTGATTTATTCTTAATGAGGAGTATTAGTTATACATTCAAACACAGTCTGATACACCCTTGACAGTGAGCAGAGTGAGCTAGAAGCTCAAAGAACAGCAAGACCCCACGTGTCACTGAAATTAGCAACATTATTTTATTCTGAAATTGGTCTGTTAACTCCCAAGGAAGCCATCCCTGGGAAATACAATGATAGTAGACTTACCTGCGCAATTTATTGGCATCATTTCCTGGGGGGAGACCAAAAAATAGAGGGAAGGAGCAAGATAAATAAAAATATATTTGTGACCTTCTAAATGTAATTGTCAAATTCTCCCTTAAAACTGAAGGAAGTACAATCAGTAGCTTGATGTATAAAATTAGCTAAGTGACGTGATTAAGGATGCTTTTCCTATTCAGTTTTTTATTCTGCAAAATTCCAGCCTTGCCAGAAATTAAAGAACATTCACTTAGCTCTCTCATACTCTTTGTTAATTAATTCTCAGGCTGTTCGTGTTCCTATAAACGGGACACCAAATCTTCGTCCATTCTTGTCGCCCCTCTAACCCGTGCACATGCACTCACACGAAATGTAGGTCTTAAAGCAAGGAGCAAATAAAAAACCGAATTACTACTTTCTCCATTTTCTTAAGAAAGCAGATGTTTGTTTCGATACCTACAGTAGTTGAGGGTTTGGATTCCGGGTCTTCAGTCTTTTTATTCCGGTGCCTTCTCAACCACCCTGGAAAATCAAAGACATTTCTGTCAGACTTCAGTCTCAGCCTCACAGCAAGCCTGGGAGAACAAACTCTCACACGAAGAGAAGTGGGAGAAGGAAGGAGAAACTCAGTGAAAACTTCAAGTGACCAATACCCCAAGACAGCCTTGTCCTGAAATCCCACCCCACGAGGTCAAATCTTCTAGAGATATGTCCCATTGTAAGTGAGCCATCCAATGGTCACACGCTGGCCTAGCCTGAAGCTGGCTTTTGTCTTACCCTATGGTCACCACTACTCCCTGTCACCAGAATAGAACTGGGGGCAGTGGGTGGAGGGTGTGCCCGCAGCCGGACTCAGAAGCCCCAGGATATGGAAAGTTGGCACTGAAAGTTCAGAAATTCAAGGGCATACACCCACAAATCCCTACAGTATCCTCACTTGGTCTTCAGAAACAGTGATGGGTTGCAACAGAGAAGGAAAATTGGAAGCTTCCGAGTTACTAAGACTTGACACCCCTCTGTGTTTTTGGAGTGATTTCTGGGGATTTTTCATCATGGTTATGCTCCATTTAGGCTCACCTGTTGACTTTCCTAAGTAACCCTAGCATAAGCCCTATTGCCACAGTATTTGAAGTTAAGGTGGAGAAATAACAGTAAAAAGGCAAAAACCATGGAGTCTGACTGAACAAGGGCGAGGAGGTACAGAGAAGGCAAATTCAGCAAGTGTTCCCAGCAGTCTTTTCCAGGAAGATCCTTGCTTCTCGTGTTCTCTATGGGGCCATCTCTACGAGCCGGCAAGGATTCCTTCGGATCCCTGACTGGCTCCGCTGCTGCCGGAGTGAAAACCTACCCTTGTTCATATGGAGAATGGGAATATCCATTCTGAGCTCCAGAATGATTGCTCAAAAACAGTAGCCAAGGGATGATATCGTCTTGTTCTTATCAGCTCTCCGGGGTTCATTTAGTGGCGGGAATTTAGCAATATCACAGGGCCACCTCCCTAGGATGAGCTTTCTTATGGGGAGGAGACAGAGGGGAATTCTTGTGCATCACTACTTCCCAAGTTATTTCGATCTGCAGTTGTTTGAACAAAGTAAGAACTTACACCAACATATTAGCGCAACGATTAGAATCGGGATTAGGACACAAAACCACAGAAAGCTGGAGCTGGCTCCTGTGGGTAGAAACAGAACACTGAATGTGAAAATAAGTCCTCTTTAAGATTAAACAGAGTACTCTCAAAGAATCGAAAGGGATTGGCTTTTCTTCATATTTTACAGTAGGGATGAGAGAAAGGAGAATGTAATCATAAAAAAGGAATAATAACCTTCTTTACATTTGGTGTTGCTGGTTGGTGTGCAATTCTCAAGGACTCCATGTTCACACCTAAAAGAAAAAAAAAAAGAAAGAAAAGAAAACAAAAACTAACAGGGGCATCTGGGTGACTTAGTCGCTTAAGCGTTCAACTCTTGATTTCGGCTTAGGTCGTGACCTCAGGGACGTGGGATCGAGCCCCACATACGGCTCCCGTGCTCAGCGTGGAGTCTGCTTGAGATTCTCTCTCTCTGCCTGCGCCCCTTCCCCCACCACTTGGATGCGTGTGTATGTGTGTGTGTGTATGTGTGTGTGTGTGTCTCACAAAATAAAAAAAGTCTTTAAGAAAACACAGAAGAAATTTAAAAAGCCGGACAGACTGACTCCTTGATCATCTGCAATGACACACTCTAAATCTAGGGCCATTTTATTCATCTTTGCATCTCTAGCAGACACCATCCCTCAAATACTGACAAATTAGCATCTAAAGCTGGTACAAATTCATAACATAATTTGGATGTTGGATGAAAAATATCCTAAAGAGTAACTATACTTTAAAATACCAAGAGTTGGGGCACCTGGGTGGCTTAGTCAGTTAAGCGTCTGCCTTCAGTTCTGGTCATGATCCTGGGGTCCTGGGATTGAGTCCCACACTGGGCTCTGCGCTCGGCAGAGAGCCTGCTTCTCCCTCTCCCTGAGCCCCTTCCCCTGCTTGTGCTTTCTCTCTCTCAATTAAATAAATAAAATCTTAACAAAAAAATACCAAGAGTTACAGGAAAGTAATCAAATATTGACAAATAGGAGAAAGGATGAAATAGACAAAGATTTAAAATTGGTAGTAAATTGTGGTCTTAAAATCATAAACTGCTATTTCAAAACAGTCCCACTGAACAATAAAATGACCGGACAACAGCCCTTGCCTGTGATGCTGCCTAAAAAGCCTACCCAGTCAGCCCTCAGAAGTTTCGCCTCTCACCAACAAGTGGTGATCAGGACCCTCGAGAGGAAAATCCTTGGGATTTCCTTCAGACGGTCAGATTGCCAGACTGAATGACAGCCTGGTTCAGCCCATTCCTTAACTCCGTGCCCTTGGGTGAGTCGCTTAACTACCCTGATCCTGTTTTCTCCTCAATAACAGGGAGATTACATTACAATACCAAGGAGGGTTATGGCAAGAAGAAAATTGAATTGAGATTATGAGGTATTTAGAACTACTATTACAGTTGACTCTTGACTCGTGGGGGTTGGGGCACTCATGCCCCCAATGCATAGCTGAATATCCTCGTATAAGTTTTTACTCCCTCAAAACTTAACTACTAACAGCCTGCTGTTGATCAGAAGACTGACTGATAACATAAACAATCGATTAACACATTTCGTATATTACATGCATTCTAGACTGTATTCTTTCAATGAAGTAAGCTAGAGAAAAGAAAATGTTACTTAAAAATCGCGAGGAAGAGGCACCTGGGTGGCTCAGTCAGAGAAGCATCTGACCCTTGATTTTGGCTTAGGTCACGATCTCAGGAAGATCGAGTCCTATGCTAGGCTCCGTGCTCCCTGCTTGGGAGTCTCTCTCCCTCTCATTCTGCCCTTACCTCCCCACCCTGCTCATGCTCTCTCTCTTTAAAAAAAAATAAATAAATAAAAACAATAAAATCCTAAGGAAGAGAAAATACATTTACAGTGCTGTACTGTACTTATAGGTGGAAAGAAATTGCATATAAGTGGACCGACATAGTTCAAACCCATGCTGTTGATGGGCCAAAGCATTATTATTTAAGTGCATCCGTCCCTCCCCTGCAGTCCCCACTTCTGCCGTCATCACGAGGCACTCTCAGCCATGGGAGGGCTAGAAGGGAAAGACTAGGTGAACTGCAGGTAATTTTAAATTTCTAGTCAATAGAAGACATAACCTGTCATGTCCCTACTTCTCAAGTCAACTAGGTGAACTCCTAAACATTTCCCGAGGCAAAATACAAGTTTAAGGAGAGGCACGTAACTATAATCCTAAATGTTTATATTGGTACCACACAATATCTTACAGAGCAAAAGCTACATTCCAGCACACACCACCTAGTCCATGCTTCACAGAAATGAGAAGTGAATACCATTTGCTTCCCCTGACGGAGGGATTGGATGCTCAGAGAGAGAGGTTCAGTGACCTGCTCAAAATCACCCAACTAATCAGAAGAAAAGTGAGATGTACCATCAGGTTTTCTAACTTTGAGTCCAAACCAAGCTCTTCTGTGTAACAGGCATGGCCCTTCGTGGTCTGGCCCTGGGTGCTTCTTGCTACCCTCCAGCTGGGTACTCTGCTCTCTGGAGTGGCCATCTGTCTTTCCGCAGATGCTCCTCTGCTACCTGAAATGTCCTGTCCATGTTGGCACACCTGGGAATGTTCTTTCTTTCCTGTCTCAAGACTCCCACCATGTGTCCTACCTTCACCCACCCCGTCGGGCAGGGCTGGAAGGTTCTCTGTAGAACTCGTAACAGCCTGACACATGTCTTTTCTGGTTCTTGTCCCCATAACCATTGCTTTTCTTGACTCTCTCTCTGCCTCTCGCCTGGGACCCTTGATGCCAGGAATGGGGCTTGCTTGTAACTTCAGCAGCGCGCAGTTTCAAGCACATAGGAGGTGTTCGATAAACGTTTGGAGACTGGACATCTAGTTATCTAGCAGCTCAGAGGCAAAGTAAGACTAGAACCCGAATTCTGGACTCTCGACCAGCGTTGCTTCCCCCTGGGAAGACGTGGTCTGTCCAGGTGTATCTAGCACCGTGATCAAAGAAAGATGAAAACTTACGTAGTGCATGGGGTACAATGTTCGCATCCAGAGATGTTACAAAAAAAGTTTGGTTTACATCTGCACTTGGTGTTCTGGCTCCGGGTACAGTTTCTCTCCACTTCCAGCCCTAGAAAACCAGTTTGCAGACCATTAATTCTCGTAGCTCGTGAGCAGGGGCTGCCTGAGGTTTTGAGATCTCCTGCTTCCATCAGCACACTTTTTGCAATGCGGGGAGCCTTCACATGCCAAATCAGAGATCCCAGCAGAGTTTTAAGTAGACAGACAGTCCAGCAGCCAACACAACCCCACTTCTGCTTAAAGAGTTCCCCTGTTCCTCTAGAGCCTGGCTGCTTAGGGCATGGCTGGTGGACCAGCAGCCTTAGCCTCAGTCGGAAGCCTATTAGAAATGCAGAATATCAGTGGCACCTTGTTGAAGCATCTGACATCGGCTGGGATCATGATCTTAGGGCTCTGGAATCAAGCCCTGCACTGGCCTTCCTGCTCAGTGGGGAGTATCTTTTCTTTCTCCCTCTGCACTCCCCCAACTCATGCCTGCTCTCTCTCTCAAATAAATGAACAAAATCTTAAAAAAAAAAAAATGCAGAATATCAGACCCTACTCTGGACCTAGTCAGTCAGAGCAGAAAGAAAATTTCATGTCCAGACATTTCTTGATATCACATGACACTGGGAGTGTTTCTGTTACATTTGAATCTGGGCTCTCACAATAGAGGACCTGCATAAAAATTCAGGCCCCCAGTTGGAATGATCAGGAGAAAACCAACCTCCAAAGCAGGGGGAGGGGAAGCACCCCACCTACCACTTGGATTGCTCTGTCCTTGTATCAGAAGGCTTCTGAGCTCTTGCTGCCTATAACAAGGGCACCGATCATGGTGGGAAAAAAAAAAATCTCCGCCAATTTTGATTACAGCTGATGAACCCTATTCACCAGGTTCATATTCAGTCATCTTGGGAGAAATGCCTAGATTTGACCCAGAAATGTCTAGACTGGCGATGAGCACGGTTCCCTATCCTGCTTCGCTCCAGCCAGCTCCATCCAGTCCCTTCCTCCATGCCAACCCAGCCCAGAGTAGCCGAGAAAGTTGTCCCATTTCCGCCTGTATTATAAATGGCTCTATTTGGAGTACCACACCAGTATTTTGGATCGATTTTTAAGATGCTTACCATGCTCTCCATCACAAATTCGACATCTTCTGCATTTATCCAAAAAATGCTTCTCTTCCATGTACTCCTCCCCGTCCTGGCAGGGCACACATTTTGACTCGCCCCCCGCAGATCTGCAGTCACCCTCCTTCCGTGTGCCTGCCCCAGAAAAAAACACGGCAAGCGTTGGAACACGAGGAACACAAGCAACAGGCAACAGCATGGGAGATACGTGGGGATGGCAAAGAAACGGGAGTCAGGACGGTCAGACTAATGATAAAGAAATACAGTGGGAGAGAAGGCTGGTGTAGAAGTCATGTCGCCAGACAGAAAGTCTTCCAAGACAAAAGCTCAGAGAGTGACTCAAAGAATATGACTACAGACATCGGATGATTAGCAATAGGAATACATATCTTTTAAAGGGTTAGAACGACCAAATGTGTTGGTAAAAATGCGTCTAGCAACTTGGTTTGCAAGGAGGCAAGGGTTTGTATTCATTCCTCTTTCTATTCCTTTGCTTTTAAGGGGCAGAGCATGTTTTGATGGGAAGGTGTGAACATAAATGCCAACTTTTATCATCAGATGGTTTATTGTAATCCACACGATTGTAAATAATATTCACATTCACTTCACTAATCAAATAAAGCGAGGCACTGGATTGGTGTTCGTAAGCTGTAGGCAACAATGCTTTCTACTGAAAATTCATTGATTTAGAAAGGGTTTATTAAATGTCTAGTGTGTGTCAGGCATTTTCTAGGGCACAGAGATCCTATAGGAAGGAAGACAAAGCCTAGGTCTGCAAGGGCTTCAAGTTGCTGGGGAAGAAGCAGGTCATGCCCAGATCAGTGTATGATGTCAAACAGTGGTAAGTGCCTTGGGGAAACTGGATTAAGGCAAGGCGAGAGAGGACGAAGAAGAAAGAGACAGAAGATATGAAGGGAAATCAAAGAAGAAAGCCAGTCTCGTGGCTCTCATTATTTATGGTGTAACTAATTGAAAAGAATTGACCCGCACGTGTGGGCATGGGCAAAAACAATTTACGCTCTCTCCTGGGTACATGACTTTCTTAACAACCTCGTTGCATTCTTTCCGAGAAAACAAAATATGACATAAGCAAGTGATGAAACTGAAACAGATGTGATACTGTAGTCAGCAAAGGTGATAGTGTGTCAAAAGCACAAAGTAAGTTGTGAAAACCCAGAACCAAATTCAAATACCGAACATCATTGAGCATGGGGGCTGTGTAACATTATAGCAGTGTTTAAGGACACCGAGCCAAAGTACAATTTTGGGGGCGCCTGGGTGGCTCAGTGGGTTAAGCTGCTGCCTTCGGCTGGGGTCATGATCTGAGGGTCCTGGGATCGAGTCCACATCAGGATCTCTGCTTAGCGGGGAGCCTGCTTCCCTCTCTCTCTCTCTGCCTGCCTCTCCGTCTACTTGTGATTTCTCTCTGTCAAATAAATAAATAAGATCTTTAAATATATAAATAAATAAATAAATAATAAAAACAAAGTACAATTTTGTTGGCTAGCCAGTGGTATTATACTGGTTTCTAAACGAACTGGCCCCCTTAATGAATTACTTTGCAGAACAAAGTCTAGCACAATGTCTATGAAATGAGAGTAAACAGGGTTTTCTCTCCTCCCAAGTGTGCTACGTCAATGTATCAAGTATTTATCAAAATATATGGTTATTTTCTTTTGCTTTTTAATTCCTTTTTAAAAAAATTATTATTAAAGAAAGAGTGAGCAGGGCAGGGGCAGAGAAGGAGAGAGAGAGAGTCTCAAGCAGACTCCCTGCTGAGCACAGAGCCCAAGGCAGGACTCGATCCCAAGATCCTGACTTGAGCCAAAATCACGAGTTCCCTCTCTCTGTCTGCCTGCCTCTCTGCCTACTTGTGATCTCTGGCTGTCAAATAAATAAATGAAATCTTAAAAAAAAAAAAAGAAAAGAAAAAGAAATCCCTTGCAGGGGGCACCTGGGGTGGCTCAGGCGATTAAGCATGTGACACTTGGTTTGGGCTCAGGTCATGATCTCAGGGTTGTAAGATGGAGCCCTGTTGTGGGCTCCCTGCTGGGCGTGGAGCCTGCTTGAGATTCTCTCTCTCCCTCCACCTGCTCTCCTTCTTTCTTAAAAAAAAAAAAAAAAAAAAAAAAATCCTTCAGGGAATTTCTACATTGAGACTTATGTCAGAAATATATGAGAAAATGTGACATAGCCGATGGAGATATTCAACTTTTGAACACTCCAAAATGTGCTTAACCTATCCCCCATCACTGAGTGTCACAATGGAACATCACGCATACAGTATTTTCCTTTGACTATTTTTAAAGACATTCTCCCAGTCAATTTATTACTACTTCAGGAGGCATGAACATTTCCAAGTTTCCAACCCACATATCGGAATTTCTTTCTTAAAAGACTGTAACAATTTACCTTCCAATTATAGTTTCAAAAGCAGACCCCCCAGGGTTGAAAGCACTTCTTCTGGGGAAAATAAAACAAAGCAAAACAGAAGAAAAGCAAACAGACAAAAGTCCTTGACCGTCTGAAGGGCAAAGCATATTATCTTTGTTTGAATTTGCATTTTAAGGTTTTAAAAATAGGACAAAGGACCTCAAGTCCTAGGGCAGATAGATGATGCTTGGCAAGACATTAGAAGGCCAGAAAGCCATTGTCTATTCCCTTTTGGAGAAAGTAAATGCAAATAGGCTTAAGTATAAATGGGTTGGATTATAGGGAGATTTTCCATGAGGGTTATTAAAAGCTGGACAGGAGGCCAAAGGAGACTGGTAGAATCTTTATAAACAGGGTCTAAGCCTGTTCAGCTGTGGGAATGCTAGAAGCCTGCCATGCTCCCCACCAAACCTATTACGGACAGTCCCTCCCGGCTCTGTTCATCCACAGCGACCCACGTGCTCCTTCCTTTCGTCTTCCTCTCGTACTTCACAACAAGGGAACCATCTCTATAGGAGACGGTAGTCAGCTCTACTCCACGTTGAAAAAAAGGTTTGCGCCATTGCATTTTGCAAAGCTTCTAATCGATCTGAAATGGGTTTGCATTTCAAAACTGTGGTGTTAAAAATTTGCTGGGTTCTGTCCATTGCTTTTCTAGCTCATCTAGTTTCAGCTGCAAAAATGCAAATGTATTTTGCAGGCTTCAGAGACCTTCTGATGGGAGGGAATGGCTAGACACGGCTCTCAAGGCGGGGGAGGTCCCTTGCTTTCAGAGCGTCCAATAAGCTTTAATACGCACAAAGGAGTCTTTTTTTTTTTTTTCCCCTCCTCAAAAATGGAGTTTAAGAGAGAAATTCTCTCCCTTCAGGGGCACATGTCATTTGCAAATTCCATTTCCTCCTCTCCCCAACAAGCAGGGTAAAGCTGAACTCAGGTAGTCTCCAGAAAGTAATCTCCTGGTGGTTTTTTTCTTCCCAGTAATGCTACAATGCGGGAGAAGCAAGCACTGTGAACCGTTCTATCCATTATCACTGTTTGCTCCTCCTCATCCTGATTGTCAAGCTAATTGTGGGCTGTTGGGTGGAACATACCGGCAGGACATGGCTGACAGCAGACTCTCCTCTCACCATGCTGATCTTCCCAGCACCCGGTCTCCCTTATGGTAATGCTCTTACGAAATCTCAATGCCTTGGAGTTGACAGCAGTTGCTTGAGCACTGACAGCTTTAGGCCATGGTCCAGCAATGGAGGTAAATACCTGTTAAGGAAAAGCATGAGAAGAAAGTTACTGACTTCCTTCCCAATTAGACAACTTGGACCACAGGTGTAAGTTGCTCCAAGGGGCTATGTCTGAGGCTGCAGAGACTAAATGCATGGGATAGGGGGGCTCCATCCTTCTACTTGCACATCTCTGGAAAAGGGATGGTCCAAACTACTCTGGAAACAGCATCATGGATAGTGGGAGCCAGGGCTGTGGGCTCGAAAGCGAACCGTGGCTCTCACCTACCAGCCTTGTCGCTGTGGTTTGTAAAGTCACTTAAATTTTCTGTCTCTCCACTGTTTTATCTGTAAAGTGGAAATCATCTCCTCTTCATGGTTTGTTGTGCTCATTCAATGCACTGAAAGCTCTTAGCGTGATTTCTGGCACATAATAAATAGATGTCCAGTAAACAGTATCGTTATTAATTTATTAATTGCTATTATTGTTATCGTCATGAAGTTCTAGTGAGGAACAACATAGTCAAGTAGGAAAAAACCATGAAATTTCAAAACGATGGCAGCATGAATCCCAGCTCTACTGTCAGCTCGCTGACTTTAGGCAAATTATAGAACCAGGTGGCCTCATTGCCTGACCTGGAGGTGACGATGGCACTTTCTGTCTTGAAGATAAAAAGTGATAATTTCTCCCAAGCCTGGTTCTTAGTTTATAGCATGTTCTATTTCTTGTCTCTTTATACATAACCACACAATAAACAATTTTGATGAACTCCTGTCTGGTTCACCAACCATACAATGTATCTCATGGGATTTTCTTCACCTTTGCTCAGGGAAAAAAAAAAAAAAAGAACTTCTTTTATTTATTTTTTTTTAAAAGATTTTATTTGTTTATTTGACAGACAGAGATCACAAGTAGACAGAGAGGCAGGCAGAGAGAGAGAGAGGGAAGCAGGCTCCCTGCTGAGCAGGGAGCCCGATGCAGAAATCGATCCCTGGACCCTGAGATCATGACCTGAGCGGAAGGCAGCGGCTTAACCCACAGAGCCACCCAGACGCCCAAAATGAACTTCTTTTAGTGGAGAACCAATCTTTAATCTATTTGGGCTTCCTTTCTTCTGAAGGTGAAAGTCTGTTGGTCTAAGTGATATTGTCTCAGAATTATCTCATGAGTTATAGACTGGAATTCTTTAGAAAAATGAGCCCTCCAAGATGTATGGAAGCATTTGGGGATAATCTTAAAAAAAAAAAAAATCTCTCCCCAATTGGAAGAGACCAGTGAGTCTTGTTTGCAACGGATAATGGAAAACTGAACCCAAGCAACCCGACTGAGTAGAAGCAGTTCTTTCCTACTGTTAGCCGCCCCCACTGCTGTGAAGGGGGGTTCACAGGGAGATATCACGAGCTCTCCTCTTTAGATTCTGGTGTCTCACCAGAAATTGAAGAAACCAGTACAAGCTTAAATTCAGAAGCGATTGATAGGGATTGAGCAGGCCAAAAGTGACCAGTGAAAAGCACTGATAGTTGATGCCCAATCCTGTGTGTGAGTGTGTGTGTGTGTGTGTGTGTGTGTGTGTCCTATGGCCCTGGGGGGCCCTAGCCTCCTTCGTATTCTAATTCCATCCAGGATTCCTGAGACAATATCACAGGCAGGTCCACAATTCCTCTCTTAGCTGATAAGCGCTCAGGACAGCAGCACATTTCACATTTATGGGTCGTGACATGGATGCTATTTCTGGAAAACTCCACATATGTCAACTTTCTCAAGCCGTCTAAAGCAAATGTATGCCCTCCCTCATTTTGTTTTCGTTTTGAAGTTTCTCAGTGGGAATCAAGATCCACCATCCAAATTCCGTCCAGGATTTGAGGAATTCGAAGCGTGGGGCAGAATACTGCAAGTCAAGACCACCACTGGCCTCAAAGGGCAGACACCAGCACGCAGCTCGGCTGTGTCTGATCATGGCCGGGTCACAGAGCTGAATTTCTGGAAACGTTTCTTACTTAGTTCAGCATCAAAAACTGTCTTCAAGTAGGAAAAAGAAAGCTGGTTCAAAGAGCATGTGGGAGCTGCTGCCCAAGATGAGGCCAGCACTGCTCCAAAGAGCTTGTATTTGCTTTTTAATCATTGCATTAACTCAAGTTTGCAATATGCAAAGATTAAACCAAACCGTCCAGGCAGTAACTGCGTTTTGACTGTGACAAGGCAGGAAACCCACAAAGGGCAAAATGATCTGACTGCTCAGAGAACTTATTTTCAGAAGAGCTGAAAAGGCCAGAAAATGGATAAAGTGAATGCCCTGGAAAATGTGAATTAACTAAGTCACGTGATCACCAAATGGGAAACAAATGAGGAATAAGAAGTTTTATATCTCCATCATCCTAGAGATGAAAAAAGTCAGAGAAACCTAGATTGTTTATTCTGCTGGGAATATTAATGAATTGAATGAATACTTTGTTGGGCACCTACTAGGTGCCAGACACGTAGCTGGAAACATCCCAGTGAACAGATTAAAAACTCTGCTCTCATAGGGTTTATATGTTAGTGAGGTATGTTAGGGTTCTCCAGAGACCAAAAGCAAGTCCCAAATCTGATCCGGTAGGCCACCAGGCTGGAAAGTCACAGAGAATCGCAGTTCAAGTCCAAAGGTGATCTGGAGGCAGAACTTCCTCTTCCTCAGGGGACCACAGTCTCTATGCTGTTAGGCCATCGACCGACTGGATGAAACCCACCCGCATTGGGAAGGGGATCTGCTTTACTCAGAGTCTACCACCTGAAATGTCAACTCGTCAAAAAACGACAGTGGCAGAAAACAAAACCAAAACCAAAAAACACCTTCACAAAACATCCAGGGTAAGGTTGGAGTGGACGTCCGAACTCACGTCTGAGTCACAAGGACACGAGAAATGAAGCATCACATGCAGGGAGATGAATCACCAGAGAAACAGGGCCTCTGCCAGGGAGGGATTCGTGCTGTGTAAAGCAATGAAGCAAGCTTGGGGGGCATGGAGAGTTTGAAGGGTGGGGTAGGGCTGTGTTAGAAAGCGTGGTCCGGGAAGGCCATGGAGTGAGAGGGTGTGTGCTCACTGTGGTGAATGAAATGTGGGTAAGAGCTGGCTTTCAGGAAAGAGCTGTCCTGGTGGGTCATACCCAGAGGAACTCGGCCTGATCAAGATGAGGGACAGCCTCACGTCCTCAGCAAAACCATCGTTAGCAACTAGGTGTGAAGATAAATAAAGATCTCGGTCTCCTGAGCCACACAAGTCATCAGGCTTTTGCCGATGGAAGTCATGGCGGGATTATATGGCAAACCTTTACCCCTAGATGCCGCAGTCTCGTGGACTCCTGGAATGTCAGAGCAAGGGGACCATACGCACCTGTTCAGTGGCAAGACAGATTTCAGAAAATGGACTGTCTTAAGTCTTTCGTTATCTACAGGAAGTTCATGTTTTCTGCAAATCTAGAAAATGCGCCTCTCTCTCTCTCCTGACTCATCCATGAAAATGTGAAGTGAGGGGCACCTGGGAGGCTCAGTGGGTTAAAGCCTCTGCCTTCGGCTCAGGTCATGATCCCAGGGTCCTGGGATTGAGCCCTGCATCGAATTGGGCTCTCTGCTCAGCGGGGAGCCTGCTTCCCCGCCCCCCCTGCCTGCCTCTCTGCCTACTTGTGACCTCTGTCTGTCAAACAAGTAAATAAAATCTTAAAAAAAAAAAAAAGAAGAAGAAGAAAGAAAGAAAGAAAATAAATGTGAAGTGAGAGCTCCAGTCCCTGGAGGGCGGTTTTCCCTTTCCCCCAGGACCTATGACAGGCCTGTTAACAAAATTTCTTAATATATGTCTTCTCGTGGTAGTTTCAAGAAGCCTCTGCATGAGGAATTCTTACTGTCTTATTTTACAGTTGAGGAAACTGAGCACAGAGTATGGGAAACGACCTGTCCAATAATCCACAGTGAGGAGAGGCCGGGGGAAAGCTGGCACCTCTGACCCAGACCTGGCCTCTGTTTTAGGTTTGTAAATCAGCTTCCTAATTATTTCTACTCCATTTAGGGGCACCAACAACTCAATTTGTTTTCAGAAAGATAACTGTTGACAAAATGCCCAAGTTTTAATTATACAAAGAACCTTCAGGAGCGCCTGGCTGGCTCAGTCGGTTAAGTGTTTGACTTCCGCTCAGGTCATGATCCCAGGGTCCTGGGGTCAAGCCCCATGTTGGGCTCTCTGCTCAGCAGGAAGCCTGCTTCTCCCTCTCCTTCTGCCTGCTTCTCCCCCTGCTTGTGCTCTCTCTCTCTCTATGTCAAGTAAATAAGTAAAATGTCTTTAAAAAAAAAAAATCTTCAAAACAAATGCATATTTTGGATTGGGGAGGGGGTCCAGCAGGAACTCTCTGAGAACCAGAAGACAGTCTCAGTGTAAGAAGGCTGTAGCAGGGCCCCTCAAGGCTGGGGTTCTGGCTGGCATGGGAGAGAGGCAGACAGTTTGCACCCCTGGTCTGCAGCTGGGAAAGAAGTGGGGTTTACACTTCCTTTCCTCAGGGAAGGAACTTAGAAACTCGGGGTGCTGAGTTTCTAAGAATGGCCACGACGCCCGCTGGGACAGCAGTCTCTTGCGGGAGTGGGGGTCCGAAATGTACAAATAGAAACCCTAAGTCTTCCTAGACTAGAATCTTGGCACTGACTCCCTTTGAAACTCAGTGACGGGCCTACAGGACACTCAATACAAGAAATGAAGCCGGCAAAGCCAGACCCAGAAATTGAAGACCGCCTCCCACCCCGTACCTCACCCTGAGTTGACGAGCTGTCTACCCATTGCCTGGACTCACACCACTGGAGATCTCACACGACAGTTTCAAATACAGTAACATCTCAGTGCCTGAATTAAGCGAACTGTTGGAAGAAATTGAGAATACCTTCGGATTACAAGAATCGATAGGCCTGAGAGATGAGCTAAGATTTGAAAAGGAAGTTTAAAAAAAAAAAAATCACTTTTTTTTTCCTGTTCTTAGTGAAGCTCGAAGCAAACAGGAAAATAATTTTTTAAAAGCAGCAAGTTAAAAAAAAAAAAAAAAAGAAGATACGAGGCAATGAAAAATGCAAGAATGGCAAGAATGACTAACAGATGCCTGAAGAGTCAGTGAATTATTTCAAGATCAAGCTCTGTCCTCTGCTGCTGAGGACATTAATGGCCCAAGAAATGACACTCAGCTGACTAACTCTGCTTGCTTGCTGTTCGGACGCTCAGTTATTTAGAACACATGAGAAGAAAGAAATTCTAAAAAGGCCATTTCCAACTATGAAAGACATCTCTTGTATATTGGTGTAAGATCTAAGGAAATAGTAGTGACCTTCTGTAGTAGGTCCATCATTGAAACACTGAAATACAGAGAAATTTTTTAAAAATTTCTACATGAAAGAGATGAGTGAAGAGTCTATTCCTCCTTATTTTTTCAAAACATGTAAGTAAAAATACGCATGAGAAGCTTATGCCTGGAGTGTCTTCTTTCTTTCTCAAGGCCAGTTTCTGGGGAGACCAGGAGAGAAAGAGAGAGCTGAGGCAGTGGGCATAAGGGACTGGCTAGACCTCTGAGTTATCAAGCAATACATAAAAGAAAACGTGGGAATCTAGAAAATTCTACCTGGGATTAGATTTTGAGTTTAGTGCTAGAGTGAGAAAAATAGTCTTCAAAACTGTGGTAGACCTCAGAATCATGGGGTGATGCATTAAAAAAAAAAAAATAGTGTAGGTCCCACCACAGACATGGAATCAGGGTCTCTGAGATCATCTTCAGCAAGTTCCCAATTCTGGAGATGCTCAACACAACTGGAGACAACCGAGCTCCAGGAAGATCTGAGGGCACCAGACCACTGTATTTACATGTGAGAAGCCGAAGAGGTTAACAGACCAACAGCCTCTGGGGTCCGCACTTGCAAATCAGAAGTTGACTTCTCATGGAGAAGTAATGAACCTTCCCAAAAATTGGCCTGAAGGAAGAGAAGTCCTCTTTGGTGGAGGAAACAGATAATGGGAGGGCCCCCAAGTCCTAAACTAGAGCCTAGAGTCCTTAACTGCCCCGGAAGGACCAAAGAAGTAGCACAGGAATGAGGTGTCCACATGTCATAGGCAATAAGGGAGGACAGCTTTGTGGAAATGGAGAGAGCCACCTGGACCAAAGGGCAGGGAAGTGGGGGCCATGTGGCCAGTGGTCCTAGGTTTTCCATTTTTCAAGAGAAACCAAAATCCTCCAACATTTAGGTGGCAACCAATATTAAAAATAGTATTACATATATATATATATATATATATATATATATATATATGTATTTACTGTATGTGTCAATACCATGCAGGCTAAAAATGAAACAAAAAACCTACAGTCTGGGGCAGTGTCTGCTCAGTGTTTGAAATCAGGCCTAAATCTGTTAAGACACCCATCCGAAAAACAGTCTACTTTGGCCAAGGATTCTCTTGTGAGGATGGCTAAAAACCAAAGCTCAGTCATCAGCAAGGGGCAAATGCTCTGAGTATGTATTTTCTCTCTCTTCCAAGACCTCTGCCCTCCAAAATCAAGTTTCGATGTTTCTCACATCTTGTATTTTTATGGCCTCCCAGAACACAGATGTGAGTACATCTGGACTCTTGCACGACTTGACCAAAGGACAGTCTGTCACTAATGACTCCATGACCAAGTTTATTCTTCACTAGTCTGCCCAGTTTGCAGCTTAACAAAACCTCCAGTAGGCTCGCCAGCCTCTCTGGGCTGAGGGCATCTGCTTGGGGAGCTGCAGTCAGATCTGCTAATTTATAAGGCTGGCCTTGCTCAAAATGCCTAAATCCACAGTAAGTTCATTATCATCCTTACACTTTGTGGAACTCGGGCCAGTGGTCCAACATAGACCGCTGTTTCTAAACACCCACGATGGGAGTGGCTTGGTTGCACCGAAGTCCATACCAAAACAAGAAGAGAGCAGAGATCAAAGGGGAGAATCAGCTCATTTCCTTCTGGTGAAGGTGGAGCTTTCACTCCAATGATCAGTTCCTTTCTAATTGGAGCTTTACTACTGATATCTCATATCAAAGAAAATAGAGGTTGGCTAGTAGATTCAATTATTTGTTCCTGTTTAAGACTGAGTTCAAGAGAAATAATTGGTGGTAGGAATACAGCTGCTTAAGAAGCTAAAGGTGCAGGGTGCCTGGGTGGCTCAGGGGGTTATGCCTCTGCCTTTGGCTCAGGTCATGATCTCAAGGTCCTGGAATCGAGCCCCGCATTGGGCTCTCTGCTCAGCAGGGAGCCTGCTTCCTCCTCTCTCTCCCCCTCTGCCTGCTTCTGTGCCTACTTGTGATCTCTCTCTGTCAAATAAATAAATAAAATCTCTAAAAAAAAAAAAAAAAAACCAAAAAACAAACAAAAGAAGCTAAAGTTTCTTTATTTCTCCTTTTAAAGCAAAAAGGAAATGAAAAGGACTTTCTAGGTAACTAAATGTTGTTTTCCTGCTTTTGTGAATAGAAACACCTAGATAGCAAAAAGAATACAAACTATGGACTGAGATACTAACAATGGTTCTACAAATAGCTTTTTTTTTGTTTTGTAATAAGATATATGTAGGCAGATTCCTGTACAATTAGAAATGGTTTCTTTAAAATAATAGATTACCAGGCACCTGGGTGACTCAGTGGGTTAAGGCCTCTGCCTTCGGCTCAGGTCATGACCCCAGGGTCCTGGGATCAAGCCCCACATCGGGCTCTCTGCTCAGTGGGAAGCCTGCTTCCCCCTCTCTCTCTCTGCCTGCTTGTGAGCTCTGTCCTTCAAGTAAATAAATAAAATCTTAATAAAATAATAGATTACTAAGAAAAGAAATAAAATAATAAATGATAAGAATAATAGAAATTCTAGTTCATTGAATAAATACCCTCCCTGTAAATGCATCCAATAAAAATTATAAGATAAAAATTGTGTCCCAAAGAAGTGACAGAAAGCAGACTACAAACAGCATTGAACAAACATGCAATTACGTACAGGTATAGACAAAACTAAGAGGCCACAAAACAAGCAAAAATGCTTGTTTTAAGTGACAAAATAAGGAAGGACTTTACTTTTTTCAATCATTTTTTATTTCACATCATCTAGTCCGTTTCTCTCTACCTATCTCTTTAAAGAGAAGAAAGAGATTCACTGTCCTAAATTTGGTTTCGACTTGCTTTTTATTTCTGGATCCATTATTTAAGTGTGCCCTTTTATTATTCTTCATCCTAAGGTAATAGTCTTCAGTACCTATTACAAAACATGTGCTCAGTGAGGGACTTTTGGGACCCAAGAGAATTTACCAAGAGGCACTTTGCTCACTAGGGGTTTTCAAGTGGGGGATTTCCTTATTCAGGTTTTTAAACATCTCTTAAACCATTGGCTATTTTTCTGCTTGTGGTATTAGAGTCACCTGGTTTTCCTTTAGCATTCTAGAACCCTTCAGAGGGATTCCTTTCCATTGCAAGAGCTATTTACAAGTAAATTACTTGCCTGGTGTCCCAGAGTCTTACATCCAAATCCTGAGGCCCGTTGCCTCTCTCTCACTTTTTCATCCCTCCCCCTCTAAACTTGGGGCAAGAAATAAAACCTCTTTTTCTAAATTAAACTCTAATTTTGCCACTAGGGGTGGTAACTGCATGTCAGAGATGGACAAGAGGAGGTTTCCTACAGTCTCACAGTGGCTCTGCGGGGCTCCGTGTGTCAATTTCATTTCTGCCTCCCCATCTTGCCATTGCTTATAAATTGGCATTTTTCCCTCCAGGTTATCATTGTTTTAAATTACATTTCGTATTTTTGTTTCATTCTAAAAACTTTTCAAGTCTTTTGTGATATAAGTAAAACTCATTTTAAGAAAAAAAAAAACAAAAACCCATTTCACGTTTCTGACTCCAGTTTAAGGAAAATGATTAAATTAGAAATAAACTATTCTTTATTTTTCCATTGAAATTTTTCCAGAGAATTCTTTATAAATACACTGGTTTCTTTTCAAATGCCCTCTCCTTTCCCTTGACCGTAGTTTGAAGACAACTGTTCTAAGAAATGTAGAAGAAATTGAGTATGTAGAACTGACTGCCTCACCACAGACCTCATCGATACAAATAAAATCCTATCAGAGCCATGTGCTAGAAAGGAAGGAAGGAAGGAAGAAAGAGGAAGGAAGGAAGCAATGCCTACAGCTATTTCTTATACAAACGTCTATATTAGGCCTGACTCGTTTTCAAAGTCTCCTTCGACATCTGTGAATTGCTTGGGGATTTCAAACTTATTTCTTGTAGGCATCATAGACACAACAGCTAGAAACTAGAGGAGAGGAAAAAGGACCGCCCCGGGGGCAGGAAGAAGAGAACCACAAAGAGAAGAGAGGATAGGCAGCAACAGTGACAAGGGCACCAGGGCAACAAAGAGGACAAGAGAGAATGAGGCAGCTCCTTTCCATCTACTCATAGCCCATTCATGTGGTCAAACAAAATCCGCTTCTGTGTTCCATGTAATTAGCAATCCCACCCACACTTGAATCTTCTTGCTACTACTAAGTAAGCACTGCTAAGTGCAAAGGCACAGAAGCACGTGTTTGCGGGAGACACACCAGATGACACGACAGACAGCCTGGAACTTTCTTTAAGAATACAGGTGTGCTATTGGGCAAGTGGCGGATGCAAGGCAAGATTCTGTGTAACCAAACTGAAGAGTCATGTTTAGAGGGGCAAAATGGAATATACATTATAAAATATAGACAGTGGTTATCTAAGGGACAGGGTTATGTCAGATTTTTTCAGAATTATTTGTCTGCATTTATAAATTTTATTTAATCAATCTTAAATTTCTTAATCTCCTAGGCCATATGTTATATGTAAACATAATACACAAATATTTATTATAGATGTTATAATAAGTGTATATAATAAATATATACACACGTGTGTATGCATTGCTTCAGAGAAACAAAGTGTCCTTCGTGCTTTAAATACACTCTCTGGCAAAGATGCTAGGTTAAACAAGTGTAACTCCCTCTGGGCTTTGATAATTTTGCTGCACTTACTAGTACTGCTGTCCCAAGAACTAAGAGAGATTTTCCAAAGCAACCAACACTGCAATAATGCAGTGGTTACCGGCAGGAAAAAAAAGCATGGTCAGAGCAATACAAATAGTACGATTTTGAATATTAAGTTTTCTCTAAGAGTTTCTAAAGGAACCCAAATATTGCACATTACTTCCAAAAGAGCCAGTGAGGTTTTGTTTTGTTTTTCTCCCCCAATCATAAGATGGTTCCAGACACTGCCTTTTTCCTTTCAACTTTTGGTGTAGTCTGGAAACCAGGTGCCACCAACAAACTGGCCTGGACTTTGGCCAAGTCCCAGCTCTGCCACTTACAGTAGCTGTATGACCTTGACTCATCTACTGGGGCTTTCTGGCCTCCATTTAGCTATCTGTGAAATGGAAGTGAAGAAGACATCTCCTTCACCCTGGGGCTGCTGTGACATCTGCCTGACGTGGCATTGATACACCGTCCCATCATGGCGCTCGGAACTTGGGGTCAGTCCCAATAAAATGAAAATCCTGGAACTTTCGGAGATTTTGGCTCGCCGCAGATGACCTGAGTCTCTTGGATTGGCCACCAAGCCGGCAGCCCTGCGCTAGGGACTCTCCCAAAGTGAGGGCTGCGGCCCAGGCTTCCAAGTTAAGTGCAGGCGCGCGGGGGCGTGCGCGCCGGGAGCAGGTACCACCGCTCCAGCCGCGGGGTCCGGATTCCCCCGCGTCCTGGGAACAGAAGCCACCAAGGGGGTGCAAGCGAGGAAGACTGCAAGAAGAAAAGGAAGGGCGAGGACAGGACGGGACCGGACGGGAGGGGAGGGGAGGGGAGAAGCGAGAAGAGGAGAGGAGGAGAAGAGAAGAGACAAACCTGAGACCGTGACTTACAGTCTTAAGGAGAAGTATTCCCGGAAGGGAAACAAGAACAAGTTTCTTTTTCTGAGTGGTGGTAAGAAGGTAAACAAACCTCCAGGGACGCAGTCAGCCCCCGCATAACTTTTTCGAGAAAGAAAGGGTTTGGCCTCAAGCCTCAAGTTTTCCCCCACCGAGCGGGGGCCGCTTTCTTCCCTAGATCTGAGAGCGAGGGCAAAGTGTGCGCTGCGGAGCGGCCGCGGAGCGCGCGGGCTGCGTCCCCGCGGGGTTCGGTGCACCCCCTTCCCGCCCCCGGCCGCGGACACCCACCGCCCCGGGGCCGCCGGGCGGCCGGACACGCCCCTCGGCTCCCAAAGACCCCCTCCTCTCCCGGCCCGGTCCGCGCTCCGCACAGCGGTCCCCGGGGAGGGGCGTCGGGAGGGAGCGGCTCTCTGACTCCGCGGGCCGGGAGAAGCCGCGCAGACCGGGGCCGGCCCGCCGCCCGCCCGCCGCCCCAGGCGCGGCGCCAGCCCGCGCCTAGCGGGCGCCGACTCACCAGACACGGGACGACCCAGGTTCCCCACATGACTGCGGAGCGCTCTGCCGGAGGGAGAGCGTCTGCGAACGCCGCCTGCCACCTGCCCCGGGAGGAGCGACAGCCGCGTGGCCCCTTCCCGAGACCCGCCGGCCTGGGAGTGAGCTCCCCGCGCGGCCCGCCCCGGCCTCTCTTCCCGCTCCCCGGAAGTCTCTGGGCACCTGCGCGGGCTCCGCGGGTGGGCCCCGGGGCCGGGACGCTTGGGGAAGCCCGGCCGGGGAGCGCCCGGGGCGGGGGGAGCGGCGGAAGGTGCGCCCTGGGACGGCGCAGAAGGGCTCGGGGCCGGAGAACAGGGGGGGGGGGGGGGGGGAGGAGCGGCCAGGCTTCGTTGCACAAACGGGCATTCCCCGTGCGGAGGCGTTTCCGCGGGCTGCTGGCAGGCGGGGTTCAGGTGAGGACCCCGGGAGCAGCTGGCTGACCTTCGGACACCCTGGAACCATTGCGGGACGCCCTCCAGCCGGCGCCTGGGCCGCTCGCTGGGAACGTCGCGGGAAGACCTGCCCCGCTGAGCTCGCGAGCTGTGGCTGCGCCCGGAGGCTCGCGAGAGCCCCGAACCCCTGTTCCAAGTGACATTCATCCAAGAAAAGGTTCAGATACGGCGCTCAGGGGATTCAGAAGAGGGGGGATCCCTTCACCTGTATCACTCAAGAGGGGGACAAAGCTAACCAACTAGTTAGGACCCATCCCGCAGCTCCAGCCCCTCGAAATGTTCACGATGACTCCTCCTCCCTTGTTACTCATTATTTCCTGGCCAATTTTCGT
This sequence comes from Mustela nigripes, assembly GCF_022355385.1. NCBI lineage: Eukaryota > Metazoa > Chordata > Mammalia > Carnivora > Mustelidae > Mustela > Mustela nigripes. Next base: position 116,965,181 of record NC_081560.1, on the reverse strand, counting down.
ATTTAAAAAAGTTGTAATTCTTTGGTACTTGGGTTAAGGCAAGCTCAATAGCTCAAAGCCGCTATTGTTTTGGAAAAATAGACCTATGGGTTCAGATGGTTTTGCAAGAATTTTGCAGAAGGGAAGTGTGTATAATGAAACCGCTAGAGTGTGATTCTGAAAGCAGTTTCCAGGCCAGGCAAGAGTGAAGTACTCAGTATTTCTTGACAACCTTACTCAAGTTCTGAGCCTAAGTCTGCTGCCTCTCTTCCCTCTTCCTTCAGATTGGGGTCATCCCATCAGGAACACTCGATGCCTCCTCCCTTTGGCCGGCTCACTCCTCTAGCCAGGCTTCTTCATTGTTGACATTTTCTTTCTTTTTAATTTTTTTAAAATTAACATAAAATGTATTATTTGTTTCGAGGGTACAGGTCTGTGAATCATCAGTCTTAACACAATTCACAGCACTCACCATGGCACTACCCTCTGCAGTGTCCATCACCCAGCGACCCTATCCCAACCCCCCAGCCCCACCTTCCAGCAACCCTGTTTCCTGAGATTGAGTCTCTTACAGTTTGTCTCCCTCCCTGATTCATCTTGTTTCATTTTTCCCTCCCTTCCCCCACCCTGCCTCTCAAATTCCTCGTGTCAGAGAGATCATATAATTGTCTTTCTCTTATTGACTTATTTCACTTAGCATAACACCCTCTAGTTCCATCCACGTCGTCACAAATGGCAAGATTTCATTTCTTTTGATGGCTGCATAGTATCCCATTGTATATATACCACATCTTCTTTATCCATTCAGCTGATGATGGACATCTAGGGTCTTTCCATAGTTTGGCTATTGTGGACATTGCTACTATAAACATTCAGATGCACATGCCCCTTCAGATCATTACATTTGTATCTTTAGGGTAAGTACCCAGTTGTGCGATTGCTGGATCATAGAGTAGCTCTATTTTCAACTTTTTGAGGAACCTCCATATTGTTTTCCAGAATGGCTTCACCAGCTTGCATTCCCGCCAATGGTGTAGGAGGGTTCTCCTTTCTCCACATCCTTGCCAACATCTGTCATTTCCTGACTTGTTAATTTTAACCATTCTGACTGGTGTGAGGTGATATCTCATTGTGGTTTGGATTTGTATTTCCCTGATGCTGAGTGATGTGGAGCACTTTTTCATGTGTCTGTTGGCCATCTGGATGTCTTCTTTGCAGAAATGTCTGTTCATGTCTCCTGCCCATTTCTTGGTTGGATTATTTGTTCTTTGGGTGTTGAGTTTGATAAGTTCTTTATAGATTTTAGATACTAACCCTTTATCTGATATGTGTTGATATTTTCTTTTGGAAGATTATTCAGGCACCCAAAGCCTGGGTTAGGTCACTCTCTTGGGGGCCTTCACTCACCTTAGGGTTTGCACTGCACTTACAGCCCAGGCTTGTAGGTGTGCATTTGCTCATTTCTGCCTCACCTTCCAGTTTATTGTTAATGAGTCCTGGCCAGACCCTGGTGGGCCAGGCTCTTTCCTGCCACTGTTCTGACACAGAAGAAACACAAAAGAAGTGAATTTGGTGGGAGTTGGCATATAGGGGACTGTTAGCAACTTTTCTGTATATCCAAAACCATTCTTAAATTAAAAACTCATCAAATTTAAAAATATGGAAAGAAGAAGGAAGGGGGGAGGGAAAAAGGAGAGAGAAAGAGAGAGAGGGGACAATGGACAAAATCAGCATCTCCTGAGTGTGAATTATGAACCAGCAACTTTCACAAATGGCTCTCCCTTACTTAATATTAATCATTTTAGTCCAGAGACGTGGGTGCTTATTAAACTAACTTTACAAATAAAAAACAGTAGCCAAAAAAAGCTTAAGCAATATTGACAAAGCAATAGCAGAGCCAGGAATTAAACTTAGGTATTTTTGCTCCTGGGCCCTGCTCTTTCCATCCACCACTCCTCTCACCCCCTGCCCCAGCAATTACCCTCAGCTTCAATGATATAGTAGTAGGTGCTTTGTGGGGAGATATGTATTTCACAGCCAATGATTTTAGAATATTCTAGATCTTTAAAATTTAAACAGGTCTCTCATTCAAGACCTCTCAGAGCCTTTACTGTGCTAATATGTATTGTCTAAGAGGGGGTTATCATATAGACTGTTGCCCACACTTGTTTGTCCTCTTCAGGGGGTCCTTTTAGGAACACCTGCTGAATGAACACCTCAGGAATGCTGGTGTTCTAGGGAAAACTGTTTGGATGTTTCTAAAGGCTATTTTTATTTTAACAACACAATCTTAAGGGCCTCCAAGCCTTCATGGCAAAGAAATACAATTTTAATAATGGAATTTCAGGCCCTCTACCAGATGTGGGAGATATTTTGGATAATCATCCTGGTTTTACTCAAACCACACCATATAGGTTAAAGCTTGGTTCTTCTCCTCTAAAGATAGGCTTGCCACTCAACATCCCAGGCTGAGTAACATTTTTTTTTTAAGATTTTACTTATTTATTTGACAGACAGAGGTCACAAGCAGACAGAAAGGCAGGCGGTGGGGGGGGGGGGGGGGGGGGGGGGGGGGGGGGGGAGAAGGCTTGAAGCGGGGCTTGATCCCAGAACCCTAGGATCATGACCTGAGCCAAAGGCAGAAGCTTAAACCCACTGAGCCACACAGGCGCCCCAACCTGATAACATTTAAACACGTATCTGATTATATAGAAAGTTGGGAGGAAAAAAAAAACCTTCAATACCCTTTCCCCACCAAAACTACTTTTATTTTTTCTCCCCATGGACCTGATGTTTTAAAAATTGTTGTCAACCAACTTGCTCTTACTAAATAGCAATCAGTTGGTTGTAATAATTCCTAGCTGTAGTGATCATCCGTGATTCTTTTTCTACATGTTTTCTCCTTCTTCCTAGTAACAGCACTGCCAAGTTGTCTCTAGAAAAATTGCAGCTCTTTCTTCTTTTCAACTATTTGATGTGGGTGACTGTATTAGTCAGAGTTCTCAGGAAAAACAGAAACAATAGGAGATAACTGTCTAGTGAGAGAGATGTATTTTAAGGAACTGGTTTTTGTGACTATTAAGCCCAACAAATATGAAATCTGGAAGATAGGTTGGCAGCCTGGGGACCCAGGGAAAAAGGGGAGTTTGAATCAAAAGGCAGTGTGCTGGCAGAATTCGCTCTCTCAGGGGAAGACGCTGATTGGATGAGACCCACCCACATTGCGGAGAGCTCGGCTTTACCAAGAGTCTGCGAGTTTAAGTGTTAATTGCATCTAAAAATACCTTCCCATCTAGAATGGCACCAAATAGTTGAGTCCTGTAGCCTCACCAGGTTGACACATAGAATTAACCATCCTTGGTCCTGTACGTGTGCATGTAGGTGGGAGGAGAGAGAGGATAGGGAACTCCGTTTGGTTCAGCAACCAGCCCATCACATTCTGTTGGCATGAGCCCTGTAATCTTTGCTGAGAACAGTAGGACACAAACACTTTTTATTCTCCACTGGATTTGAAGTGGAAATATGTGACATTCGGGACTGATACGGTTGTAGAGAGCTTGTGGGCCTGCCACGGCTGAAAGCAGAGCCAACTCCTGCCGAGCAGAAGCCATGCCGAGTGGTAGAGCCTAGTCGTGTCCTCTGAATCCTAGAATGATTTGATCCTCGGATGGAGCCTTGGAATACCCAGTTATCCAACTCTGTACTTTCTCGATGTTTGCTTAAGCCAGATTCTTGCAACTTAAAGAATCCTGAATGACGTATCATCAGAGCTTATGATCAGCATAAGAAGTCCTAGGGTACCCAAATTGATTGTTAGAAATCAACTGTTACATTTTCAGCTGCAAGTCTGGATAATGGCCTAAAGGCACCTATGGAGATGGCGCAAGATGTAGACATTCCATGCCGCCGAAGCACTTCCTACCAGTAGGGGGCGCCAAATACCACATCAGTCAAGCGACAAACCTGAACACTGTTTCTATCAATTAATAGAAATGTATTTTGGTTTTTGGGTGAGGGGAGAGAGAGTTAATTGGTGAATCTGATCACAGACACATTTTCATCTCCCTGAGAACGTATTATGTCTTACAGGGTTAAAGAAATAACAGATGAGCAGCCCCTGGCAGGCTCAGTGAATACTGGTTAATACTTCCGTCCAGACCCTTCCTAGAAGAGGTGTGCAGGGTGCTAATTTGGGGTCAAAGTTCAGATGGAAAGAAAGACAAGTTAAAGGCCTCGCAGCACCTTTCCCACACTATTTCCTGTAGGAATGTGTTCCCGGGGTTGAAAGAGCAGGCTCAAGGCAAAGTGCTTGGAGCCCCAGGGGGAAGGGAGCAGGAAAGCTTGCCTGCAGGGATGTGAGGCGTGGGGTTCAAGCGCCCATGCTGTCCCACTGAGGGCAGTGGGGTCCTAGCCCACCTCTTAAGCAGAACCCGAAGACTGGATTAAAGAACGTTTAGACAGTCCTAGCCAAGACGTCGGGAACATGTGGGTAACAAGGGTTGGAGAAGGAGCTCTTCTGTAGGTCTGCATTCCTGATGTGGTGGGTGGGGACAGTCCCCTCCTGCTGTTTCTGCATATGGGGCTCCCTGAAGACACACATGAGAAGCATGATCACCTCCTGCTGGCCCCTAGCAAAATAGGGACTGCTTTCCAAGAGGGCCTGATCTCGGGGGGGGGGGGGGGGGGAGAGGGGACAAGGTGATGTGATCTGAAACTGAAATGAAGGCAATAGTTCTCAATCCTCTGCCGTTTCTGGGGTTCACTCGTCCTGTTATTTAACTATATACGTTTTTAAATCAACTGCCTTGGTTTCTGAAGTGATTTTATTTTGAAAAGAAAACACTATATTGTAATATCACCATAAATGGAAAATCAGGGTTCCTTACCCAAGATAGACGGGATCCACAAAAATAAATCTACAACTATTGAAATAGAATATTTATCTGCTTGCGTCTAGAAATTGTTTTCCACACCGGCTCGTGGTCAGGCCACCGTACTTCTGGAGAAGTTGACTGAGGGAATGGAAGGGGCTTCTGTCTGCTTTGGGTGACGGCTGGAGAAAGAGCAGCAGTCTGGACCTCGGGCCCTTCCCGGGGGAGGCAAGGATCAGGAGCCACACCAGGTGTCACATAGCATAGTGGGAGGGGTTGTCATCGCACTGCAGGGGTGGGTTGGGAGAACCCTCTACCAGGCACGGGCCTTTCCCTGTTAGAGCAGCTGAGTCAGCTTGAGGGACACTTTGGGTGGGGAAAGAGGAAAGCGAGTCTGGCAGGGCCAGCAAGAGAGCAAGTGGGGTGTTGGAGGAGAGAGCTTTGTGGGGGGCGGGGAGGGCTGGAGGCCAATCTAGAGCACATCACTTGCCCAGAAGGGAGAAGTAGCAGGTTTTCTGCAGAAGACGGTCTTCGTCAACGAATGCAGAACAGAGACAAGGGAAGGCCCGTGGATTCCGTCCTTGTAACTTCACTAACTGGGAGAAGCTTTGCCTAATATTTAGCATCTCTCCGCCTCAGTTTAACATAAGCCCTTTGAGTGGCAATGATTAGCTTGGGAATTGGTCTTGCCTTTTGTAATCTCATTTTATTTTATTTTTGCAATTTGCAAATGGTCTACTCCAGACCCTGTGGGCCACCAACATGTTTATAGGTGACAAGGTGTGTGGGCCCTGCCCACGGTTACCAGTATCATTGCCTTTTGTTTCCTGATCAGATCTGGTCTGAAGAAGAGATGCCCCCCTCTCTCCTTCTGTCTCTCTCCCCCCATAAATAATGTGACTGTTCAGACAGGCCCAAAGTTTTCATGAGAAACTAAATGCAAGCCACATGGCCAGTCTGTGTTCTCTGGGTCATGTCTGCATTCAATTCCACCAAATGGGTATCAATGAAGAAAAGAACAAATAACTTAATAATTTGTCTTGTGAGGTGCCTAAATGATAATTATTAAATTGTTCCAAATGATCAGGAGACACACCCACCAAAGGGAGAGAGGCACGGACATAGGACTTAAATTTGTTTTAAATTTCTGAGCATTCCCTCCTGCCGTATGCACAGCGCCTTCTAGGAAGGATGGTTCTCTGGACACGCTCATGATTGTCATGTGGTAGGAATCTGCTGATTCAGAGGGGCTAGCCTTCCATGAGAAGGTGCTGGGAGATTGACACTGAGAGTGAGTATATTTGGTGGGGAGATGGATCAAGGTAGCTGTCAGGGAGGTGATATTAACATGGGGTCAGGAGAATGACTTAGGGAAAGACTTGCCTGATGAGGTGTTTTTGTTATTTGTTTTTGTTTGTTTGTTTGGGATTTTATTTTATTTTATTTTATTTTATTTTATTTTATTGTTCCAAAATTTATTGTTTATGCACCACACCCAGTGCTCCATGCAATATGTGCCCTCCATAATACCCACCACCAGGCTCACCCAACGCCCACCCCCACAACCCTCAGTTTGCTTCTCAGAGCCAAATTGAGCCCTGTTTGATGGGTCTTCTCTCTGTGGATAGTCACAATATGCTTGGTTGGATTGGATTTCTTATCAAAGAGCGAAGGGGCCAAACAGAAGCATGGATCAAGGGGGCGGTGAACCCCAGGGATTTATGTACACGTCCCAAGAGAGGCCTGGTTTAGAGAACTTGGCCCTATCTGCCTTTGGAAGTTCTCCTAGTGCATTAAAGCTGGGCAAAATCAACACAAAGATCAAAGCGGGTTGGTGAAAACTGTGGGGTCTCTTAGGTGTTAAAACTTCAATGCAGAATCTCATTTGGGGCTAGCGTCCGGAATCTTTCTCAGAGATCCTTCATGGGCGTTCTAGCCCATTCCCAGCCTCAGACCCGCAGTCACAGAACTTCAGGGTGAGAGAGACCAATGGGACTCCAGCAAGGTCCTTCCCGTTTGAATCGAGCCTCCGCTCTGGGGCCCCAGGCTTGGCTTGAATCCTTCCAGTGCTGGCTCTCTCTGTCTCCCGAGCTGGCTCCTGCCATTTGAGAATGCTTTCCAGTGCTTAGAAATTTCTCCCCGACGTTACAGCTTCCTGTAGTTTGACAAGTGTTTGCTCAACATTATTATCCAAAGAGGACTACCTAGAGACGGGGCTGGACCAGCTCCAGGAAACACAGCTGCTAGTATCCCTCCTTCAGCGCGAGGTTGGAAGATGCATTTTGACCATCACAAACCTCCTTCTTCGCAAACTCATGTTTGGGAGACTTTTTTTTTTTTTTTTTTTTTTGGTATCCAGGCTACGAGGACAAGGAGTCAGCCTGACTCCCTGATCATGGTACACTAGGGGAGACAGATGTTTACAGCAGCCTTCCCGGAAGAAGGATATGATGCAGGAAGGTACTTCCACACGCCCCCCACCCCTGACTTTGAAATCCCCCTTGGAATCTCCAAGCCATCCCAAAGGTTTATCAAAATTCTTTAAATTTTTTCTTCTAATTTATTTTTACTTAAACCCTGAAAAGGGGAGGTTGGGAGGAACTGTTTGGGAGCTGGGAATTTGTGAAAAGAAACAAAAATGAGGTTTCACCAGTAGTAATATTTAATACTCATAGAGTGCTGGGGGCCTTGGGGGGGGGTGTCTTTACAAAACTGCTAACTCTTCCAAACCTCCCAGCTACCCAATGAACCAGGTCCTGCGACCATCCCTGTTCACAGGAGCACCTTGTAGCAACTTGCCCAGGGTCACGTGGTTACTAGGTATCTGAGAAAAATCTCTTGAGGTCCCTGCTAAATCCACTTCCTCTTTAAAAAAGTTACATCCATGGCCTTAATGATTGAGACATAAACTCTCCGAGGAAGAGTCAGCCCTGACTGTTGTGCTGTTTTGTTGAACACACGGTTTCCTGTTGAGTAAGGTCACACATTTTATCACTTTATTTGCTTAAATTTTAGGCTTTATTTACTAAGACCATAATTCCGTGAGCTGAGGGAACTCTTGATTGTGTTGAATAGTTCGATCAAGTAAGAAATTTTGCTGTGTTTATACCCCATTTTCCCTTCAAAAAATCACAGCCTTTGCTTGTGCAAATTGTATTGAAATAAAGACCCAGCTAAGATTATTTGGCCACAAGTCCCCCCTCTAACTCAAAGTTTTCCTAACCTTAATATGAATATAACTCACCAGGCAATGCTGTGAAAATTCACATTCTGGGGACACCTGGGTGGCTCAGTTGGTTAAGCGTCTGCCTTCAGCTTAGGTCATGATCCCAGAGTTCTGGGATCAAGCCCCACACAGGGCTCCCTGCTCAGTGGAGAGTCTGCTTCTCCCTCTCCCTCTGCCCCTCCCCTGCCACTCATGCTTGCTCACTCTCTCTCTCAAATAAATAAAAAATCTTATTAAAAAAATTCAGATTCTGATTCAGTAGGTCTGGAGAGGAGTGTGAAACCCTGTATTTCTCACAAGCTCTCCCGTGTTGCCGTCAGTAACACCATCTAGAAAGGGGGCTTGAGTTGGCAAAGGACTAGCCAGCCCAAAGAAGCCACCCATCAATTCAGTTGTTTGATCCACAGATAAAAACAAGCTGAGTCTACTTTTACCATTTTGGCCAGTTGTATTATCATCCGAGTACCTCTTTTATGGTATTAGGTGGGGTATCTAGGAAAACCAACAAACTAAATGATGCCACAAAAAATTAATGAATGTATTTCTATCCAGTTTTCATTACCTTAACATTATACTCCTCAGGCCAAATTTTTACTTAGCAGAAATGCATCTGCCTTGACTATAGAAATACGCTCTTCCTATGAAGAAAAAGCAAAGGCAAACCTAGATCATTTTCAAACAGGCTGAGCTTTTATTTCTGTGAACAGTAAGAAAACTGGCCAGAAGCCTACTGATGCCTCAGCCAATCAGAATAATGTGACCATAAATGTCCATAAATTCCCGCCTCAGTGAATCTCTGCCTCTTTATTTCTGTCATGGGGATGTGTGTCTTGTTCTGTGCCACAAACTCTGCCTTTTATGTCTTTATTCTCCTCTTCTAAAAAAAGAAAGAAAGAAAGAAGAAAAAAAAAGGAAGGAAGGAAGAAAGGAAAGAAGGAAGGAACCAGCCACTAAGGGACCTCATGGGGGGCGGGGGTGGGGGGTGAGCTCCAGAGCTGGCGTCTGAACCGAGACAGTGAATTGCTTCTTGCATTTGACAAGGGGCCACTTTCTTCCTGAGCAAGCACGTGCTAACTAATTGAGCATTCACTTTTACAAGCCCTGTAATGTGTAGGATCTCATTTAATTCTGATATCCACACCTATGCAAGAATTACTTTTCTTATTCACATGCACAGGTAACTGGATCGAGTTCCCGAGGCAAGGAAGGGACCAAGGTCTGTCTGTCTGTCAAGGCAGTGTTCTTTGCACCATATCTTGTTATCTCCACCTTCTTAGTGACTGAGACAGTTGGCCTCATGCTTTTTTTTTTTTTTTTTTTTTTTTAAACAGAGATCCAGCCTGAAAGCTTTACAAAGCACAACTAGAATCCTGCACATACCAGTGTCCCTGGGACACTTTCTGGAACCATCTAATCTGGGTCCGGATTCTTCCTCTGCCAGCTGAGCCCAATCCCACTTTGATGGTATATCATCTTGTCCTCGGCTTGCGCTGGCTTCCTCACAGTCTGCCTCCCCATACCTTGTCCCCACCCTGTCACCCAAACTGCCCCTCTGGAAGCTTCTTCTTCCAGTTTCACAATCCAGCTCCCACTTTCCCTATAAAGCAAAATTAAAAACTCGGAGCCTTCCCTGGCTGGCTTCTGCCCATTACAACCTTTCCAAACTTAGAACTTACTCAGCTCTCGTGAGGAGCGAGTGAGACCGATTTTCTCATGCGGAGTCTCCAAAAAGTATCTCTCTCTTGAAAAATTTCTGCTTCAGATAAATCCACGTGGATGTGGAATTGAACTTCTCCACTCTAACTCCTCATTGACCCCCAACTGCCCTTGACTTTAGATACTGATCAGGAAGCGAGTTGCTTGAAAAGAGGCCATTATCTTCCACGGTTTTTGAATGGAGGCTTTGAGCTTAAGTCTGGATCTCAACAATCTTCCTTAATTAAACAAACATTTATGGGCACCTATGTCATGGTGTGGCCTGAACCAGGCACTAGGACTAGCAGTGCGCAGGACGGCATGGCCCCCCCCTGGGCTCTACAGGCCAGTGAGACAACACAGTAGAGTGGTTTCAATAGTCAACCAAGGCCTCTCGTGGCCTGTAGAAACGTTCCTCTTCTTTGGTTCCCCAGACACTAGTGTTGGGGTTCATTCCTTCTCTGCATCTTCTCCCTGGTTATGCCTGATGCCCTGCTGCTTACCTCGTGCCCTCAGACTTAGGTTTACACTTACAGGGCACCATTTGTAATTTTGTCCCATTTCTACTTATCATCTCAAACTCTTTGTGTGTCCAAGATTGAGCTCTTCACTTTCCGCCTGAGATTAGAAGGGAGAGGAAATTGCCAGCAGTGAATAAAATAAAATATAAAATGAAATTTCAAGTGGAAAGAGGTCCAAGTAGGTCTTTGGGCCCATCTGGCCATTTTTCTGAACCCACAGACTTACTTAGCAGCCGTGCTGGGCTTCTTCTGTGTCTGTCCATCTCCATAATGAGCTTCGCAGCTCCTTCAAGGCGGGGAGCGCCCCTTCCACCATTCTGTATTTCCAGGGCCTGCTCCAAAGTCTCACAGGAGCTTTGTGCGCCCGCCGGGAGGTGTGTGACGAGGACACAGAGCCGGAAATGGCCTTTGCTGCTTCTGTATGGATTCACCTGACATTGGATTGTGGAGTCAGGACTAGACAGCTCTCAAACTTCGTTCACCTTTTCTGACTGAATGGAGTTTGAATGGTGTCCTGATTTTTTAAATTATTAGTTGAGAAGGGGGGGGCACAGAGGGAGAGGGAGAGAGAGAAGCAGACTCCCGGTGAGCAAGATGCCTGATGTGAGGGCTTGATCCCAGGACCCTGAGACCATGACCTGTGCCGAAGGCAGATGCTTAACCCGCTGAGTCACCCAGGGGCCCCATCCTGATTTTTTATAAACAAATCAAAACAGTTACATCCATGCTGTCCTTCCCCATCTCTCAGGGATGGCAGATGTGTTCAGAAAAACAACAGTGTCATCATCAACAATAGAAAAGCAGAAAGAGAGAGAGACAGAGACAGAGGAAGAGACAGAGATAGAGAGACATTAGCCTCAGCTTGAGACCATCATGTTCGCTTTCCCATTTTTTTTTTTAATTAGGGTTACTCCCACCTACACTAACCAGAGCCTAAATCACCCCAAGATGCATAGCCGACATTTCAAGGGCTCCTGACAATTACTTAGCCAGACTGTCATCCCTTCCAAATGCTGGCGTGTTCCCGTGAACATCTCTCTTTGAAGTCAGCAGGCATCTGGTCCGTGATGAATCACAGGGCCTGGCTTCCTTAGGACAGATGGCTGCCAAAGCTCTCCCTGCTGCAGAGCCTGGAAACTCGCTGACCCTGTTTTTTTCTTGCCCTTTATTTCAGCTCCCGCCCCCCTCCCCCACACCAGTGTGGCACCGTAGCCTCAGCTTCCCGGTGGTTGAAGAATCTAGGGTTTGAATGCAGCTAGGTGTTTCAGCCTTGTCGACAGAGGACCCTGTTCTGAAACAGAGCAGCACGGGATCATAATGCCTTTCTCCCTGATGCCTATGGTTGGTTGCACGTCCCTTCTTTACTTCCTTTTTCTCTCTGCCTCTGCTCATCCTCCTTCTTCCTGCAGTGAACAGAGCAGACAGGGCGACGACGTGACTGTAGATCCAGGCAAGTAGATCCGCGTGTGTTCACGGAGGTTGCGGGGCGCCCGGACTTCCTAGGACTGAAACTTCTGTCTGGAGGAGCCACGCTTCCCCGCCCTGCCTGCGCCCTGGTATTAAAGCCTTTCTCCGCTGTTCTCTTATGGACGAGGGTAGGATTCCAGGTGCAGACAGTTGGGTGGCCAGACGAGGAGCTGGCTTAGGAAACTGGGTGAGGGCCAAGAGGAGCTCTCCAGGTCACCCTGAAAACCAACTGCAGTTTGCTTTCCACTTGGTTAACAACTCTGAAGGTGTAGGTCTACGGAGACAACTTTCTCGTCTTTCATTCTCTGCCCAGGTAGCTCGCACTGTCACCTGCCACGTTCATGGTCCTCAGGGAGGAAGCTGGGATACGCCGGTCTGTCCCAGTCCAGGCGCGCCCCTGGAGACCGATTCTCTCCTCGGCTCTCATTTCAAAAATGTTTATTGACTTTCGGGCAAGTCACCATCTTTGCAGTGGTAAGAAAGAACAAAGATTTAGGATACAGGGAGGAAGGGGACTTGGGTCCCGTCACCTGGATGGACACAGGCAGGCCAGGAGAATCTATGCACTAACCGCGTAGCCTCGGAATCGACTTCTGGCTCCACACACAATAACGATGAGGGCATGGAGCAGTCACTTCCTTTTTCTGAGCTTTTGGCTTTCTGTCTGTAAAAAGGTGGTAATAACAGAACGTACTTTACATGCTTCTAGGAGGGGACAGGTGGTTCATGGAAAGGATGTCCCACGGTATCTGACACAGAATTTCTGGATGAGTTTCAGTTCCTATTAGTGCTATTATTTCTACAAGTGAGGTGAAGTTGCTAAGAGACCCAAGAACCTGACGGCTGCTTCTAGCTTCACGTGTCACGGAAGGCTTTATGGAGAAACTGCCTCTCATATGGGACAAGTTAGCCCCTGTTAGGGGGAGAGAACACTCACATTGCCCACCTGACGCTCCCAGGGCCGTCCTGGGCCATCCTGTGGGCTGCCTGGAAGTAGGGTGAGCTTGTGTTCTAATGCACTGGACCAAGCATGATTAAACCCAGCTCTCAGAATGAGCCTGACTGGCTATTGTTTCTTCTTTCCTTTGTGGTTGGCTCCCCGTACAACAGAATCTTTTCTCTCTCCTTCTGTTTGCTGAAAGGCTGAGAGCAGACACTGTTTTCAGTTTTGTTCGTTACTGCATCGTCAGAGCGGGTATGACAGAGACTCCCCGAGAACCCACAGAAAACAAGATGGTGCAAATTTGCAGAGTTCAACAAATACATTGACGGTTATGTTTTTCAACTTCACCTATTTATATGAAAGGGAGAGTAAGGGCTTCTTTTAAGCTTCTTAATAATTCAGCCTATAAAAAGTACCAATTGACTAGGGGTGAACAATGCAAGGATCTATTTTCTCCTTTGGGGTCCATAGGAATACATTTTGCTGCTCATCCAAGGGAATCTGGGGGAGGTAGGCAAAATTCCTTCAACCAGAGGGAAGCATCTCGAATAATATAAACATCTTCCAGAAACATGGTGCTAGTTTAAGCCTCCAAAAGGGTCTAACAATGTTTAATAAAAGAAACAAGCATTCAATATTTAACCCTCAACTCTACCCAGTATCTAGAGAGTTCCATTTTGCTTTATTTCATGAAACATGTTCAAGGATTCTTTTTTTTTTAATTTTTAATTTTTTTTAATAAACATATAATGTATTATTAGCCCCAGGGGTACAGGTCTGTGAATCACTAGGTTTACACACTTCACAGCACTCACCATAGATGTTCAAGGATTCTGTTCATAATTTCTTCCCAGAAAAGCTTCTTCATTTCTTCTCGAAATGAACCAGTATGTTGATCTCAACCCTATCAACCTCTTTGGTTGAGACTAAATATGGCCCTCCCCATCTTTACTCTTGCCTAGTAATAATATCACTTATTAACATATGAGTTAAATTATCCATAATACATTATATAATTGCTATATTTAATTTATGGTAATTCGCAGTAATAATAATCTGTGTTAGAGTCTTAGTCTAGAAAGGACATAAGATTATTTGGCTGAGCCATTTGGCCGTGGCCCCATGCATGAGAGGGATTTCAGATTTTGGCCACAATTAATTTGATAATCTAATGAAGAGGAGCCAGGTGGGGACTCTGTTACAAGGATTGATTCTAAATGAAACTCACTGAGCTATACCTGTAGAACACAATGGTGTAGAGCTGTAGAATTAGTACTACAGTGTCAGTACTACAGGCTAATACTACGGTACACATGCCCCACATCGAAGGGGAGAACAGATTCAAGGACAGGAAGGTTCAAAAGCTGTTAAGTCGCCAGAGTCTCACTAAGGCTCCCACTACCTTAACATTCAAGTAACTCCCAGGTTATGGCTTTGTTTTTATTCTAGAATATTCATGGAGAGCCTACCATGTGCCAGGCACTGTTTTACACCTTGGCGATGCAGTAACGAACAAAACTGAAAAGAGTGTCTGCTCTCATGCAGCTTACAGTCCAAGCGAGAAGCAGGCCTGGCCCCAGTTTCCAGAGCCTGGAACCCACAGGCTGCTTTTTCCAAAGGCTGTGCGCTCTCTCACTCCGTGTCCCTTCCTATAGATGTCCTGCCTTATCCCCTGAGATCCTTGGCTCACTAAAGTTCTGGGAGACCAGGGATGACAAGAAAGTTTGTCCTGTCTCATCTGTAATGAGCCCAAACCAGAAACACTGTCAGTATTTTCAGTTTCCTTAAAAAATAAAAAATCAGAGACCTGGTGTTTTTCTCATCTTCTCGTGACAGGACTCCTCTGCTGCCTCTGATTTATTAAACTCCCTTTTTATAAATTTAGCAATCTTCTTCCCCAACCTTAAAAGATTTGTGTTCAAATGTTCAAAGACTTAAAAAATGTAAAGACACCACCACTCTTGCTTGATAGTTGCCTTTTTTTTTTGAACTGATGACTTGGAACACTGTAATTTTTATTTCAGTTAGTGATTTAATGTGATACTAATGTAATCTGTAGTAATAGTTAAATGCACTGAGGACTAATTACATGCTAGACATTGCACTAAACAATTTGCCTTATATCTCCTTTCATTGCAAGATAACCTTAGGATTCTCCCCACTTTAAAGACGCAGTTTTAAGAGGTGAAATGAATTGCTCAAGGTCACAAAACCAGCAGATCATTGATTGATCTGGGTTTCGAAATGAGCTCAGCCAACTCCAGAGACTGATCCCTAGACCACATATAACCCTCTGCTTTTTTTTTTTTTTTAAGATTTTATTTATTCATTTGACAGACAGAGCTCACAAGTAGGCAGAGAGGCAGTCAGAGAGAGAGGGGGGAGGGGCAAGCAGGCTCCCTGCTGAGCAGAGAGCCTGATCCCAGGACCCTGGGATCAGGACCTGAGCTGAAGGCTGAGACTTTAACCCACTGAGCCACCCAGGTGCCCCAACCCTCTGCTTTCTGTTCCAGAAAGTTACCCTGCTCCTGGCAACCATGGGAATATTATTTCCAGGGATGGGGGGGCAAGATTCCACATACTCTTTGACCCTGTGACATTAGAGCATTGGTCAGCTTTCCAAAAATTCTTCTTAATTAGAAGGAGACAGATTTCATTTTACCAGTCTTAAGAGAGACATGAATGCCAAGGTCAGTGGTCAGGTGGAATTTATGAAAACATTTTTATTACTTAATAACCATTAACTGATCTATCTGGCTACCAGAAGAATTCATTTTGAAAAAGACTACCAACAATTTAATAAGTTACGTTCTATGGCAATTGCTTTTTCCGTATGTTCCAAGTTCATGCTTCCCCTCTCTCTCTGCCTCCTCTCTGCCTACTTGTGATCTCTGTCTGACAAATAAATAAATAAAATCTTAAAATAAAATAAAAAAAAGGAAAACAATCACAAACTCCATATGGGTTCAATCTGTCTAAGTATACTGTGTGGCACTTTTCAATAGCTAATAGTTAAGATGTTAGTTTTCATCTGACTTTGAATTCATAAAGCATAAAGCAAGCATAAAGTTCAAAGTGCAAATTCCCTGGACATCTATTTTTGGGGAGAAAGCCAAGGACATTTTTCTCTCTGCTAAGTGTTTCCTAAATAGGGGTCTTGAGAGTCTGTTTCTTTACCAGAGATTCAAGCCAAATGAAATATTACTTTAGTCAGGCTTTATTTACAGTTCATCTCAATGCCCGGTGTAGTCCCACTTTGAAAGTTTAACAAAAATCGATAGCTCAAAAAGTCCGTGTTTATGTAAATATGCAAAATAGACAGGTGACTATGTGCATGTGCATATATATTTGGTTGCCTTTGGCCTGACAAAAACAAGGCTGCCCAGTGACTTTGGTTCAGTTGTAAAAATGAATAGAGATTTTATTCAAATGTCTGGAATTTGGGGTCATTTGAGGTTCACACGGGCCATGCGCTTTGTACTGTAAGAGGGAATAGCCCATGTTAGAGAGGTTTGTGGGGGGGGGGACATAGGGAAAGGAGAGTAAGCAGGGTAGTGCGTCCCAGACAGAGCCCACGGGGCCACACTGCCTCAAATGCCTCAAAATGCATGAATACTTACTAAATCGATTAACCAGAATGACACAGTCTATTTCTCTTTAGAAAAGGGGAGAGGGAGAGTGGCTGGGTGGCTCAGTGGGTTAAGTGTCTGCTCTGGGATCAAGCCCCTGGTGGGCTCTCCACTCAGCGGGGAGTCTCTTTCTTTCTCTCCTCCCCACTTGTGCTCTCTCTCGCTATCTCTGCCACTATCTCTGTCTCTCTCTCTCTCAAATAAATAAATAAAAATCTTTCAAAAAAAATACAAAAATGGAAAGGGGGAGGAACACACAACTTCTAATAAGAAAGTGTTCTTTTTGCTGTGACCTCTGCAAAAGGATGTCACAATTTCCCCCCAACAATCTCTGGGGCTGCCTTGTCACTCCCCATTAGGATCCCACTTCCTGTTTCTCTTAAACCTGTTCAGATGGCAATGACCCGGAGGTCACCGAGAGTGGGGATCCAGTAGATCGAAACAGGGATCTCTAGAGTCAATCATGGTGGACTCTGTCTCCAGAGCATGCCAGAAATTATCCCCATAAGGAGTTTCTTACTCAATGGGTCACATGGGGCAAAAGGGGTAGGGGTGGGAAGAAAGGAAGGGAAAGTCCCGGCAAAATGCAAATAGGAAAATGAAACTTGGAAGTTGAAATTTATTTTTTGAAAAACTAAGAACTTACAAATTTAGCTTTTAAAATAGAACAACTGGGGCACCTGGGTGGCTCAGTGGGTTAAGCCTCTGCCTTCTGCTCACATCATGATCCCAGGGTCCTGGGATAGGGCTCTCTGCTCAGCAGGGAGCCTGCTTCCCCCTGTCTCTCTGCCTCCTCTCTGCCTACTTGTGATCTCTGTCTGACAAATAAATAAATAAAATTTTAAAATAAAATTAAAAAAGTAAAACAACCACAAACGCCATATGGGTTCAATGTGTTTAAGTATTCCGTGTGGCACTTTTCAATAGCTCCCCCCTCCGGCCCACACTCACATACACAGAATCTTTGTATCCGCCATCTACAACACCTCGAACACTACAAGGTTGCCTTTAGGGTTCTCAGTTAAAATGGATATTGGGAAGATAGATCAGAAACAGATCGAAATCCAAATAAGAGGCTCACTTTGATAGAACATATACTAAAATAGAAGTAACACTGAGAACATTAAAGCAAAAATGACACCACCGAATGGGATCTGTCATGTGCATCGTTAACAGGACGAGGAGGTAAATGTAGATTTCAACACTTCCCATGAAGTGGTGCAATACTAACTCTAAGTGGACAGAGACTGTACAAGGATGTATATTTTGAACCCTGGGGCAACTGTTTACATACAAGGCAAGAAGATACAGTAAAACAAAGTAGAACAATTAAAATGACATTTAGGAAATATTCAAATAATACAAAAGAAGGCAGGAGAGAAGAAAGAGGAAACAAAGGTAATAAACAGAAGTAAGTCATAAAATAGTAGGTGGAGGGGCAGTGGAGTGGCTCAGTGGGTTAAAGCCTCTGCCTTGGGCTTTGGTCATGATCCCAGGTCCTAGGATCATGCTCAGCAGGGAGCCTGCTTCCCTTCCTTTCTCTCTCTGCCTGCCTCTCAGCCTACTTGTGATCTCTATCTGTCAAATAAATAAGTAAAATCTTAAAAAAAAAAAATAGTAGGTGGAAATCCAACCACATCAACTATGACACTAGAGGCTAATAGACTAAAAAGATGGGGATTGATTGTTTTCCTAAATGCTCTGTCCCCCCAACTCCTTTTTGACACCAATCACTATTAAAAATAACAGTAGCTGATCTCTTACTTTCCTGCTGCCTGAAGACCAGCTGAACTTACACTCCTCTCCTGCTCATTGTTGCATTTCACTAGAAATGGATCATTATTAAGTGTTTCCATCAGGCAGCAGTCTCCTAGCTCTCCGGAAACTAGAAATCTAGCTTCAATAAACGGTTAGAAAAGCTACAGATCTGTATGTCGGCTCCCGGTCCGAGCAACACCCACCGAACACCCATTCCTGAGTGTCTTCTAGGGCAAAATACAGCAAGGACGAGAAGAAGGATATTGCACAAATTGCCGAAGCCAGTCCCTGCTGCGGGTCCACCCGCATCCTAGCCTCGGTTTACAAATGTAAAACACAAAATCAAAACGAACGGCCAACAACTCTTCAGGTGGTTACCCTTGATGCTTCTGCTTCTTGGAAGCCCATTGGAAAAACATCAAATCCACATGGTCTGGAGAGGAAGGAGTTAGTCAGATAATGAGATTTGGAGCTAAACCTTTAGCAGATGGAACTTAAGGAAACACATCTCCCACTCATTCTTAGCTTATTCTGTTTACCCAAAACACTCGGATCCTCACTGAAATTGTAATGGGCTGCATTGACAAAATTTGAACAAAATCATATGGCGCCGTCCCACCGACTCTTTCTGCAAAGCATCCCGCGTGAGGTTTGCTCATTTCATGTTCGTATTTGTCCTTAGTTGTTCTTATTTCAGCAAGTGAACAAGACGGAAAAACAAACACCCCGTCTCTTACCCCACGCATCTGGAAGTACACGCCGTCTCTTACGCATCTGGAAGTGAGACACCCACCCATCCAAACAACTGAAGTTTTGAACCGTAGGGGAAGGAAGCGTAAGAAAACTGTCATAGTAAAGATTTTTCTCAAGCATCATCTCTTACATCCTAACATTGAGCGTGAGAGATTGATGGATGGCCCGAATCCTGGGGACAATGTTCTATCGCTAAAAAGTCATCTAAATTCATCGTCCTTTCCAGTTGTCGGTGCAGGGACAAATCGGGTGTGTCATCAGCACCGTTTCCAAAACGTGTGTATTTTCTAAAGGATTGGGAGCCTTCATTCATCCTAAAAGCCCAGGCAAGTTTATCGTTTACCAACATCCACGTGAGAAGCATTTGCTGAGCACCTGCGAGCCCCCGGGCATTGGCATAGCCACCGGAGACGAGGTGGTGAGAGTCGGGGTCCCTGCTCTTAGCCGAGTGAGAGAGGGGACTATGAGTGAAACGACCATGCACACACGGACTACTACCAACACTGCTAAGTACCACCCGCAGAAGGTCGGATGCTCTTAGAGTGTAACTGGGAAGGGTTCCGGGGGTCCGGGAAGGCTTCCTGAAGAAAGCCACCATCCCAGAGATCTGAGAAATGTGAGTAGGAATGACCCGTCCCCTATGAAGGATCCTGACGAAGGAAGCCCAAATGTCTGAAAGTCTCCTTTGCTCAATTAGACAATAAGGCCCTCTGGTTGTTTTCTTCCTTTCCAAGACACATGAGGCAGAGCGGCTGTTTAGATAACGACAGGAGTTTAGGCATAGCGGATACCTCACATATGCCAGAATGTGGAGGTAATTCATTTCTTCCATAGTAGTTTTGGGGTTTTTGTGGTTTGTGGTTTTTGTGGTTTTTTTGTTTTGTTTTGTTTTGTTTTGAGACAAAATATTAACACTAAATTCAGTGGAGTTTTCTGGGAGATGAGAGAAATGAAAGCCAACAGGGCATGGGAAAAATCTATTTTAATCTTATGGAAATAACCCTGTGTTCCCATTTTCCCCATCTCTATTACTTAGGATTACACTTTTTGGTTAAGACTCAAAATCCTACTTACTGAGTAGGATGGAGTACTATTCAGTGCGGGGCAAAAATCAAACCAAACCAAACCAAACACAGAGCATAGCTTTCCAAACACTTAACACTTCATTTTACTGGGATGTTTCTCCTCATCCAGAAGGATCTTCTACCCAGACGCATTTTCCATCCATATGTAGCCTGGGAACAAGTAAAATAATGTCATGCTTTACCCCAGATTCCAAACCCATACAAAGTTCTGGTGGACGGAGCCTTTCCTTCCCAGAGCCTGAGAAACCTTTCTTCCCTACGCCACTTTCCAAGAAGAAGGCTTTAAAAGGCATGAGTGGGGTATAGGAACCTGTAGAACTTTGCACCATGTACACATTCTGTTACTAGAATAGAGGGCAGGAATTCCTACATCAACAGTTGCCTGAAATGAAGCATTTTTAGCAGAGGCTCATTCCAGGCCAGCCGGGGAGAATGGAGCAGGAAAAGCCTTGCTGTGACTCAGAAGCTGCCTTCCCTTATAAAGTCAAGGTTCTCCAGAGTGGTATTTTGACTACTCTTGGAGGAGGGGCTGCCTGCCTCCAGTTGCCGGAAGAAGCCAGGGTTTTCTGTTCTTCTCTACCAAAAAAGCTCTCTGTGGACAGATCTGTGCGCAAAATGCAGACCTCGCCTGCATTCCTTCAGGTCAGCGGAGAACCCGTGTTACCAGCCTCCATGGCGGCTTTTTGGATAAAGTTCTGGTTGTCATGGACTCAGGGACACAAACATGTTTTCAATTGTTCTCTTATGAATTTGAAGCCTAAGGGCACCCAAGACTGCCAAATGTAGGCTTGGTGGGTTCTTTCCCTAAAAGAAATCACCTCTATGGTCCATTCTTGCTGCAAAGTCAAGAAGCCCATTAAATGCACAGATCTGATGCCCCAAATATAGAATGAGATATGCTGGTTAGGCCAGTACTTCGGATAAATGAGAGTTGCTCATTCTGACACATCTGAATGAAGGGTTTTCAAAGATGTTCATGCAAGCTCGGCATACAATGTACGCGTTAAATACAAATTACTTGGCAGGATCACGCCACACCTTCAGGTCACAGCCAGAAAAATCCCAATTACTGTATACGTGACAGCACAAGCAGATACCGTCTGGGCACTCCAGTCATTAGATTTCTGGGCAAAATATAAACTTGCAGTCTAATGATCATTCTGAAAAAATCTTGAGATATCTCATTCAAAAAACTCCAATGTATGTATGTTCCAAGGGGATAGGGAGAAGAAAACCTCATCAACCATCTTTCTGGGTCGTGACAGTTAAAAGGTGTGCAAGTGTGTGGACCTTCATGGCTGCTGCCCTGGCTGAAATAATTTGCAGAGATTCGGCCTGCTTTCTTCTATGGGTCTTGACGAGATGGGACTTCAAGGGAGAAAACTGTGAAACAAAATGTTTGACTTCAACTGCTCCTCTTCCAGCTTGCAAGCTTAAGACACAAAGGTTCTTGTGTTCCTTTTTGTTTGTGTTTGCTAGCGTGCGCTGCATTAAGCAATTTGGATTTAAGCCATGTGGGCAGAGGTGAAGATACACACAGGGAGGGAGTGATAGAGGGGAGCAGAAGACGGAAAGTCATCAGAATCTGACATTCCCCACAGTGACCCAATGAAGGGATGTCACATCGTCCCCATTTCTCAGATGAAGAAACTGAGGAGCTGGCCTGCTGGGTGATTGGCCCAAAGACCCAAAGTACGTTGGAATACCAGGGTTTGCTCCTAGCTGAATTTCAGAGCTCCTACTTGATGATGCCTGTCATTGTGGAGAAGGAGAGTCTTGGCCTGTTCCAACTAGCTCGGATTTCTAGTTAGCGTTTAAGGGAGAGGGGGAGCTCCTCGGCATGAAATTACCCTACAGGGTCTCATTTTGTTAGAAAAGGAAGTGAATGCCTCGAATTCCAAGTTGCAGTTTTTGGAATTCTTGAGGCATCCAAAGAAATCTCCCAGGGTCCTTCCTGTTCGTTTTCTTTTCTAGGAGCTGGAGTATGTCTGATGCTAAAAAGAGTGTCACATTCACGCTGGGCTCATCTTGGCACATAGCCTGACCTCCCTTAGCACCACCGAGGCCACTTTGCTCCTTGTAGGGTCTCCTCACTCAAGCCCCGGGATCTTCTACTGGAACCCTAAGTTCCTAGTGCTGCCCACCTCCCTCTAGATGGTGACCATGTGAGCATCTCCTGACACCTGATCCCCGCCTGGATTAATCCCAATATAGCAGATAATTTGTGTTGTGCCCCTTGATTGCTACTTTATTGTTTTCAAAACAGTTGCGCAGTTTGTGTCTTTCGTAAGTACTATAAGCTGAGGAACCCTGCAAAGTGGTTGAGCAGGAGTCATTGTCATTTTGCAAATGGGGAAACTGAGGCACACGTCACCTGTCCCACCGATTAAAGATAAAGTTCTGGCTCCCGGGGCAGAATCTCACCCACTGTATCTGAGACAGCCTTTCCTTTTGTGAAAACGATCAACCCCTCTAGCCTGTTACCTCATAGAGGCCATTGGAAGAGTTTATATTTTAGAATTTAATAATGCAGAGATGGGCCGAGGGATAAAGGACATTAAAATATCGGGTTTCACACACTTATAGTGGAGGGTGATAAAACCAAGGCTGGAGGGGTGAGCGAACCGTTTGAAACCACACAGACAGTTAGTGGCAACACTGAAATGGAAGACAGGACTCTAGTCTTGTCCAGAGCCCACCTCCTGGTGTCTGCGTGTGTGCCGCCCACTCGACTCTCTGATGTCTCCTTGGGACCCATAACCAGTGACAGACAAGGGTGACTGTAATGACAGACTGATCCTCGCTGTTTCCAGATGTCTGAGATTTCCAATGCCATCATCCCTGTAGCTTCTTTTCTAGGGGCTTCTGGATGGCTCATATTTCAATGCGCCTTTCAGGAGCCCCCCTCCCGGAAGAGGTTCAGGAGAGGCCCAGGAAGGTACATTCTGACAAATTGCCCAAGTGACTCCGTACGTTTAGGCCACACACTGAGAAACTCCTACTTCCTACCTTTAAAGATTGGGGTGGGGGAACACGATGGTTAGCTACACTGCAGGAACTATGTCTTCTTCTTGGCCTCATAGACCAGTCCTGATGGTAATCAACAATCAGTTAGCGGCACGTCAGCCAAAACCCGTGGTCGATCCTAAAACAGAGGCTTGTTCTGTTAGTAATGGGGTCCTTTGGTTAGCCATTGTCCTTTGTACAAATGCACAGAGAAGCAAGGTGGCTAGCCTCACCTGCCTTGACTGATGACCTGATCTCCCCAACTGGTCCCGTTGCTTGGCCGAGGGCTCTGTGCTATGCATTGTTGGGTAGTGGATGCGTACTGTTAAACCTCATGGGTTCGATCTCCTCAGGGTGGGATCAACCGCACTCTGCTTCAGAAAAAGAGGGCAAAGCTGTCCGTTGCAATAATCCTAAAATGTGCTAGGGAAAACCTGGGGCCAGAGAATGGCCTTATCTCACACATCTTACCGGTTCTTTTCTTAAAATAAATTAGGAAAACTTTCTGAAAATAACGACGTCTGGGATCGTTATTGAAGCCCTTTTAAGGTTTGGGGTGGGGGGACCAGAAGTACGTAACTGCATTCCTGAGATCCCACTCTAGGCGGAAGGAATAACCATCCGTCTGGCTGCCTCCCAAGGCTGGCGGGCTCCCGGTGACCCACCTGAGGCGCACTTGAGAAAACAGAAGAGCTTACAACAAGGAGAGGCGATGAGGGAATCGCTGGAATGCATCCTCCAAGTAGAAACAGGAGTCTAAGACGGTTTGTTCCAACAGGCTTTTGAGAAAAGGCAGGAACAGGATTTAGCAGGATAGGAAGTGAGAAGGCGCCTCAGGCTCTGGAAGCAGAAGGCAGGAAGGCTTTGAGGCAGGCCTCTGGATTTGTGTGCTGGGGCAAGGGTGGGGAGCCTAGGACGTTAAGGAAGCTTGCGGAGCTTGGTAAAGATTGCCAGGGGGCAGCAAGTGGGAGGGAGCCTCCTGTGTGTTCTTGCTCCCCGAATCATTGAACAGTTGTGGCTACGCAGAGGGAAAGGGAACAGTTGGTACAATATGCAGAGATGGTGCGCAGGATACCTGGGGGCTCAGACAGGGCCTCTTAGGAAAAACGGAAATCAGAAACGAGGTGGCAGAGCAAGAGTCTTAGTCTAGCTGGAATTAGAGCCTAGAGCGTGGAAATGAGGAATGAACACACAGAGATGAGACCTTTAGGCAAACGTGAAGGAATGCACAGCTCCGTGCTCATTACCGTCTTCTGCCTGGTGCTTTATCGGCCATGCAAGGAAATCCGTCTGATTACTCCAGAACCCACCTCGGTGTTGCCCCAAAGCGTGGTGTTGTCCACGTTTGCCCACTCACCTTCTCTGCCAGCTTTTGATGAGAATGAAACTTGGTTGCAGACAAAAACTAATCCGCCCTCCAAGGACAGAGATGTGCCAACACTATGGTGACCCAGAAGAATGGGTGGTTGGTTTGGGTCGCAGGTCCAGATCTGAGCTGTAGTGGGTACTGATGAAGTGGGTTAGCTTCCTAAGGCCCCTTCTGGTACAGGAGCGGAAATCACCGGGCTCTATAAACTCAGGTGAGAGTTTAAAAAATAAAAACTCTCCACAGGTTCTAATCATAGCCCTGCTCATAATTAGGACTTGTTACTTAATCTCTTCGTTCGGAAGGGCGTGAAATTTCGTGCATCTCAGGATCTGTGTGCTCTTGCTCAGGGATATAACTTGGCCCTCGATGGAAGTTCTGTTCTCCTAGGAATCCACTATGACATTATCTGCCATTTCCTCCAAATCCCACGCTCCTCAGAAACTGCCCAGAGAACTGACATCCTGGAAACTTCCTGACATTTCCTGATAGCCTTTATTCCCTGGCCATGGTAAGCACTTGCTAGTTGGATGGTGACTTTGGCTGACTGTAGACGCTGAGATAGCGTGTGATGTTTTCAGGTTCAGAGGATATCCACCATCTGTGGTCCTATCATCAGAGACAGGGACCCAAGATTTACGTTACGCCTTCTCCTGAGTGAAGTTTGCACGACCACATCTAAACAGCTGATAACAAAGCAGGCTAGAAGATGCAGATCTGAAGCCTTCTCCATTGAGATCTGTGCACCAGATTTGATGCCCCTTTCCCCCTATTCTGTTATATCATTGTAAAGCATTTTTTTTAAAAAAGCATTTATTTAGGGGCACCTGGGTGGCTCAGTGGGTTAAGCCTCTGCCTTCAGCTCAGGTCATGATCTCAGGGTCCTGGGATCAAGCCCCACATCGGGGTCTCTGCTCAGCAGCGAGCCTGCTTCCCCCCACCTCTCTCTCTGCCTCTCTGCCTGCTTGTGATCTCTGTCAAATAAATAATATCTTTAAAAAAATAAGAAAGAAGCATTTATTTATTTTAGAGGGAGAGTCGGGGGGCAGGGGCAGAGGGAGAGAGAATCTCAAGCAGACTCCCCACTGAGCTCAGAGCCCAATGTGGGGCTCAATCCCAGAACCCCGAGATCATGACCTGAGGGAAAACCAGGAGTCGGTCACTTAACCGACTGAGCCACCCAAACGCCTCTCAGGTAAAACCTTTTTTAAAGTTAATTCTTGATGGCATTTTATATCTATCCCCCCCACACTCATTCTGGAATTAATAACCTGTTGAAATGCTGTGAGGACTGGATTAGTAGTGTCATTTATACCGCAGTTTACCAACTGAACGCCCACAGAAGGGATTTATCTAGTGTAATTCAGTTGCCTGCATTGAAGAACAAGGGAATTACACATAAAACTTGCAATTTTGGCCTTCTCTTAAAAAGAGGAAAAACTATCTACTCTGAACTAGCGTACCAGCAATGCGTAGGAGCTGAGTGGTAGCAGATGCTTTCGTGGGCTTCCTGGGCCCTCTGCTCTTTAGAGGCATCAACCACTTGGCCATTTTCAGTTAATTTTTGCCTCTCACAGGTAATGGCGGATTGTGTCAGTCCGGTATTTCACAGAACGGAGGTGGGCAGTAACACTTGGCAAGACACCAGGTACAGGGTCACTCATACCACGGTATTGGAGAGTCAAGTAGTTAAAGGTACTCAAAGGTCTCTTCAAGGTTTCTACATAATATGGGAAATCATTCTCTAACAGCCCTGGTACCATCTTGCTTCCAATCCATTAATTCAATGGACAAGACACTCTGTACCTCTCCAAGACATTTGTCCTCTGTGTTGTTGGGTTGTTAGAAATGTTTCAGTTTCCTGGTGATGGCAAATGAAGTCTGTTTCCTTGTGACCCGTGGGTGCCGGTTCTACCGTCACATGGAAGACGAAGATGCGTCTTCTCCTTCATAGTGTGTTATCTGGACTGCCCTCAGTCTCCCCGAGGTTCCGACTCCCACTATGCCTTCTGTTGCCTACAGCCATTCCTCTGTGTGGACAGGCTCCGGGGCCTCTCTCAACCCTTTCATGTGTCCCTGGTCATTTCCTTCACTATTAAAATGGAACAGTTCCAAGCTAAAATAAAATAACATAAAATAATATAATATAATAAAATAAATAAAATAAAGTGAAATAAAATAAAATGGAACACTTCAAAAATAAAATAAAATAAAATAACAAAATAATAACAAATAAAATAAAATGGAACACTTCAGTGATCCATGACTTGAGAAATGATAGGTCAAATCTCTAAACTCAGCTTTGCTAAAGCCAAATGGGGATCCAGGCTGTAGAGACTTTCCGTGGCTTATAAAACAGCAATAACTGAACACGTTTCCTGCAGTGAGACTGCCCTGTGACCAGGCCGTAGCTTCTCTTAATGACCACTGAGTTTCAGAATTACGTTTTCCGCCACAAACCCTGTCAACGGTTCATGTGCCCACGCTCTGGCGGATGGTCCCACCTTCGACCCACCCTTCCTACATTGTTTCTCCCAAGTCAGTGACATGAAGGAGGCTACTTCCTTTGTCCACCTTTCTGAGTGGGAACATGGAGGTGCCTGACCTTCTCCATGTGTCTTTGGGAATACCCTGTTCCTCTAATAATGCAGCTGGCCTGATCCGTGCTTTAACCTCAGGTCTAAGGTCATAGGGTTTGAGTCCTACACCCATCACTCAGTTACGGTGTGACCTTGGGTAAGTTATGAAAACTCAGCTTCTGCTTTGTAATTTAAAGAATGGGTATGTTATTAGTCCAGCTGTTGTCTGCTGCATACTAATGGCTTAAAAAATCTTTGTTATTGTTCTTCCTCATGTTCTGAAGTGCCCAGACCGCTCATGTGCCAAGTGACTCTCCTCACGGGACCTCCTATATCCCAGGGTCCATAACTCCCTGTCTCTAGTTGGTGCTGACACTTTCTGTCCCTTAGCTGAGTCTACAACGTGTCTGACTCCAGCCCAAAGCATGCATATATGTGTACGTGTATTTATATACCCTGCTAGATCTTCCACAGTGTGGCCTTTTTTTCTCCTCCAACACGCCAGATTCCAATTCCAAAACACGCCATGGTAGTAATATCAACAATTCTGTGTTTATTCCCTGTTTTGTGTCTAGAGGATCCACCACTTGGTTTCTAGACTAAATAACTGACTATCAGTCTGTCACCACTGGAACCCAGCAAATCCCCCTGGTTGCCATGTCAACCACACTCAGAATCAGAGAGTTACCAAGTTGGAAGGAACCCCAGGACATCACGTGATTCCATCCTGTTGGCCCAGCAATTCCCAAGTTTCAGTATGGATACGAATCCTGGAGGATCCTATCAGAAGTCGATTCCATTCTGGATGATTCTCGTAGGCACTCAGCCCTCAAGGAGGCAGAGCATGACTCCCCATTCTTTAAGAGGGGGCTGTGCTTGGTGACTTCCTTCTGAAAGGTTCAGTACCCAAGGGGCTGGGAGGAGAGTGCCTACAGTAGAGAAACCTGACAAACTTCACTGGGGTAATTAGGACTGACATCAATAGTGATAAGCTCTCTTGATAGGGCATACACTTAATACAAAGTGATGGGAACAGCATTTCATTTTGGAATCTTCCTCCAAAACGTACAACCCTAGCCTAAATATGCAAAAAAACATCAGGCAACTCCCAGTTGAGGGACACTTTGCAAAGTACATGACCAGTACTCCTCAAAACTGTCAAGGTCATTAAAAATAAAGAAAGTCTAAGAAACAGCCAAGAGTCACCAAGAGATACCACCCTGAACGTGCCTGATCTCGTCTGATATCAGAAGTTAAGCAGGGTCGGGCCTGGTAAGTACTTGGGTGGGTGAAAAAGTCAAGCAGAACCTCAGGAGACATGACAACCAATTGGGTTTTTTTTTGTTTTAATTATTTTATTTTTTATTATTTTTTAAAGATTTTATTTATTTATTTGACAGACAGAGATCACAGGTAGGCAGAGAGGCAGGCAGAGAGAGAGAGGAGGAAGCAGGCTCCCTGCTGAGCAGAGAGCCTGATGCGGCGCTCGATCCCAGGACCCTGGTATCATGACCTGAGCTGAAGGCAGAAGCTTTAACCCACTGAGCCACCCAGGCGCCCCAATGACAACCAATTGTAACGTGGTGTCCGGGATGGGTTCCTGGCACAGAAAGGGGACGTTAGGTAAAAACTCAGGAAATCTGGATAAAGCATTGACTGTAGTTAATAATAAGGTGTCCTATTGGTTCATTGACTGTGACCAGTTACCACACTAAGGTAAGATGTTAATCATAGAGTCAGTGGGTGTCGGGGATATGGGAACTCTCTGTACTGTCTTCATGGCATTTCCATAAACCCAAATGCTTCTAAAGTGAAAAGTTTATAGGGGAGGCGTCTGGTGGCACAGTTGGGTTAAGCATCTGACTCTTGGTTCAGGCTCAGGTCGTGATCTCAGGGTCGCCTGAGATTGAGCCCCGCGTCGGGGTCCCCACTCAGCCAAGAGTCTGCTTGAGATTCTCCTCCCCCACCACCACTGCCCTCCCCTTACACATGCTTTCTTTCCAAAATAAGTAAATAAAATCTTAAAGTGAAAAGTTTATTTTAAAAGGGCTATTCTGAGATTTTCCCCAGGGATCTTGATTTAGAAGATGTGTTTGAGTGGGAGGGGTTTCAGTTTCCTGTGTTATTAACACACTCTCTCTTCATGATTTGGATACAAGCCAATCAACCATAATTTGGATGCTTGGAGAACCCTGGAGTCTTCTGAAGTTTCTCGTTTTGGGCGGCATTTTGATTGCCCGTGTCCTTCTGGCCTGGGCATTTGAGGTTTTTAAAAATCCCTGAGGTGGTTTTAGTTCAAGGCCATGAGGTTAAAAATCACTTCCTGGACATGTGTTGTCTAATACGGTAGCCACACACAGATACCAAACCTTTCCATCCCGGCGGAAAGTTCTGTGGGACAGTGCTGCTCTGTAGCATGGGTGTGAAGGGGATGCCTGTGATCTTCTCCCAGAGCCTCCAAGGGGAAGAGTGCTGAAGGATTCCCTATGAGTAAGACGTGGGAGAGGCCACACAGAACCACTAAAGAAGATCAGACTCACCAACTCATCCTGGTTGGCTCAGGACTTTCTCAGGTGCTGACAGTCCCGCACCCCGGAACCCCTTCAGTTAGAGGCAGCCCATGACATTCCCCTTGGCGATTCAAGATTTCTGGGGAGGAGGGTTTCAGTCAGGAGGATTCTGGGAAGTTCGAGCCTAGCAGGGGTGGGGGTATAGGTAGAGAGGTGAACGGCCAAAGGTCGCGCCAGGCAGAGAAGAGGGACCAGAAGTCCTGAGCTGCGAACCGGTCTCTTAGTGGGAAAGTCTACCGTTCAGTAGCCCTGGGGCTGTGTTGGAGCCTAGTGCTTGCAAGGGGGGCAGATAAGGGAGGAGAAGCTTGAGAAATTAAGTGCAGTTCAGAAAGACACAATAGAGAGTGTCCTTCTCCTCCCGGGATTTAACTTAGCGTGTAAAGCTCTCTGTTCTGCACGGGCAAGCCTCATTTCCTGCGTCATCCTGACCGTGAGAATGTTGAAGTCGTTGTGTCCAAAATCCAGCAGGGTGCAATTCAGAAGCCCAGCAGGCATTGTCTGCTTCCAGGAACCCAGCGCAATGAAATAAACACAGAGCACTCGAAGGGAGTCTCTTAACCTTGAAACACATTACATATTCTTGACACTCGGAAAAGCTTCCAGGAGTCCACAGGCTTCCTCTGTTTTCCTTACTGGCTTCATGGGATCACGGACAGACAGCTTTATGGTGCTCAGATGCCTCTCTTAAGACAGGACCCTGGTACTATCTCCGAAGTGTCTATTAAATGTTAGTAAGTATGCTTAATGTCAACACCATTCATGGAAATCTTTTTTTTTTTTTTTTTTTTTTTAAACTGAGAAACTGTTACAAAGGCCTGGGCATGCAACAGGAAACATCTGTGTGTGTGCTGGGATAGGCTTGCCACACGTGCGTGCTCCCGTGCTCCCATCCTAATCCCAAAGCCTTGGGGGCTTGGTACCTGAGACGGGGGGGGGGGGGGGGGGGGGGAGGAACTTTGCAGATGTGATTAATTTACTAAACTTAAAATGGGAAGATAATCCTGTGTTAATCCCAAGAGCCCTTTGAAGAGGGAGGCGGGATGGGTAGAGTCAGATATTGAGATCTGAAGATGGTTTATTGTCAGCCTTAGGGGTGGAGGGGCTACATGCCGGGGAACACAGACCACCTCTGGAAAACAGGTGACCGGGAAACAGATTCTCCCCCCACCCCCGCCTTGATGTTGGCCCCGTGAAACCTTGTACAGATTTTCGACCTCAAGAACTGGAATATAATAAATTTTGTGGTTTGAAGCCAGTCTGTTCATTGGGATTTGTTAAAGAAGCAACAGGAAAACAAACACAGCATGTCAAGGTCTTGGGGTCAAGTTCTCCTCTTCACCTTTGTTGTCTGAGCAAGTGTCTTTCTCACCTGTAGATCCAGGTCCCTCCTACAGAACATCCGAGGTCAAGATGGAGTTCCTGGGCTCTGTTCATTTTATTCTCTGCAACTCACGACTGCCTTGTGATAACATAGGATTATTCATAGAGTTTTTCATATAAGAACGCTCAGGCAGGAGCACCGGGGTGGCCCAGTCGATTAAATGTCTGCCTTCAGCTCAGGTCATGATCTCAGAGTCCTGGGATGGACCTTCACAGAGCCTGCTTCTCCCACTCCCTCTGGCTCTCCCCCGGGCTCATGTGCCCATTCTCTATCAAATAAATAAAATCTTAAAAGAGAAAAGAAAGAAAGAAAGCTAAGGCAGACAGAGGACCCAAAGCTGGCAAGCAGTAGATCCAGAACTTGAACTCTGCACTGAAATCCCTCCAAAAATGTTTGCTTTGTACAAAGCCAAGGTGTGAGGGCTGATAGTCACTGCATTCCTTCCATAGGCTACATGTTATTCCCCTCACGTGGAGTGTGCGAAGTGCCTTCTCTCATGGGAGAGCCCTTGGGCTTCTCAGATTTTGAGTTAATGAGAAGACTAGTAACATTAAAGCCATCTACAAGAGCATTAGCATAACCCCCAAATACCAGCACTCCCACTTCCATGGGAGGCGTCAAACTAAACTTGTCCTGAAGATCTCGTGGTGTTCAAGTGGAGAGCAGAGCAGAGCCTGGCGAAGGTGTGCAGGTGACGTGAGAGGGGCCGTGTGTAGTCTGGGTTTCATGCGTTTGTCTGCCTGCGCTGTCTTAGCACAGCTCAGCCTTGGGAAGTGAGATTTCCGGGACCTGGAGAATGTCAAGAATGGGAGACAGAAAAGGCACCTTGCTCTCACCGTGTCTTCTCCGATGAGATGACTCTTACAAGCTGACTATAATACGGAAGAACCCAGGAGCGTGATCAGTCTGGAGAAAGCAACTCCTACAGCCCAAATTCGCAACAGCAGCACAGAATCATCTCACCAGATTCCAGATGGTACGGGTGTTTGCCAGGATTGACAATGGTCTAACTCAAGCCTACATGGTGATGGTGCTAGAGAATGATCAAGAACTTGTTAGGCAATTATTGAGCACTCACTGTTTACTCAACTCTAGACCGTGCCCACCCCAGCCCGAGAGGATGAAACTTTTCCCAGATCTTCAGGGATTGATCATAAATCATCACTGGGTAATGCTACCAAGACGGCTTTCGTGATGTTTGTGGAACAGCACGTCTGGAGAGGATTCTTGACTATGTGCTTAGGGTTTGGAATTTATTTTATACTTTTCCTGAACAGCAGCCGAGCCATCAGACACTTCTGTTTTCCTAATTGGCTCGTAGCTCCATGGATACAGAAGGTATCTGGCCACTTGGCTGGAGATTTCTCTGTGCACGCACATACGCACAGGGTGCTGCTTTCTCTCCATGAAGGGACTTGGATGGGCACAGAAGTATAAATCTCAAACCAGACAATGAGACCATTTAATCACCTGCCCAGAAATTTACTTTCAGTTATAGGTCCTCTCTGGTTAGTATCACAGATGAAGAAAGGAAAGAGCCAGTGGGGAGGAAGAGAGACAAGGAAAGAGGGTAGGGAGAAAGAGAAAAAGGGCAAAAAGCTCCTAAGAAAAACTAAATCTTGCGTCTCCTTGTAAGTATGTCTGTTGACATCAGTCTGGTTATTGTCAGGGCTGTCATATACACTACCATTATCAAGGAGGAAACTAATGCAAAAATTAGTAAGGTGAGTACCGCGAGTCTTATCTGTGGTGTTTAGAGAGCTAGTCACCTTACAAAGTTACCAGGCATGACACAGCCACTCCTGAGACCGGAATACGACCTCTAGGCCAAAGGCCCTCTAACCAGGAAAACAGGGGATTTTTGCTTCACCTGATCCCTGAGATTAAAAACCACTGGTTTAGTCCTGCAGACCGAATTTCACGTTACATTATGAAATCTTCATATTTGAGCTTTCAGACTGTTGTGTTTTCTGGTTGATAAAAAGTAGACCCACTGGCCAGATTCCGAAAAACACAGAGAAACCCATTATTATTTATGTAGTCGTAAGCCATTTGAAATGTTCTCCTAATCCGCAGTGCCGCCTCTCCAAGATGAACACACGTGTATGTGCGTGCGTACCACCAATCCAACGACGTACCAGACCCAGTTAACGGGAGGGAACAGCTGCTCTCAGCTGTCAAATAAAGCCATTCATTCTGGGACTGCTCTCCTGTGTCAGCAGTCTGGAAGTACTCACGCTGTCCATCCACGAGATTTCTATTATGAATTTAGTTAGGAACCTGGCTTGGAGGAGAAGAGCGGACAATGTCAAACACTGAAGCTCCCACTGACCCCTGGGCATGAGAGCTCACAGCCAGATCCATGCCCGCTGCCTGCTTATCTTTGAGATACTCACCTGCCTCTCTGTCACCTGTCAAATGGGTCAACAGGTAGAGAGGGGGGTCAGAGGGATCCCCCCCCACCCTTGAACATGCCCCTTTCTCTCCCAAACTGTTTCTGGGACACGGGGCAGCATGGACTCTGGTCAAAAGTGGCCCGTCATCATTCTGCTAAATCCCTCGGTCACAGTTGGTGGGCATTTGCGATGTGCCAAAGGACTAAGTGGTCAAGGTCATGCTGAGTCCCCAGGCTCCTCTGGGAAACAGGGGCCCGTCAACCCTGTCTGCACTTCAATTCCTAGTTCCATGAACACCACACACGGACTCCACTCAGAAACAGCATGACGGCCATCAAATCACGTCTCTCTCTTTCTCTCTACTTATGATCATTTGGAGCGATGTCTCCATTGCAGGCCCCCTTCATAGAGGGTTTTTTTTTTTTTTTTTTTAAAGTGCCTACTTCTCAAGGCCACTCCTCTTCGTGCTCAGGTCGTTCAGAAATGCCCTGAACGCCAGCGGGAGAGCAGGAACATATGGCCCGGCCTGTGTCTGCCCCAGCACACAAGGAGCTCAGTGTCTCTGGGCATCTCAGGAGTGGCTCTGGAGGCTTGGGGTGTTTATCTCCCTCTGGCAGCTGAGCTGCCTCCCGCTCCTTGAGCAGAGCAGTGGAATGCCGTGGAAGAGACCCAGACCTCCGGCCACCCAGATTAGAGAGTTTTGTGCTGAGGTCCCTATATGGTTGTGTTAGCCCGAACGCTGGGCCCAAGTCTGTCTTTGTTCCTTGTTTGGGAAGCCAGTGGGAGGGAAGCAGGCCAAGGGGCTATATAACCCTTCAGCGTTCAGCCTCCCCGAACACCACCCGGAGCGGAGGAACCCAGCCGAGCCTCGTCAGGGTAAGTGGCACCGACCCAGGGATGTGACTTCCAGATCCCGGCAGCTCTGATATTACTCAGTGCGACCAGACGTCATCGCTGGAGCTCGGGCTGGGCTGGCGCACTCTGAAATTCCTGAATGAGCACGGCAGTAGAGAAATGATTGGAGCTCTTAGCCGCTAGTGATTCAACTTGAAAAACAAAGCGAAGGTGCTGTTGGGTGTGGGGGAGGAGGGCAAAAGGGAGATGAGATAGAATCCGTGTGTCACCTGGAGGATGTCTTCATGCTAAATCAGCAGCCCAGATCTCACAGGCGTTTCAGAGACGCAGACTAGTGATTTCCAGTAAATCACACGTTTATTTATTTTTGGACGCTGGAAACTCCAGCATTTGTTTGCGGTTAGGTTTGGTATGGGAACTTCTCACTGGACTGTGTTTTTTTGTGTGCAGCGAGGGTGCCTGGAAGTGGGTTTTAGAAGCGAACAGAGAGCCCGCTTGCCTGGTCTTTGATGTTGACTCTGCGTGTTTGCTTCTGGGTTCCTAGGCTCTGATTGGTAGTGTCTGCTGTAGGAAAGCATGTCTCTTGAGAATGTCTGTGACTTTATGCCTCAGAATGTGCATTGCATGGTCCATTGGTCATTTGCAGCCAAGTGCAGTAGGAAACCTGCTGCATCTTTCTCTGTGAGTAAAGAGGGAGGGAGCACAATGGCGTGCAGCTGCAAGCTGCTCTGGTCTCAGCCTATGGGAGGTCTGCTTTGCATTTCTGTCTCCCCCGGGTGAGGCTGACCTGACTGCAGAGCCAGCCCTGCCTCCCCCAGGCTGAACTTCAACTTCCCTGTAAATCAGGGCTTGGCTGCTTCAGCCGGGACTGGGGTTTTCACACTGAGCTTTTTCCTTCCATTTTGTGACCCTTGACTAAATATGGTTTGCATTTCAAGAGGGATGAGCTGGGAACTGCAGTGTTCTCCACTCCCACAACACCCCGCCCCGCCTTAACTACTCATTTTTGGCACAAGATGCACGAGAAACAGTTGGAGCAACCCCCCTGGCCAGGGGGGCAGTTCCAAAAGCAGACACTCGAGTGTGTTTTACCTAATTAGGAAATGCTTTGCTCCAAATTGAGCTGCTCATTCAGGTTATAGATAAGGGCTGTAAATCACTGAGCCAGCATCTTTCCTGGGACTTAGAGAATTCTTCTCCAATGGCAGTGCTCATCTAAGAGATTAGAAAATCGCTTGTGGACTTTTTTTTTTGCCAAATAAAAACATATTTACTGAATTTTGAGATTTTTTTTTTTTTTCCTGCATGCGTTCTGACACTGGGGGTCAGCTTTCGTTCTCTGCAGTATTACCCAAACACTCCCTTCAAGCCTGGCTGGCCAAGAAAGGAGGTAGTAAGGACATCCTCTTGTCACGTTTTCAGAGTGTCCTACTGCCACATGATTCATCCCGTCTTCAACTCTTTTGGTTTGGAAAGTCTGCTTAACGCATCCCGGGGGAGCCTGCCTCTTGGAGCTGGCTGGCTCCCCCGCATGCCTCTGACTCTTACTGCCCATTCAGCCTTGTCTCCTCTGCCTTTCTCACTTCTCCAGCTTCTTACTCTGCAAGGTCTGAAGCCGGATCACGTAAATGCCGAATGGAATCCAGTGTCTGGGAAGGGAAGGGATGGCTGGGGAGGGAAAGATCGAGTTGATCTGTTTCATTCTCCATTCTGACAAGTGGACTCCACAGGTCAAGGCCCTCCACGCTATGCCTGGGGGCAGTATGGAAAGCAAGCCAAGACTAGAGATACAGAGATCTGGATAATGAGGATAATTATATAATTATACTAATCATCATAACTTGAGCATTTATTGAGAACTCATAATGTGTATGCCACTACAAATTATTTTCAGTGCTTTCTATAAAAAAAACTAACCCTCCATCATAAGAACCCTGTATAGCATGAACTGATATTCTTGCTGTCTTACAGAGAAGAAAACTGTGATTGACAGATATTAAATAATTTACTAAGTCACAGGGCTTCTGAGGGGTGGAGTCCAGACTCAAACTCGGGTGGTCTGACTGCAGAGCCCAAGCCATAATCATCATCATGCTCTGTTTTCCTCGTGGTCCTAACTTCACCAGTGCTGGGAACCTGGACAGGTCACTTCAATTCATCGAGTCTTGATTTCCTTGTTTGTCAGTTGGAGAGAACAGTATCTGATCCAGATTGTAAAATGCATGGCCTCAGCTGAGGTTCACACTCTTTGCAAAGGGTTACAGTGCATCTGGACAGATAGAGCATTGATTTCCTGGGAATGATCTAGAAAATTACAAAGCATTTTTGTTCTTGTTGTTGTCATTGTTGTTGTTTTTGATTTTGTTTTTTTGTTTGCAAAACGTTTTTTTGGTGTTGTTATTTTTCTCTTCTCACACCCCAGAAATTTCCTTAAAAGAATTGCCTTTCATATCTGGTTCCAGATCTGTAGTGAGCTCACCAGCTTACAAGAATCCTCCTCAGCTTGAAATCTTAAAATCTCAAACTGGAGCAGAGAACTGTGGGTGTCCCTCTCTTTACAAGATATGTCCACCTAAGTCTGCTCGGAAAAATGGAAGGCATCTAAACTGAAAGTTAAGGGGCTAGCCAAAGGGACCTGATCTTGGATTCAGCTCTGCCTCCAGCGCCCTTAAGCAAAACATTTCCTCTGTATTTTCTCATTAATGGAAATGAGGGCAATGAATGAAAACAGTGTCTCTAACAGACCTTCAATTTCCCAAAACTATAAAGTTGCTACTTCTGCTTCAACTTTTCAAATTTGGTGATAGGATCCAAGCATAGGAGTAGGATATTAAACATATTGTTTTATTACTAAAGAAGGCATGCTCAGCTTAGAAAATATGACAGGGCCCAGGGAAGATCATTAAAAACACCAGCACCAGGGGTGCCTGGGTGGCTCAGTTGGTTGAGTGACTGCCTTCGGCTCGGGTCATGCTCCCGGAGTCCCAGGATCGAGTTCCGCCATGGGGCTCCCAGCTCCACAGGGAGTCTGCTTCCCCCTCGGACCTTCTCCCTCTCGTGCTCTCTCTTACTGTCTCTCCCTCAAATAAATAAGTAAAATCCTTTTAAAAAATCACTTTTTAAAGTAATATCCATCAATGTCTCGGTAAATATAATTAATCTTTTCTCAATGCATAAAAATAGATTTTTAAAATAGAATCATACGATGTTGTTTTCTCTAATCAATTATCCTTACATGAAATAAACTCTTTCCTTTCCTTTATCTTTCTTAATGGCAGCAAGGTATCCTACTACCCAATGTGCAATTTCTTAGACTTTCCCTCACATGGATGTTTAAGTTAGCTAACTGTGGCCCCTAAAATTTAAAGCACTTTCTTCGAAAGTTTCAATTGGGTCTAATGTTTTTCCAAAGGCAAAACAACAGTTCTTGGGATCTAGAAGAGATTTCCCTTTTCAACACTTTACATTTAACATTTCAGCTTCTCAGCATTTCCAAATTTTCCCATGCTGCCCACCCCTCAAAATATACCTTGTCAAGAAAATATTTTTTTAATATTTTATTTATTTATTTGACAGACAGAGATTACAAGTAGGCAGAGAGGCAGGCAGAGAGAGAGGAGGAAGCAGACTCCATACTGAGCAGAGAGCCTGATTCAGGGCTCGATCCCAGGACCCTGGGACCATGACCTGAGCCGAAGGCAGAGGCTTTAACCCACTGAGCTACCCAGGAGCCCCTCAAGAAAATATTTTAATGTGATAATCTATCCAGAGAAATGTGTTTGGGTTGGTACAGACAGCAAATTCCAGAAACTTCTTTAACATATGACAAGTCACTTATCTGCGTGAAGATCTGGTCTCCTAGTCTGATACTCCCTGTCTGTGCTCTACACTTGTTCATTCATTCACTTGCTTGGTCATTCTTTTTTTTTTTTTTTTTTTAAAGATTTTATTTATTCATTTGAGAGAGAGAGAAAGAGAGCGAGACAGAGAGAGAGAGCACAAGCAGCGGGAAGGGCAGAGGGAGAAGGAGACATCCCGCTGAACAGGGAGCCTAATGTGTGGCTCAACTCCAGGACCCCAAGATCATGGCATGAGCCAAAAGAAGCGCTTAACCCACTAATCCATCCAGGTGCTCCCTGTGTGGTCATTCTTTAAAGTGCTTCTGAGCACATGTGATAAGCCAGGCACAGTGTTGGGGGTCAGTTGTATGAACATGGACTTCTGAATTGTGGCTTATAAAAGTGTTCAGTCTAATTAAAGTACTTTGAAATAAATGCTGTGATAAGGGCCTGTGGTGTGCGCTCTAGGTGTACAGAGTAGGAGTGGTCAGTTAAGGGCCACAATCACTGGATGACAGCTGGGTGGGCTTCATCCCTTTTCCCGTAGGACCCTGTGAAACAGCTCCATCAAAATGTGTGAAGAGGAGGACAGCACCGCCCTGGTGTGTGACAATGGCTCTGGGCTCTGTAAGGCCGGCTTTGCTGGGGACGATGCTCCCAGGGCTGTTTTCCCATCCATCGTGGGACGCCCCAGACACCAGGTAAGCAATACCGTACTACAATTATGGAATGTGATAAATATCGCTACATTGACAGTCCCATTACAAGATATAAATGTATCAAGATAACAGGTGTGCACCTTAAACTTGCACAACGTTGCCCATCAAATGTATTCAATAAAACAAATTCTGATTGGAATAGAGAGAAACGGGGCTATAGGTTAGGTTGCTCTATTTCTGTGTGTCGGTGAGTATCCCCAGAGTGTCTCTCGTGGTCTCTCCAGAAATTATGTAACCTTGTTAAAAACAGACCTCTGACGATTGATGTCTAGGAATAAATACGAATTTCATAGACCATGTAGACAGATTATCTAGTGGGTATCTGTCGGACATAAAGTTAACCTTTTCTCACATTCCTTTTTGTGTCAGTACAATCATTATCATCATGAGAAATACTGTGAATTACCCAGGAATGCAAACCACAGTCCCTCTTTGGAAGGAGATTAAAATAAACGCCTAGGTCACTCCCTCTCAAAGATCTTGATATTAGACGAAAGGAGGCTTTGCTGCCAAGTGCAATTCTACATATCTTAGGGGTTGGTGACATATCCGTGGACAGCCACATGATAATTTTATAGAAAATTATGTGTAAACAAAATGTTGGGGGCCGCCACCTTTCATCTTAGAAAGTCTCCTTCTGCATCAGCAATGTGGTTGCTTGCGGAGCTTGTCTGACTAATCTCCGTGACTCTCAGTTTGGCATATAGTCGTACAAATAATAATAATAGCCACGTCCCATGAATGAAATCTGAAATCTGTCTCTGTTGAACTGCATGCAATGGAGATATTCGTACAAACCACTATTTATGTCTCTAATAGCAACAACTGTTTTTGCAATTCTGAAACAAGCACTCCGGTGCCATTTAAAATCCCAGCAACGACAATGTCCTTTCTCTCTCTCTCTCTCTCTCTCTCTTTTTTTTTTTTTAAGCTGCACTTCAATGATTAAAAATGTACTTCCAACTAATTTAAGCAAACATCTTAATGTTGATTGGTATGGATTTATCCATTAGAAATCAAGCACCGAGCTCTCGTTTGTCAATATAATACTTTTGCTTATAATGGTTAGAAAATATTCACATCTCTTACGTGGGCGACCGCTTTAACAGTACAGGTTCAAGGGTTAACAAGAGGCAAAGTGCCCTCTAACTAACATGTAAAATTTCATACATTCATTTCACAAGTAATTCCTGAATGATAAATACTTGCTGGGAAATTTGTTCTCAAGGCGAACAAGACAAGGACAGTGTCTGCCTTAACAGAGCTCATTAAGAAAAAGAGGAGATAAAAATTTATAGTGTAAAGTTGCTTAAGCCATAAGGCCTTCTGCTATTTGGAGATGGATCAGGTCTGTTGCCAGTCCACTGAGGGATGTTGTTGAAGAGCAGAGCCACTAGATACAGAATATCAAGTTGCTGGAACTAAAAGAGAACTTCCTCTTGCAATGATTTAACCCTTCGTGATTGGATCGGAATCAGTTCGCAAGTTCTGGAGGAGGCTGACTCAGGCTTTGTTGAATCTTTACAGGGAGTGATGGTGGGAATGGGACAAAAGGACAGCTACGTGGGTGACGAAGCACAGAGCAAAAGGGGAATCCTGACCTTGAAGTACCCCATAGAGCACGGCATCATCACCAACTGGGACGACATGGAAAAGGTACCAGGAACTTTTCTGTAGGTCGAGCCCTCAGGATGCATAATTTCCGTGGCCCTGGTTCAAAAGATTTTGCTACGGTTGGGGAAAAAAAAAAAAATCCTGAAATGCTTCTTTGAAAAAAAAAAAAAATTCCCTGCCTAAAAGATTTATAAACTAGTTAGAGGGAGAGGGTTCTGCAGAGGAGAGCAGTAGTCCTTTGCCAGTGGTAGGAATTAACAGTCTGTTGGCTCAGTCAACTGGATTACCCTCCCAGGGAAGGCAGCCAGGAGAATCACCGCCCCCCCCCCCCCCCTCCCTCCCTGCTCTCACCAGCCGCGGGAAGGCTGTGCCTCCCAGTGGCGGAGAGGAGCCAGAGTAGCTCTGCCCGGCCCAGGGCCCACGCTGGAAAGCTTCTCACCAATCACCCTGAATTTCTTTTAAGTGTTTCTTTTAAGTGTTTTAGTTTTCGCTCTAGAAGCGGGAGTCATGACATTGCACATTTGGTACATTGCTGAATGTTCCCCATTATACTGAAGCTCAAGCAACAGACACAAATTTTTAAATATTTTAGAAAGTACCTCTCTGTGTTACATTAAGTGAATGCTTTATCTCCCAATTTAATATAAAAGAGCTGTGGGAAGAGTTAAATCCTTGGATTTATTTATTTTTTTTAAGATTGAGGGGGTGATGAATGAGGGTGGGGAGGGAAAGAGGGGGCGGGAGAGAGAATCTTTAGCAGGCTCTACACCCAGCTTGGAGTCCAGTGCAGAGTTCCATCTCCCGACCCTAAGATCATGACCTGAGCTGAAATCAAGAGTCAGATACTTAACTGACTGAGCCACCCAGTGCCCCAAATCCTAGGATTTTAATGTTTATTATTAGGCATCATAGAAACAAATGATTGGAGAAAAAGCAGACAGGCTAATGGGAAAATGACACTAATTTTTTTTAATGTAGCAAAATATTAGAATCCCGATATCTGGACTTTTATTTGTCAGTTCCCTACACACACACACACACACACACACACACACACTCACCAGTTTAAAAGGAAATAGTATTGTGAGAATTTATCAGTAAAAATGCCAAGGACTCTACTTTCCCTACAACAGCATTTCATTAGGTTTGCTTTCTCTGAGATGCCGGATTTGGTTAGGGCTGCAGTTTGCACGGAGAAGAAGGTATTAATGACAGTAGGAAACACTCTGAGAGTTTCTCCGTGGAGATAGCAGCATCTCAGAATGCACGCACTGAGAGAATTGGGAGGAATAAAGCATTTAATCATTTATAAAACTGAAATTTAAAGTGAGGTGGGGAGAGAGGCTTGCCGAGGGGAGGCGTTGGTTGGTTGTTTTCTCAATTTCGGCGTAACCACAGCATATAACATGACTTGTGGGATTTCTTGAACACTCTGATACTTTTATCCCATCAAAGGAGTACAACTTTCAAGAGCCTTCTTTCCTTTCTAGAAACCACAACTTCAGAACCAAAGACACTGGGACAAGATAAAGATTCTTTAAAGTCAGTCTGGCTTTTGTCGATTTATAAAAACTTTGGCAAGCAGTTCCCATTTTGTTTTGTGTCAGTTCTGGAGGAATCTCATATTCCCCGTGCTAGCAAAGACTTCTTGGGCCCTTAAAAAGAATTAATTTAGCCCTTTTTACAATGGTCTGTTCTTCTTGGCATCGAGGACATTCAACCACAAAGCAAACACACTCATGTCCAAAGTACCTCACATGAATGAGCTATCAGTGGACACAGGCTTTTTTCAAAGCACCTGAAGGTCAGATATCCGTCCACAAATGGAAGATCCAGAGCGTGTCCACAAGGGCAGGCTTCTCCCAGCCCTGGAGACCAGAGAGGGGGACGGTGGGTGTGGAGACACAGACAGGGACACCTGTCTTCTTAGGATATGTTATGGAGGGAAATTTCCCAAGAAGTATTAAAAATGGTACCTAACTTTTTCAGGTCAGTTTCATTCATCCATTCACGCATTCACTCGTTGACTCATTCACTCATTCACTCATTTACTTGCAAAACTAAATCATTTTCCCAGGAATATTAACTGAAGTGGTCATAGGGGAAAAGATATAGTTGGTACCCGGCTGGCTCAGCCCAAAGAGTGTGAGACTCCTGATGTCGGGATGGTGAGGTTAAGCTCCACACTGGCCATAGAGATGACTTTAAACAAAGGTATAGTTGAGTGATAATAATAATATTCATTCTGGGCCAGGCACTGGAGTGAATAGTAACTCTAGGGTTCTCACCAAGACAGACAAGTTATTTTCATATTACCTACGGTGAGATGAGCTGGGAAGGATTAAAATTTGCCTTAGCTCGCACCACCAAGAAGTGGTTGAGCTGGGATTTGAATCTGGATTTGACGCTTGGGCCTGTGCCCTTAGCCACTATGCTGTCCCGCCCCCGTGAATGGGGTCTGGGTTTTTGCTGAGTCACTTCCTCGAGGTGACTCCTTGGGTAAGTTACTCACAGTCTTTAAGCTTCAGTGTCTGTGTCAGTAAAAACATGGACATTTGGTGAGTGTTTGTAACGTACGATTTGGTCCTAGTTTCGTGTAGCTCATTCTGGTCCCTTTTTGGGGGCCCACAGCCCCCCACAACATCACCTCATCGTGTTTCTCCTTGGCCCCCGCTAGATCTGGCACCATTCCTTCTACAATGAGCTTCGTGTTGCCCCTGAGGAGCATCCAACCCTACTCACCGAGGCGCCCCTGAACCCCAAGGCCAACCGGGAGAAGATGACTCAGGTAAAGAGCCACTCCAGGATCCAGCACTCTGGGGTTTGGGGCAAGTCCTGTTTGAAAGGCGCGGGGCAGGAAAGCAGAGAGAAGGCCCAGCCCAGCAGTCTCCTCACAGACCAACAACTTCCCAGGAACCTGGGGATTCCCAAGGACAGAAACATCATGATGTTACTCACTCCCTTAGGGCAGGAACGGCCCCTTGACTCCAGAAGCAATAGGAAATTAGAATATGTAATAGAAAAGGCTGGGCATATTAGGTTACAAACTTGGAAGGAGAAATCATTTCAAAATGTGGGTTAACATCCAGCGGGGAATCTGTTGCTTCTCAGCTTCACGAGCTTAATGAATCCCTTTAATTTCTTGGATTCCTGGTCTCCTTGCTCGTGTGTCTTGGGAATAAGACTAGTACTATTATTTTTCAAAGTGTTGATGTGAAAAATAGTGAGGTACAATGTCAGATGTGCTTGGCAGTGCCTGATACAAGATATGTTCAACAATAATAGTTTTTACTGTCATTATTGTGACGCCTAGAGACCTTAGGGTAGGAGATCACCCATTCCACCGGACAGACAAGCCTTCCAGTTTGGATGAGCTACCAAACAGAAGCATCCAATATCAGCTTAATACTTGCTCTACTGAAGCTGTGGATAAAGCATGTCACCTGCATTGTCTCTTTAAACCTGAACAAGGTGAAGCAGTTTGTAGTCTATAAATGAAGAGTTAGAGAAGT
The DNA here is from genome assembly GCF_022355385.1 of Mustela nigripes. Lineage (NCBI taxonomy): Eukaryota > Metazoa > Chordata > Mammalia > Carnivora > Mustelidae > Mustela > Mustela nigripes. Next base: position 116,921,417 of record NC_081560.1, on the reverse strand, counting down.
GGTTATAGAATGAGATATTTGATTACATAAACGAGCATTTCAAGGATCGTGTACAAAGGGTGACTGCCACAAGGTCATACAGCTCAAAGCAGCACAGCCTGGAACAGACCTGGGATCTTTTGGGATCAATAAACGTATATACGCAGGACCTTTTTCCTCAGAAGAGCTCTTGGCACTTACACCAACACACGGGCGGTCATTCTGTGCAGGGGACACCTGTGCCCCTGGGATTCCCTCCACGTGACCAGCTATGTCATTTCTACGGGTGTTCTTGTCCCTGGGAATGGTGTGGGGGTGGAAGAACAGTTGGGAATTACGGCTGTCCAGCAAATGATGTGAGATGTTCTGGCGGATAGACCAGGCAGGGTTTGGCAGGTGGAGAAGGGGAGGCCCATGGGCATCTCTGTGTGCATCACCTTCTTAGCCGTGACCTGCAGTGGCTCTGGTCTTGTCCCCAGACTGCATGAACTGAGGCACTGGCCTTCATGTAGGTCCCTTAGCTTCCAGGGGGCGTGTCTTTCAGGATCAAGGTCCCTTCCGTTGAAGCCAAAGTGACTTTGGATTCTCGGGCTGACATTGACCCAGTAACTCCATGAGAAAGTGGAACAGACGGAACAGGGACCTCAGACAATTCACGGAACTGGGCTTGTTCCCAACTGGTCGGGGCTTCTGGTCCAAGGTGTCCTTTTGTAGAACAGAGAAGTCCAAGCCTGAAAGTCATCTTTTCTTTGCCTTTGGCTTTAGTACCATTAGTCCGTCCTAGGTTGCTTACACCGCAGCTCGCCTAGTCCAAACTCCTCCGTGGACAGTTGAGACACCAGGAAGGAAGCCCGCAGCGGTCAGCTGATAGGCTGGGAAGATCTCCAAGGTCTCGTGGGAGCCAGGGCTACCCCCTGCGTACCCCCACCCCTCTCCGGTGTGCACCGCCCCTCCCCCTCCCTGCACACTCAGGGCACCATCCATGCCCTCTGCCCTGAGCCACAAAGGCAAGGCTGTGTTCCGAGCCCACCTGCAGGGGGCGCTCTCTTGACCATTCTTGCCAAGACTGGTCACATCCCTAATGTAGCTCTTTGGCTTGCTTTGCAGATTATGTTTGAGACTTTCAACGTCCCGGCTATGTATGTGGCTATCCAGGCAGTACTGTCCCTCTACGCATCTGGCCGCACGACCGGTAGGTGGGAGCCCGGATTGGGTGCACCGTCCATGACGGGCTTTGACAGTTGTAAACATGGAGTTTGGATGGACTTGGGGTGGGGTGGGTAGCTAGACCGGACAGGGCTAATCCCGGCCCTGAGAAAGGCCTTCTTCCCACCTTAAAAAATAAGCCCTCGAGCTCTATTTCCAGCAGGCCTTTCTCTTTCTCTCTCTTCTTGCTCTTTCTCTATCTTCCCGCAGCCCTGTCCTGCTTGGACCATGCTGTCACATGCTTTCTCTCTTCTCTTTCAAATCAGAGGCTCAGAAACTCCCCTTCCGCTCGCCCAGGTGCCCCCCCCCCCCAGCAACACACCTGCTGCCCTGGTGATTTTCTTTGTGCCCATTTGTTCCCCAGGCATCGTGCTGGACTCTGGAGATGGGGTCACCCACAACGTGCCCATCTATGAGGGCTACGCCCTGCCACACGCCATCATGCGTCTGGACCTGGCCGGCCGCGACCTCACCGACTACCTCATGAAGATCCTGACTGAGCGCGGCTACTCCTTCGTGACGACCGGTGAGGCGGGCAGGAGTGAGGGCCAGGGGGTCAAAGGGCCATGTCTCTTCACAGTGACATCTAGGACCCTGGGGACCATCCAGGGAGGCAATGGGAGGAGACTATGTGGGTGGCAAGGCTTGATTTCAATGCCCCAAGCCAGGCACAGCCCCTTTTTTGCTCCAAGTGATGAGAGGGTTTCCTTGAGAACAGTGAGAACCTCTAGGAGGACAGCTAAGCGGGGGTCTATCACTTGGACATTTTTTTAACCTCCTCTGTTCACAAGTAGGACACTGAGAGGGCAGAGACAGGGGACAACATCGGGCAGTGTTTTCCAGGGGCCCAGGGTGTTGCTCTTGGAGACGCCAGGGCAGGGCCAGGGCCCAGTCCTGCCACTCACCAGCGAGGTGACCCAACCTCACCAAACCACAGTCTCCTCATCTGTAGAATGGGGATTGTCATATTGAATGACACCAAGCAAGCAAAATTCCCAGCACTGAGTAATTCCGCATCTGTAAGTCAGTAAGCCAGTAATCGTTAGCTAGTCAGAAGACCAGCCTGGCAGCAAGCTGTTCAGGTGTCTTCGGCCTCCAAGCACCTGCCGCCCGTCTACATTTGCCAGCGGCGTCCTCAATGCCCATGGCCCTGGCTGCCTGCCCTCCCCCCAGCGATCTGGTGGTGTCCACACATTTCCATGTCTGGACACACCTGAGGTTTATTACAGACCCGGAGCTTGAGCCCTGTGGATGTTAAAGTTTCTGGGGTAGGGAGTTGAATTCCTTCCTACGTTGCTCTTCTGCTCCCTACAAAGAACTCCAGGTGATCTCCAAAAGGCTCTGGGGGCCTAGGTGGAACCAAGAGGTTAGAAGTTCAGCGTGCAGGAATCCGAGGAGTACTTGCTGCCCCCAACCCCCCCTCGCTGTGCACCACGGAGCCCCCTGGGCCGGGACCGGGCCTGAGCCAGGGCCCGTCTCCTTCTGGAAGGAAATGAATATACCAGTGGTGTGACCTGAGACCTACCTGGGCCTGTCAGCATGGGTCTCGGAGCTTTTTGAAAACCGTGGGGGCCTCGGGGCACATGGGTGGCTCAGTGGGTTAAAGCCTCTGCCTTTGGGTCAGGTCATGATCCCAGGGTCCTGGGATCGAGCCCCACATCGGACTCTCTGCCCAGCAAGGAGCCTGCTTCCTCCTCATTCTCTCTGCCTGCCTCTGCTTACTTGTGATCTGCCTCTCAAATAAATAACTAAAAATTAAAAAGAAAACCATGGGGGCCTCAAAACATGAGACTTCTTGGACAACTGAAAACCCCATATAATGAACTGTTGTAGGACAAGCGTAACAGAGAGTGAATAGTTAATCCTGAAAAAAAAAAAAAAAAAGTCCCACATGTATCATGCAGAAGGATGCCTGTAGCTAACTTGTTTCCAGTCATGTTTTCCAGACAGTATTTTCTCCTCTGTTAGGGACAGAAGGGGCTCCCTCGTGGGCCTGTAGTTTAATTGCTATCACAGATTTGGGGTTGTAGATCGAATTTACGCACGTTTTTGAAGGCACCCATATTGGGGGCAACGTCCAAGGGAGGCGGGTGGGGGTTTTAACGCCTGTCGCAAACCTGAATGTTTGCGTTTTGCCAGCCGAGCGCGAGATCGTACGCGACATCAAGGAGAAGCTGTGCTACGTGGCTCTGGACTTCGAAAACGAGATGGCCACAGCTGCGTCCTCCTCTTCCCTCGAGAAGAGCTACGAGCTACCCGACGGGCAGGTGATCACCATCGGGAACGAGCGCTTCCGCTGCCCGGAGACCCTGTTCCAGCCCTCCTTCATCGGTAGGCTTCAGCGTCCCCTCCCTGCGCAGGGGCGGAGCACCCTAGCCCCTCCCCGCAATCCAGCCAGCTCCTGGCTCTCAGCACCCTTCTGCGTGTGGGCACTGCAAGACCAAATGCATTTCTAAACCAGGGCAAGGAAGAGAGTGTCAGATTTCTAGGGAGCGCAGAAGGCCAGGAAAGGAGTTTTCTTTCTAAGCCAACATGGTCTATGCTGTAGTCAAGCCCAAAGCCTCCTTGGTGGCGGGGGGGGGGGGGGGGGGGGGGGGGGGGGGGGGAAGAGAGGGGGGGGGGGGGGGGGGGGGGGGGGGGGGGGGGGGGGGGGGGGGGGGGGGGGGGGGGGGGGGGGGAGGCGCGTATGGTGAAAAAAATGGTGAAAAAAGTCAGCTGCTCCCTGTGCTGAGGACACAGGAGCCCCGGATGGGTGGGAAGGATAGGCTGAATGCTGAGACTATGGAAGGAGTGCGGTGGTGGGGAGAGGAAACCCAAGAGCTTGTTCCTGCATTAGCACTGACCTTGGACAAATGTTAGCCTGGATGTTTACAGAGGGTGGGCTCTTGGAGGGGTGAGCCCGGGTTTGGGTCAGATGAAGCACCTCCCTGGGCTTCGGCACCCTTTAGCTTTGAAGGGCGCTGGCAAGGGAGCAGGCGATGAGAGACTTGGGGTTGTTCCAAGCTACAGCTGCTCTCGTGGGCTCTGTAGGAACCTCCTGAGGGGAGCCTGAGCCCCCCCCCCACCCCCCGCCTCCAGCGAAGTGATATTGTAGCCCTTGCCTCCCGGAGGTATAGTGGCAAGGCTTCCCCACTAGACGAGAGGTGGGAGAGCGTGGAGACCATCAGGACAGGCGGTGCTCACACCGCGATGCCTGCCTAGCTTCCGTCCAGCCTAAGACCCTCCAGCAGCCTACGACGCTTTTCCAGTCTGCCCTGAGTTTTGTCCTCCACCCCTGCAAGGATCATGATCTGTGTCTCCTTCGCAGGGATGGAGTCCGCTGGCATCCATGAAACCACATACAACAGTATCATGAAGTGTGACATTGACATCAGGAAGGATCTCTATGCTAACAACGTCCTCTCAGGGGGCACCACCATGTACCCCGGCATTGCTGACCGCATGCAGAAGGAGATCACGGCACTGGCCCCCAGCACCATGAAGATCAAGGTACGGTTCAGGGTAGGGGCCACAGCTGTGCTGCCGGCTGTGATGCCAACCCATCACCAGATGTGACGGGCTCTCGGAGGCCACGTCGTACTCACCTGTGCTGGTGGTTTCCTGTTAAGCAGTGGGTCCACATCCACAAGTTTCACCCTTTATAGGGTGTAAGTCAGTCCAGTTCATCAGAGAAGCTAAATTATTTGGCACAAAATTTCACCTATAATCATCCTTGGCCATCAGCAGCTTTCAGGAGTGAAGTTCAACAGAGCTCCCATATGGGCATATGCCTTGATTTTTCTATTAAGATATAACTCACACGTAACGTTATATTAGTTTCAGGTGTACAACCTTAACTCAGTATTTGCCTGTATTGTGAAACGATCCCAACAGTAAGTCTAGATGATTTCCATCGTACTTCTTAAAAATATACATTGCATCATTTTCCCCATCACAGAAATCGTGCATCTCACGCACAGAACATTACCAAAAATCAGACGATACGGACCTGTTTCCGAAGAGGTTTAAATGTTGTAGTTTCTATCCCATGTGCTCTTTTTCCACTGTCAACCCTGATTGCAGCTCTGTGGCCAAGAATTAGAGTTGTATCTCCGGCTCTCTGTCTGGCCTTTTGATCTAGGTGCTCAGAAGTGCAGAATCCCTCCAGGATGACCAAGTTCGGTCCCCAAGCCACCAAAGACCCTTCTATTATGTGTGTGCACTCCCAGTCATGGGAGCTCAGAGATGAAACAGACAGTTCTTTGGAGGCAGACTGACAGGTGCCTAGAGACTTCTCCAAAGCTGTTTTCCAGCTCTGAAGTCAGAAGCCATGCTGGGACTCTCTAACCCATGTCCCAGGGAGCGGAAGAGAGGGCATTTGCGTGCAGACCACACACGTGGGAAGTATTCAGACACATTCTCTGTTACTTGCACTCCCTTGTCTTTTGAAAAGGGTTTGTAGGTAACAGACAGATAGATAGACCAGAGTTCTCTGCCTGCACCGCAGGCTCTGAAAAACTGTATAGTGAGAGAGACTCTTTCCCAAGGTTGGTGTTTCTTGGATGCTCCTCTGATTGGCTGTCTCCCCCTTACTCCCATGTGGGGTGGGGGGGAGGAGAGACGTGCAACCAGCTCTGGTCAGTGAACACACTGTCAAAGCCTGCCCAGGTGGGGGTGTGTTACATGACCAGAGCTGGCCGTTTCCTGCTTACCCAAACCTAGCTTCTTGAATAACACGAATGCGGAACTTGTGACTCCCATGGGGGGAAAGAAAACCCGTAAAAAAAATCTGGGGCCATAAGGTGATGACTTCAGGGAAAACTCAAACAGGATGGTGGTGGTTATAGGGACTCTGCACTGTATTTGTTACCTTTCTGTCCATCTAGAATTACCCCCACAGGATAAGGTTGTTTCTAAAACAAAACGAAACAAAACAAAACCTCATCTGGGAGAGGTCCAGGTTTGAATATTGGGTCTGATGAGAGCACCACCAGCGTGACCCAATGTCAGTTACTTAAACCTCTCTCAGACTCTGTTTCCGCATGTGTAACATGGGGCTAATTCAATACTCTTTAAACTGGTTTGAGGTAATATGTGTAAAACGCTTAGTGTCGTGTTAAGCACATAAAAGGTGCTCAGCAAATATCAGCTACTTGTATGAAAAATACATGTTCAGGGGGACCTGGGTGGCTCCGTTGTTAAGCATCTGCCTTCAGCTTAGGTCATGATCCCAGGGTCCTGGGTTCAAAACCCATATCAGGCTCCCTGCTCAGCGGAGAGCCTGCTTCTCCCTCTCCCACTCCCCAGCTTGTGTTCCCTCTTTTGTTGTGTCTCTCTCTGTCAAATAAATAAATAGAATCTTTTTTTAAAAAAAGAAAAATACACATTCAAACAGAGCTTGGGGAATAGACAGGAATTAAACATTTTCACCATGGTTTCGGAAATACCTTGTCTTTTTGCCCAAGTGTCCATATTTGTCTGTACCCAAGTATTCCAGTGAGGACTGGGGTTGGGAATTTGCTCCGCCGTAGCTATGTTTTGGGGTTCCAGCAGGTAGAAGGGACCCCTATCCGGAGTCATTTCTCTCTGCTTCTAAACCATTCAGTTATTTAAGGAACATTAGCATGGCCTGCATGTCAGTCCTGGGTAGCAGGGAGAGCCAGGCAGGGCAACTTACTGGGACCTACCCCAGAGAAATGTCATCCAGCAGGGGACCCTGAGCTCCCCCAGTGTGAAACAGTGCATCTCAGTAGACTTAAAGAGGTGGGAGGAGGCAGAGTCTAAATTCACTGGTTGCCTCCCTGGGCTTAGGGTCAGGGTGGGGTTAGGGCCAGGCATCCGACAGCCAAGACTGTCCCTGCTGTCCACGGAACTCCAGCGAGGTGCACCCAGTCTGGACCCTGGGGGGATGCCTGGCCCTGTCCCAGTGCTTTAACGGCCCTTCTTTCTCATCCCGGCCAACAGATCATCGCCCCTCCGGAGCGCAAGTACTCTGTCTGGATCGGCGGCTCCATCCTGGCCTCCCTGTCCACCTTCCAGCAGATGTGGATCAGCAAACAGGAGTACGACGAGGCCGGGCCCTCCATCGTCCACCGCAAATGCTTCTAAAACACGCCCTTGCTCTCTGTCTCTGGCACACAACTGTGAATGTTATGTGGAGTAATGCCTTCAATTCTTTTCCAAATCATTCCTAGCCAAAGCTCTGACTTGTTACCTACGTGTTTTTTAATAAATCTGAAATATGTTACTGGTCACCTGCAGTCTTGGCCTCTGCTGGGCCCCCTGTGGCTCACCTGCTTTTGTAGATGGACCAGTGGCTCCCCCTGGTGGTGGATCCTGGAACACAACACGGGTAGGCCAGACTCGCTCAGACAAACCTGGCAAGTTCGGAGCAAATGCTGTCAGTGGAAATAATTTGAAAATATACACGAAGTAAATGGAAACATGGATGAAAGTGTATCAGTAGGATAAGCCACCCTGAGCTCACAACTTTCCTGTCATTACATTACTTTGCTGTCTTAAAACCTCAGTACTGGGAGCCTGTTGAGTGAAAACAGAACAGTAACTCTGGGTATTAGAGATACAGGTGTATGATTATCATATATATGAAACATATGCAACAATGAATATACAGATTTTCCTCAAATTGCAATGGGTTACATCCCCACAAACCCAACCTGAGTTGGTAATACCGCGAGTCAAAATGCATTTTAATGCATCTAGCTATGGAACATGGTTAGATGAGCCCAGCTGCCCTCAGATGCACTCCAAACACTGACACGAGGCTCCCGTTGGGCAAAACCACCTGGCACAAAGCCTATTTTATACAAAGACAAGTGCTGGATATCTTGTGTAATCTATGAATTACTGTGCAGTGAAAGACGGGTTCGAAATAGGGGGAAGTGTGTCTGTCGTTGACCTTGGGATCTGTGTTCGCAGCTCTGGCCCAGCCTCAGGAGACGGTATCTACCACACAGTGCTAGCCTGGGGGAAAGATCGAAATTCAGATTCGAAGTACAGTTTCTACTGAATGCCTTTTGTTTTCACGCCATCATAAAGTTGAAAAATCTGAAGTCGAATCATTGTAAGCTGTGCCCATTCATATGGGTATTAAAAGAAAGTCTGACTTTTAAGTCTTTCAGGGGAAACAGATTCTTAAAAGAACAAGAAATGCTGCTCTAAAATCTCATGATGCTTTCGGATTTCAGTTTCCCTTCTCCTGATCCATAGCTACAGAGAGAATCACACGAGAAGGGATGGGAAGGTCAGCAGGACTCTCCAAGGCCCACCACACAAAGGGCTTTATACATCTCCCTTTTGTGTTCTTCTGAATGAGGTGGGCATGGTATCATTATCATGTCCCTTTCACAGAGGAAGGAACAGAAATTGTTCCCTGAATAGCATCATACAGAGGAACTGTCCATTTCAACTCCTCTTTTACCCATTTTGGCTTGGGAGGTACAAAGAGGCACAGAAACACCTTCTCTACTCATAGGGGCCTTAGTCTCAAAGTGCTTTTCTCCCCGGGCTCTTCAGTGTCTTCTGCAGCCCCCCAGCTGGGTTCCGCTTGTCCCTCGTGTGGGAAAATCTGAGTGGAGGTCAGCAACCACTGGCAGTCCTTCGAACGAGGGGTGTCTGTCCATCTCTTGTCTGTCTCTGTCTCTGCAGCATCTTACTGCAGACCTGCCCAAGACTTGATGCCTGGTTGGCCCAGAAAATCCAAGCTTTTCCTCTTCCCTCGTCTTCTCTGGCCCTGTGGCTGGGGTTAATAATAGTAATACGACAAATAATGAGTTGGCATGTCCTAACTATATTAAGACCTTATTTTATCCAACGACAAGCCTACGGAGTTGGTATTCTTACTGCCTTTTGACAGACAGATGGAGGAGCTGAGCGGTCCTACCACTGGGAGAGGGGCAACTTGACCTTGGCTCTAAGCCCAGCTCTCAGCCCTTAGGCCAGTGTACCTCAAGGCACAGGCCACACAGGTCAACATCACTGGGGGCTCATGTTAAGTGGGCAGATTCCTGGGTCATAATCCAAAGCCTGCTGAGCTAGTATCTTTGGAGCTGAGGCTGGAAGCTTGAGTTTTAATCAGATTTCTTTGGCGATTCCTTCGCACATCAAAACTCGAGAACCGCTGTGACATGCTACGACTGAGGGAAATTTCCCGGTTGCAGATTCACGCTTACTAGGCAAGGGCGCTCCATTACCTACCAGGTCGTAAAACTTGGGCATTAGTGCAGGTAGCTGTACTCTGATCTGTACTCAGATCACTCTTGTAATTCAGGCAAAACCCGCCAGCCACACCCATCCTCACTACAGGGTTTACAGAGCCAGTCTGCTGCCCTGTTGCACCTCCTGTCTATCACCAGGGGACGTGCACTAAGGGAAGGAGGGCTTGGGAGAGTCTGAGAATCTGAGCGTCATGGCCAGAGGCAGAACTCAGGAGAACCAGAACCACTCACTAAAGGAGCCTCCGTGAAACGCTCCTTCCTTGTGAGTGCCCAGCTTCAGAGCCGACGCACCTTTGCTCAGTCTCAGTTCTCCTCCCCTTGAGTCCGCGAGATGACCCGTGATCTGAAAGGCTGGGCAGGTGGCAGGGTCTTGTGGATGAGCCTCATATGAATCTCAAGGGCATAAAACCAGCAAACAATTTGGCTGCCGCTTGAATCCCCTTTTCTCCCTTAACGATAGGGAACTGGACTCTCGAACCTATGAATTTCTCCATGACAGGCTTCTGCAACCCACCCACCCCCGCCAAAAGATGACACGGGTTTCCAGGAACATTGATTCACACCTGTGTTGTGAACAGATGGGTGGGAGTGTTATTCCTTTATTTTTTGGAAACCAAATAAGTCTTTGTTGTCCGTTTGGCATCACTGTGGAACCAGGCCAGCCTGGATATCTTCAGGAGGATTTCTAACACGGAGCAGCCTGGAGAGGAAGGCCCGATTGCAGGGGGAAAGGAGTCTGCGCCAACACACTCGGTTCCACCAGAAGCCACTGCTGCCGCTAAGCTGACTCGAAAAGATATGGAGAAGAGGAGGAGGATGAGAAAGAGCAGGAGGAGGAGGAGGGGGAAGAGGGGGAGGGAAAGAGCCAGCCCTAGAGTTCCACATCAGAGTATGAAAACCGGATGTACAAGTCACGTTCCTTCCCGGGAAACCCACGTTAGGTCAGGTGCTGCTCGAGGGACACCTGCTGTCAGCTAGGGCTGGGACAGGTGTGAGTCATGCAGAGAGAACAGGCGTGGCTCTGGCAGATGGAGCTTCTGGTCTGGAGAGAAAGATGGACAGTACACAGGTAGCCGGGGTGCACGGTGAGGGTCACAAAAGCGGAATATGAATATGACAGACGGGCTCTTACAGCCAGGGGCTCGGAGAGGCCCCCCTGAAGATGTAGTGTTTACGAGAAACGTAGTAGGAGTTAACTAGGAAAATATTGGGGGGGGAGCTGAGGGGAGTTGAGGCTGGGGAAGGGGAAGTAAGATGTGGGTGGCCCGGGTTCCCGGCAGAGGCCGAGATGGGACAGAGCGCCCCCGTGGAGAACTGAAAAGAGAACCCCAAAGCCTGGGACGACACACAGTCTGACACATAGTTTGACTATGACTGGGCTGTGATTTTCCCAAGCAGAGTTCATACCGTTTTCTCTGTGAAACGTTGGTCCCCAAACCAGATAGCACCTCCTCTGTCAGGAAGGCCATTTTGAGTGAGAAATTTGGCTATTGGAATTATTCACCGTTTGTGAGTGCTTCATCTGGTGGGTTAAATTCTTCATGTCATTGTCAGAAATGTATCGGGAAAACAAACACGCAGGGACTGCCACCTCTCTGATTTATTCCCGGTGGCTACAGCTCTTCCAGAATGTTCTTGTCATGACTCCATGCCTGCTCTGACGTCTGGAGGGAATATAAATGATTAGGAGGGAATATAAATGATTACGGTTTGCCTCGTTGCTTTTGTGACATACACTATCTTGAGAGGCTATTTTTTTTTAAGATTTTATTTATTTATTTGACAGAGGGAGATCACAAGTAGGCAGAGAAGCAGGCAGAGAGAGAGGAGGAAGCAGGCTCCCTGCTAAGCAGAGAGCCTGATGCGGGGCTCGATCCCAGGACCCTGGGATCATGACCTGAGCCGAAGGCAGAGGCTTTAACCCACTGAGCCACCCAGGTGCCCCGTGACATACACTATCTTGAAGGAAAACTGATGAGGACAAAAGGCTTTTACGCAGTGTAGTCAAGGACAGTTTTTCAGAGGCTGAAGCTCAGATGTCCCACAGGTGGTACTTCCGTATTGTTCTTAGGTCATGTCTCTTTCTTTCCCTCCACATTTGGTTTTGAAGCTTATTCCTCCGTCCTATCATTGGGTCCATTATTTCCTCCCCTCTTTAGATCACTCTGCATACACTACAACCTGAAACTCCTGAAGAAACGGCCTAAAATCATCCACCAGATCTCCCTCTACAAAATGATGTCCCTTGTCCCATACAAAAAATATATGAAGCAGGCAATTTCCACCCTCATATTAAGACTAGCCCTTATTCTTAAAAAAATGAAATGCTTGTGATTTCAGATGGATGTCCCCAGATAGCCTTTTCCCATGTGAATGCATAAACCACTGAGTTTCACATGAAGAAAAGTAGTATTTAAATGCCATTGGTATGGCTCCTGTCAGTTCTGTCTCCTGTATTTCTAATATTTATTTAAGAGAAAGAGAGAGAGACAACAAGCAGGGGGAGGAACAGAGGGACAGGGAGAAGCCGACTCCCTGCCAAACAGGGAGCCAGATGCACGGCTGGATCCCAGCACCCCAGGATCACAACTAGAACTGAAGGTAGACGCTCAACCGACTGAGTCACCCAAAAGCCCCTTCCCCTGTATTTCTAATCTTACCCAGTCAAGAAGTCAACGGTCCTTGGTAAAATGAAATTCTTTTTCATTTAGAAAAATATTCTAAAAATATTCTAATAAATAAATAATATAAACATAAACATATTTATATTTAAACAAATATCATAAATATTAATAAAATATAATAAATAAATAAAATACCCTAAAAATATTCTAGTGACCTCGATAGATGCCTGGGACTGGGTGTCCCACAGCAGTAAGCGTGTGATGACAGAGTTCTAGAAGCCTCAGGCATCTTCGTCATGAGCTCGGATTTTATTATTCAAATTTGACTTTGGAGTGTCTGGCTGGCTCAAAGTGTGTGTGGTTCTTGATCTCGGGGTAGTGGATTTGAGCCCCACAATGGGTATAGACATTACTTAAATGAGGTGGTTTTTTTGTTGTTGTTTTTTTGTTTTGTTTTGTTTTTTTTAATTTTGGCTTTCGGGGCACCTGGATGGCTCAGATGGTGAAGCCTCTGCCTTCGGCTCAGGTCATGATCCCCAGGTCTTCCGAGTCTGACTTGATTAAGTATGACTTAATCAATTTTCTTTTTGAAAGCTATCTTCTTAATTCCGTAACTCTGTTGGAAGGCATTTGAACACCAGATCACAGGGAACAGAGTAACAGCTATTCACATGCTCTTGAATGCTACTTAATGTAATTATGGGATTTCAGGAGATATACAGTAGCACTTCTATAAAGCATGGCAAATGGATAAAACATTAGCTTTTTGGCACTGGCCTTGCTATAGACTGAATGTCTGTACCTCCCACCTCTCCCCTCAAAATCCATATGTTGTAATCTAATCTGTGGTGTGATGGTGTGTGGAGGGAAGTGGCCTGTAGGGGTGACTAAGTCAGGAGGGTGGAGCCCTGATGATGGGATCAGTGTCTGTATAAGAAGAGACTCCGGGGAGATGAGCTCTGTCCATCACGTGAGGACACTGAAGAAGGTGGCTGTCTGCAAACCTGGAGAGAGCCCCTACTCAGAGCCCGAATGTGAGGGCTTTCCCTCAGACTTTGGGCCTCCAGAACTGAGAGAAATAAATGTCTGTTGTTTAAGCCACCCAGTTTGTGGTATTTTAGTCAGAACAACATAAACAAAGACATGCCTTTCTATAACTAAAAAAAGAGTCCTCTTGGACTCTTGACTCAGTATGATGAATCTCTCAGAGCCACTAATGTGGCTGTCCCCAAGGAAAGATGTTCTTGCCTCATGAAGAGCCAAGATGCTAGAAAAGGAAACACGTCTCTTGAGGGAACAAAGGAGAGTTTTTTTGCATATTTGTTGTCTTCATGACAAATAACACACTAAATTCTAAGAAGAACAAGGAGCTGAAAGTTTTCCTCTCTTTCTTGATCGGTGCCGAACACATGACATTCCTCAAGCATCCTCATCACCTAAAACACTCTCCGGCTACATAATTCTGTTAGACGGGCCAAGTGAGAAACATCTGCTTTCCACGTGTTGGGGTCACTGTGGCTGGTTCCCCAACGAAAACCTTCGTCTCAGTCCAAGCAACTGAAATACCACAGTCTTCCCAGCACGACCTGCGTGTCTGTGGCGTGGGAGGAAGCAGGGGGAGACATGGAGCCAACCCTGGGATATGGCGTTCGCCGCCACCGCATCTCAAATATATGCCGATCGTTCTGCAAACAAAACACTTCTCACAAGAATCCGGGAGCCACTTCAGGAGCTGAGCACAACCCACACACTACCCACCTTGCTCTTCGATAACTGACAAGGTCTGTGGAGAAGACAGTAATTTCTGCAGAACAGAGAACGTCGTTTCCAGTTCTGTCCGTGAGAACAAAAGAAAACAACCTCAGTAAGTATTAAGTACTGTATGAGTTTGGTGGACGGCCGTAATAAAATACCACAGGTAGAGTGGTTCAAATGGCAGAAATTTATTTTCTCACAGTTCTGGAGCCTGGAAGTCTGAGATCAAGGTGTGGTCAGGTCTGGTTTCTTTGGAAGCATCTTTCCTTGTAGACGGCCAGACAGAGAAGACCTCCCTGTGTCCCCTCTTGATTTCCCTGTGTCGGCCTCCTCATCTCTCCTCCACATAAGGACCCCAGCCAGATGGGATGAGGGCCCTCTAGTGTCCTCATTTTACCTTAAACCTCTTTAAACGTTCTACCTCTGAAGACAGTCACATTCTGTCTCCACAATGTTTTTCCTTCTAATTCAACCAACATCGTCCACAAATCTCCCACTCCCCCCTGCATTTGATTCAAGTAAAAGCGTGAATTATCCAGATACCAGTTGCAAACCCCAGTCCAAGCTTCGGTAATGTTGTCTTTATGTCGCCTTACTCAGCTTAAAGGTATTTCTCTTCATGTTCCCTGTTCCTTGATTTATAGCTAGATGCTTTTCATTGCAAGTGCACTTTGCAAGTGATTTTCTTTTTAATTCTCTTGGGCTGAGAATTATCAGTTATTTCCTATACCTCATTTCTTCTCCCCGTCACCTCTATTAACTTTCACAGTAACAAGCTGTACGCTTTTATCTGAGTCTTTTTTCATTCTTCCCTCCGCAAGCGTCCCTGCTCGGACTCCTCTCCATCAGGTTAATGAATTGTCTGCTCCCCCAAGCCCTTTGACACCTGCTCCCTGAGTAGAAGCTCCCTGTCTGGTATCGGCCGCTCACAAAGCTCTGAGCTTGACATTGAACGCCAGACGGCTCTCCTGTGTGCAGCCAGGTGTCTTCTCCCACATGGTAACTGCCCATCTTCGACCATAGGAAGGGTGGCAGGACCCGATGGCCCGTCTGGGAGACCCCCGAGCACTCAGGATCTTTTGTTTGGAATTGCCTTTGATAGGAACGACGAAGAAAATACAGCAAAGCATTGAAAACTGAAAACGCACGCGGAGACCTCTCCGAACACCAGACATACCGTTGTTTGCAGCATTATTTATTGTGTGGTTGTTGTATCTGGGGGATTCACACTATTGACGTAACACAACGGTGACCTCTCCGGAGACAGAGCAACCCAAAAAGAAAACTTCAAAGTGGGCAAGAACAATAAATATCAAATTTTCTGATCTAAAATGTATAAATATAAAATATCAGTCACTTCAGGAAACGTGTTAAGAAAATCCGGCTACCGCACGTTCACGGGGAGGAGTCGTGTCGACGGGGCTCGTCTTCAGAACACATCACCTCAGGTCCAGTGTGGTTATTTTTATGTCTTTTACCAACACATGTTTGCATATCTAGGTGAGAAAAAACTGGTTTTACATCATGATATTTTACCCTGTTTCTCCGCAGAAAGGGAATATGGGCTTCCGAACTTAAAAACATTTCTAATTTTGAAGATGTTTCCGATCAGAACAGAGAGAATCGGACTGATTCATTTCTAGCAAAAACACACAGACAGAGGTTGCCAAGTTAATTGTCACTTTAAGTAGATTCTAACTTCAAAGCAACGTTTCTCTGATGTTACTGTTAAAGAAAAGATACAGTCAAATGGTGTTTTTTTGGGGCTATCTGTGGCTACCCCAGAAGTATGATTACAGTTTCCAATGAACTGTTATGACAAAATTAATCTGGCCACATCAAGTGGAAAGAAGTCATGAGAAAATAAATATCATTTTCTTTCATTGTCTGCTTAGTTAGAGTCTGAGGAAAACTGCATTTCTTTAAGTATCCCATAGATCCATAAATGGAAAGGCAACTTTATGCACAGTGAACTGTGCTACAGAAACAATGGCATTCTCCTGTAAATAAAATAATCGTGCAAAGAAATCAGAAGTAACTAAAAAGCTTGCTGAATTTTCAGGATAAGAAAACCCCAAACTAAGCAGTGTTTTATCCCATATTACACTGCTGCTGTTTCTCTCCTTCAAGGGGGGGAGGAGGAAATGAACAGGTAGAAAATAAGTATCTGAAGAAAAAAGAAAATAGCCAGCAGAGTCTACTCACACTGAACAGCCTGGGGTCCTTGGTGTGCGGATGAAAGCCCTTCTTTTTACAAGCAGAAACCTCGAGCATGCCGGCATTGGTGAGCCGGAAAATGCCGGTGCTGTTCCGGGGTGAAAACAAAAAGTGGAAAAATTAAAGATCATCTGGATTTCCAGAGCGAGCGGGGGGAGGGGTGGGTGGCAGGGGACAGAGTGGGAGAGAGAGAGAGAGAATCTTAAGCAGACACCGCGCTCAGTGCAGAGCCTGATGTGGGGCTCGATCTTACCACCCTGACATCACGACCTGAGCTGAAATCAAGAGTTGGATACTTAACCGACTGAACCACCCAGGCGCCCCTCCACAGTGATCTTTTAAACCAGTTTTGCAACAAGTGGCCCAGAGGAGAGAAACTCCCAAGGGGCCAAAGCCAACTCCATGCACCTGCTGGGCTGCAATGGGGAAGAGGCAGCTGAACTTGTCCCATGAGACTGGAATGCAAAACGGAGGGGCCATGGGAGGAAATGACAGGTGGCAGATATTTCTACTTTTTCTAATAACATAGACACTGTTTAAAGAAACAGCAAATATTTATCAAGTGCTAACTGTGGGGCCAGACACCATTGCTAAGCCCTTTCTACAGACTGCCATTCAGGTTCCTCTTCACATCAGTCCAGATGGGCAGGTGTCAAGGATAAAGAGACTGAGGATCATAGTGGTCAGGAATCCTGCCAGTCACACACCATCTGAAGCTGGAGCTAGGATTCCACTCTCAAGTGTATCCGACTCCTCTGCTCATCATCACTCTCTCATCATTGTCTCCCAAATCTAGAAAGGCTTTGAAGGTCATTAAGTGGAAGCTGGAAATTTTCTTACAACACGAGGCAGGACAGGAGAATGAGGAACCCAAAAGGCAAACTGAAATAACGTCCAGCTTATCCACTTGGAGATCATGCTCCCTAAGTAAAGAGAACCGGTAATTCTACTATGAAAGGACCTTAAAAGCCCTATGACTACAGAGGTAAAGGTAAAAGGGAGCTGGCCGGCACCGAGCCCTGCCTCCCGAGGGCCTGGGGTGCCTGCCTGTCCAAGTGCCACCCCCTGCCATGTGGACGCACTTGAACCCAACAGCCCCAGACAATGCCTCACTTGGACCCGGTCCCCAGGGCCACTTACTCTTTATGCTTTGGTGAACAAACTATGGCGACTGCCTCCGGCAGCATGAGCTGATAAGAACAGTGCGTGTGCAGATCCACACTGGACAAGAACGCAGTTTGGGTCGGATGTGTCTGTAAACGGGAAAGAGGACAGTCTTACTGGAGGACTTTGCCAAGGCCGCAGCCTGTTCGAGAAATCTCTCACAGCTGGCTTTTTCTTTTCTTTTCTTTTTCTTTTTTTTTTTTAACCATCATTGATTAATAAAACCAGGGTTTAATAAACTGTGTCCCTGGCACAATCCCTCCCCTCGTGTACCCTGAGAATAACCACGAGCCCGAGAAGAGGCTCCTGGAAGTGTCCATGCGCTTTCTGCGTATTAGGACAGACAGGACTGGGAATTAATTAGACTCGCGTCACAACGCAGCTAGGAGACCCTCCTGCTGGCATCTTAATTCCACACACGGGATCCCGAGGGAGCCCAGAGATAGTTTATATAAAACCACGGACACGAATGGAACGTTTTCAGTGAATTTACTCCATTTTCCTGTGTGTTCTCCCGTGGATCATCATTGCCTACAAATAGGAGAGCAGAACTCTCCAAGGTGTCGGAGGCGTTTGGGACTCGTCCTCCACAGCAAGTAAATACCCATATGATGAGAAGGAAGGGGAGATTATAAACCAAGAGCTGTATCTTCCAGGTTTTGGGCTATAAACAAACTTGTGTTCACAAGAGACACATTAGAGGTTCACACTCGAATAGGAAAAACACATGCACCCACCATGATTTTAAAAATTCACAGTCAACCTCAGTTACCCTTGAGAAAGGAATGTGACCACTTTAATCATGAAACCGAGGTCCCCGGGTGTACGGCCTGGGTCCTGGGCCCATCGCTCACTGGCTGTATGACACTGAGAAGATTACTTAACCCCCTCATGCCATTTCATCAGCCTTAAAATAAGGACAGTAATCATTTTCTTCATGGGGTTGCTACATTAAAATTAATGAGACAATCCACGTAAAATTCTTACAACAGTGCCTAGCACAGAGAAGAATCACAATTATTCTCTGTGTTATTGCTGTTGTTATTTTTTTTAAAGATTTCATTTATTTATTTGACAGACAGAGATCACAAGTAGGCAGAGAGGCAGGTAGAGAGAGGAGGGGGAAGCAGGCTCCCCCTTGAGCAGAGAGCCAAGGCAGGGCTCAATCCCAGGACCCTGAGATCATGACGTGAGCCGAAGGCAGAGGGTTAACCCACTGAGCCACCCAGGCGCCCCTGCTATTGTTATTTTAAGACTGTCTTTTTCTGTTTGTTTGTTTTTTGAGATGGGGGCCATGGGGATAAGGAGGAGAGAATCTCAAGCAGACTCCCTACTGAGCACAGAGGCCCACATGGGGCTCGATCTCACAATTCTGAGATCGTGACTTGAACCACAACCAAGAGTTGGAGGCTTAACCGACTGAGCCCCCCCAGGTGCCCCAATATTGTCATTATTATCTAAAGGGCACGGACCCATAAAAACAGCTTTGCACTTAACTATGGTCTGCTAAAGAAATGCAAGACTTGGGGCACATGAGTGGCTCAGTGGGTTAAGCCTCTGCCTTCGGCTCAGGTCAGGATCTTGGGGTCCTGGGATCGAGCCCTGCATCAGGCTCTCTGCTCAGCAGTGAGACTACTTCCCCCGTCTCTCTGCCTGCCTCTCTGCCTACGTAGGATCTCTCCTTCTGTCAAATAAATAAATAAAATCTTAAAAAAAAAAAAAAAAAAGAAATGCAAGATTTCACAGTTCATTTCCACTTTATTTAACAGATATAACAGAATGAGGGGAAAAGCCGTTGATCTCTATTCACAGAAAATACATATACTGCAAAGAAAAAATAACTCCCGGTCTTGGTCTGCAAAGACGTAGGTCAGCTGAGGACTGGAAATTATCCCACCGTTTAAAAAACCCAAAGCTTGGGCGCCTGGGTGGCTCAGTGGGTTAAGCCGCTGCCTTCGGCTCAGGTCATGATCTCAGGGTCCTGGGATCAAGTCCCGCATCGGGCTCTCTGCTCAGCAGGGAGTCTGCTTCCTCCTCTCTCTCTCTCTCTGCCTGCCTCTCTGCCTACTTGTGATCTCTCTCTGTCAAATAAATAAATAAAATCTTTAAAAAAAAAAACCCAAAGCTTTAGTGAGGGAATGACTGGGAGGGCCTGACTGCCTGTCCATCTGATTCAGTGCAAACCTTCTGTCATTACATAGAACTATCTATGCCTCAGCGAGAAAGTAAGAATTTGCTCAGAGGGATTCCAGCACCGTGGAGGCAACCAGCAGACTGTCAAACAGACCCATCGCCACTTGCCCGCCCCATTTCTTTGCAGACAGAAGGCACACCGCGAGCATCCCGAGCCCTTCATTTCTGGCAAGAGGCATCGCTTCTACTTGGCCAATAATAGCTCTTCGCGGGAGAATGGCGCTCCAACCCCGCTCCCTCTTGGGAAATAAAAATGACCATGACCATGGCCACGACCATGATGATGACGATGGCTGCAGGTGCCACTTGCTCAGGCACTGACTCATTCGACAGAAGCAAAGTGCTATTACCATCCCCATTTTACAGATGCGAAGACTGAGGTAAAGCACAAGGGTCATGCAGGGGGCCATTTAAGCTGGGAAGTCCACATGAGAACCCAGTCCTGTTAGACTCTGATTCCGCCCTTCTTTCCGAGGACTAGCTTACATCTGAAAAAAGCTAGCTCTGGAATTTTTTGCTACTATTATGTTAATTTAAAAAAATCATAAAATGTCATTTGCAACCATAAAAATTTAGAAGTACAACGATTTAGGGTGTTAATCAAACCACAATGACTTGCAATGGTGAAAGAAACAAAAAAGCAAAATCCTGAAATTTTAAAATTTTGCCAAATTCACGGCTTAACCTCATTACTGCATGTATTACATACACAGGTCCTAAGGGAAAACCCGTTTTTAATGTGGAAAGCATTTTATAAGAAATAAACGAACTATAAACTAACATTGACTCCTCGGCGTAAGTAAAACTTCATGGGGTATCATTCTTTCTCAGTTTGTGTTATTTCTTTGGCTACAATTTATTTTGCTTTAAAATGCCTCCCTGTGACAGAAAATCACATTCAACTGCAGAATACCTTGAAAATTCAGTAATTTCTAAGCACCCAGTAAGGCACAATACTTACTGTTAAGGCAAACAGACATATGGGAAGTTTTGAAAACTCTTCATCATAAATCATTTCTTGTGTTTGACAGGCGGTTTATATTTTTCAAAGAGCTTTCATACTCGATGTCTTGTTTATGGCTCACACACAACCAGTGAGGGAGAGGGGGCAGTCATTAGCCCCACCTGGTCAGTGGGGACACCCGGAAGCAGAGATGACGAAGGACACATAGAAACCGAGGTGGAAAGGTGTCTGGGGGCCTTCAGGTCAGGTCATGATCTCAGGGTCCTGGGATCGAGCCCCACATCTGGCTCCCTGCTCAGCAGGGAGTCTGCTTCTCCCTTCCCCTCTGTCCCTCTCCTTGCTCATGCTCTCCCTCTCTCTCTCTCAAATAAATAAATAAAATCTTGGGGGGGGGGAGAACCTAGGTGGAGCTGGGACTAAGGTCTCCTCTATCTCTGAAATTACATTAACACCAAATGCTTGCTGATTTTGTGTGGGGGGAGGGTAAAAGAATCTAAGCATGTGTCCCGCCCCTCTTCAGTGCATCCCTATAAAGCAAATAAAATGAAAAATGGTCACCCATCTCTCTTCAAGGGTCCTTGAATTATTCCACATTCTCTCCGAAAATCTTGGCCATCCATCCCATGATAGTGGGATGACTTATTCCTACCCC
Source organism: Mustela nigripes (assembly GCF_022355385.1). NCBI lineage: Eukaryota > Metazoa > Chordata > Mammalia > Carnivora > Mustelidae > Mustela > Mustela nigripes. Next base: position 116,900,447 of record NC_081560.1, on the reverse strand, counting down.
AGGTCCACATGTATAAGACTGAATGGAAAAATTGATTGAACCATGGATAGGAAAAGTTAAGCGTCATCGCCAAAACCAGTGGCCACGATTTTCTGAGTTCCTAGAAAAATGTGCTATGAAATTCACTGACATTATCTCATTTAACGCAAACCACTGCAGGAAGTCAATTCTTATGACATCTGTTCTGTGGATGATAAAGCTGATGCCCAGATTGCTTACATAATTTACCAACATTCCTGTAAGGAATTTTTAGCAAAGCTGAGATTTAAACTCATGGCTTTTGATTAGTAAGCCCTTTCTCGCTCCTATGATGGCCCGGGGGTTGTTGGAACCCAGTATTTTTGGCCCCACCGTGGCTGTTTATGCAGTGATAAATTCCTCGTTGGCCTGTTGGGGAGACATGGCAAAATCTATGGTCCCTGTTTGATATATAAAAGCATCTGTTTCAAAGAAACATTTTTAGGAATTTTCTTAAAATATTCCACTTCTGACCCATGGCAAAGAGAAAGAGAACATTAATAATGGTCTCGTTAAATTAGTTAAAAATCTGACTAGGTCTTCATTAGACTACAGAAAATCATCAAAGCAAGTCATCCAATTTCCAAATGTTTCTCTCTCCTTTAACGCTGGATGGTCAGAAAAAAAAGATACTATTGCCTTGTCCAAATCTGGACTTGACAGACTTAGACCTGGCCTACTATTGGAGAGAATGCTTTACTATGATGACATTTATTCCACTTGAAAACAAAAATCAAGAAGAAGAAACGATTTAAAGGAAGCTCAATTTCCTCAGGGAGGAAAGCAGCACCCCACAGGAGAGACACCAAAACCCAATGCTCACACGTACGTGGATCCATCCCAGCGTGAGGAGGCCATGTTGGTCCTGCACACGGAATAACTCCTCCACGTTCTCCACGTCACAGTAGTCCGGCCCCGCTGACTGCTTTGGCACGATCACATGGGTGATAGTAAATTCATTATGCGTCTAAAAAACAATCAGCAAAAAAGAGTAACAAGCATCTGGGGGGCAGGGGGGACCACAAAACCACAGCCTGAGCTGGAAGCATAGTGTTTTGCGGGAAGACTAGAGAGTACTCCACCCCCCGCGTCCACAAAATCAAAGCCTCACACTTAAAAATGAGTTATCTGCCAAAAAGGTGAGGCAGCTCTCTGGACCTCAAAACCTCTTTTCACGATAGAAAATGTTTAACAGGGGCACCTGCGTGGCTCAGTGGGTTAAAGCCTCTGCCTTCAGCTCAGGTCATGATCCCAGGGTCCTGGGATGGAGCCCCACATCGGGTTGTCTACTCAGCAGGGAGTCTGCTTCCCTTCCTCTCTCTCTCTGCCTGCCTTTCTGTCTACTGGTGATCTCTGTTGTCCAATAAATAAATAAAATCTTGAAAAAAGAAAAAAGAAAGTTTTTAGCACTTTCACCAGGGCTGCTCCACTATCATCAGTTAATAAGCAATGCCTCGATATAGTACATGTGCAGGGGAAGAGATCCAGACAACACAGCATCAGGTTTATCTGGAGGGGGAGATACCAGTGAAACGGTTTTGTGGATTTACTGAAGGACATTTCTAAGGTTTGTGGAGGTTGATGGCCTTGTGTATTTTATTTTATTCATTGTACTTTATTTCACATCCAGACCTAATTTCTCTCCTGCCATTGGGAGAACTCACTGAGATCTTCCATAATTAAGGTGATGTTTTGGGTTTGCATTTAGAAAACGAAAAAGGAAAAACACAATACTCCCTTCAGGTCAAGGGAAGAGCTGAAGGAAGGAGTCTGGGAAGAGGTGATGGGATTCTCAGGGAGGAGATGCTTGTGCTGGGAGGAGCAGTCCGCTCTCCACAAGCACCACCTTCTCTCCGGTCTCAGGGATTTCCCCCCCAACTGGGGATCATCTGGATGGTCCTTCAGAGGCATGATGTGAGCCCTGTATGGCAAAGACTATGGCTGTTGGAGGTTACAGAATGCCGACACCAAGGGCAGTGCCTAACACATCATACTCCGCACACGTCTGTCTGATAAAGGAATGAATGAATGAATGAATCAATCAATCAATCAAACTGGGTACAATATATGGTCTTGAGGAAGCATCCAGAACACATTGCCCCTGACAGACAAACAAGGTGACCGAGAGAACATGGTGGGTCATGCTCCTGTGTTGGTCATCTGTGTTTTCTCTTTCCTGGAGGACACGTGAATACTTAGAACGGAACTACGCAGGGAGACTGTGGGCTGAGTAGACCATAGCCATGAAGCAACAGTTCCCAGGCTAAATGTTTAGATGGAAAACGTGCCTAGACCCAAGGGCACCTTCCACAAGACAGTTTTCATCCTTCTTGCAAGTAGCAAACTAAACTCATCTCCTCTCTTTCGTCCTCCTTCTATTTTGACACTGTCTTTCATCATATATTTCTGATAGACTCTTCCATAAGTAAATGGGACCTGTGCCATAAGATTTCAGCTTGTTGAAACTACTGTATAAAACCAAAGAAAACAAGAGAATCCTAGTTTTATTCCACGCGGGTCTGCAAAAGGTTGGCAAGATGACAGACCTCCGATCTGACCCCAGATCAGAATGGGTAGAGTTAATTAGGTAAATATATGGGAAATAAACAACTGCTGTGGAAATCTGATTCAGAAAACTAGATGGCTTTGGAAATCTGGAGACCTGTAATCCATCATTTTTCTTTCTTTGTCTTTTTAAGATTTTATTTGAGAGAGAGAGCAGGGAGAAGGGACAGAGGGAGAGAAAGAATCTCAAGCAGATTCCACACTGAGCATGAAGCTGGACTCGAGGCTCGAGCTCACAACACTGAGATTATCACCTGAGCTGAAACCAAGAGTCGGATGCTTAACCAAATGGGCCAATCGGGTGCCCCAAACAGTTATTTTTCTAAACAAAGGTTTAGCATGTGGTTTGATTCATTCTCTACAACCAACTGATACAGTATCCTAAAATTTTACAACTCATTTCCTAGAAGGATCATTCCATTAAAAACAACAGTAGATTTTTGTGTTCATTAATCTAGATAAAGGCATCTTCATAATTTTTGCAATTATGGATTGCCTTATGATGATATCTTAGGCTGCCATCTTAGGGATCTTAGGATGCCTTTATTCTGTTTTGCTAATGGTAAGAAAGTCATGACATCAGAACGTATCATGGGCAGAGAGACATGAAACAAAGGCCATACCAGTTTTCCACAGAGTATCCCGCAGGTTTCTATTCCTCTCACTGTATTAGATTCTGCGAGCAGCAGAAATCTGTGGCAAAGGTCTCTTGGTAAAACTACACACCGCAGTCCTTCGACCACTAGATCTAAGAAATAGGAAAGGAAGAACCAGCTAAAGAAACAAATCTTACACCCCACCACCAGAACTGATTTTGGCAAGCAACTGCAGGGCAATCGAAACATAAAAGATGAAATTATCAGGTGCTCCGCTTTCTGTTTTATTTTTAAAAGTCTTAACAGCGGGAATCAAGGCAAAGGAAGGTAAAATTCCCCTTTATCTACAAACTGGTTCATGAGCAAGGGGGAAGGTGCCAGCTTCGCCATGGGTGATTTATAAAATGGCTGTCTAGCGTAACTCTTTTAAAATAAATGGACACAAGATGCCATCCGACTGTGTCTGCCTTTGGATTTGGGCCCTGCTGGGGGTCACAGAGCTGCCCCCAAGCTGCACTAACTGTTGGCAGAAGCACAGAATCTGCCTGGAGGTTGGCCACCCCCTGTGTGCCAGACCCTCCTGCCGCAGCAACAAGCGAAACATTTACGTTTTTAAGCCAATTTCTGCGCCAACCATTTTCTCGGCATCTTCTTTGCAGTGTACGTGTTTCCCTTTAGGATTCAGGTGGTTTCTTTGGTGAAAATACAAGAATGAAAAAAAAAATGCTTGGAATTCTCTTTTCAAATCTCGGCCCCATGACCCCATAGGGCCCCGTTTATGAGAAGGCTGCTGCTCTATGGGGGGCAAGTCACGCTGCCTGAATGTGAAGGTTGCAGGGGACGAGGGGTGAGCCGGATGGCCCTGAAATTCACACCCCAACCTTCCGTGGCACTACCACCGTGGATAACGGGAAGAGGAGCCCCTCCCACGGGTCCCCGGACGGAGCCAGGAGGCTGGGTCCAAAGCGAGGCCGGGAGGCAGCCGGTCACTTACTCTGCACGGCGCTCAGTGCCGCCGCGGGCTTCAGAGCCCTGTTCACGGGAGGCGAGTGGCTGGCATCCCGGGCCGCCTCGCTCCTCGGAGGCTGGTCTGCGAGCACGTTCAGCAGCGCACTGGTCCTCGGCGCGGGCAAGCACGACAGAGCGCTCCCGTCAATCTGCTCCGACAGCGCCCGGCTCTCCTGGCTCCGCATCTGACCCCGCGCTAGTTCTTGCTTCTTGAGCTGGTCTTCGAAGAACAGGAACTGCTCCGACTCCAGCTGCTGCTGGCGCATCCGAGCCACCCGCTTCCTCTCGGCCTCGATCAGGCTCTGATGCTCCCGTTGTTTCAGAATTTCCGCGTTGTATTTGTTCTGGAAAAGGTGGTGGCCGGAATAGGAGGTTAGTTTCCATGGCAACCCCAGCCAGCTGGGATGAGACCCTTCCTAGCTAGACGCGGGCGGAGAGAGGCAGACAAGGCCATGTGCCCACAGGGACACGGGCGCCATAGCCCCTTGGTCTGCCCGAGGCAGTGGCTCTGAGTCCACTCATGTTACCAGGGGCGGGCCACGACAGTCAAGTTCCCTCCATTCCCCTGAGCTTTAAACAAATACCAGAAAACCAAGGTCAGGGTTGGCTACTTGGCCTGCCTGACTGAGAACCAAAGTGGACCATCTCAGAAATGGTTCTGTTGCTCTAGACTTCACTGTCCAATATGGTAATGCCCAGACCCGTGGGCTACTTACGTTTAAATTAATTTAAATGAAATGACATTAGACACTGAGTTCCGCAGTCCTTCCTGCCAGCCACCTTTTAATACCATGTGGCTAGCAGCTCCCACACGGAACATTTCTACCGCAGGAGGAAGTTCTGTTGGTCAGTGTTGCCCTAGAACCTCTTGCCCTAGACTCTAGAACTCAGACAGCCAGAACTTTACCGAGAAGGGGGAAGCACAAGGAATCGGTCCTCAAAATATGGCGCAATCATCTCCATCAGGATGAGCCAGGAACTTGTTAAAATAAAGATTCCCAGGCTCCCCAGTCTTAAAAAAAAAAAGTCTAGGCATTATTAGGTTAAAGACTACAAATCTTTAATAAGCTCCTCAAGTTGTTTTGAGAAAAAGTAGCTTTGGTAGGGCTGGGGTGGGGGCACAGCTTACAGCGCACATTGGGGGTGCCCATGAATCCCCCAGAGTCTGGGCAGAAGTGTGGAAGCCGACCCAGCAGGAGTGGGGCATGGCGTGAGAGTCTGCACTTCTAAAAAGCTCTCAGTGATGCCTGTCCTGCCTACAGCAAGGGCTCACTGACGGGCATGCCCATATCCCAGGCGTAAAGGCTGCCACTCTATCTCCACAGAAATATCTCCATGACCTATACTTTGGGACACTGTTGCCACCTGGGACCAAACTGGTGTCATTAAAGGTAGACCAGGCGGTCCCTTCCTGGGAGACCCTGAGAGGACAATCCCAGGAGTGTTGCAGACAGGATGAAGACTGGCCTGGACTCTTCTTTCCTTTGCTGTTGGTTCGTTTGAGCATCTAAGATCATTCTCATGTATCATAGTTCAAGTCAAATCCAAATGATCAATAGTTGCACTTGAGGGAATGTTCAGACTGCCACATTCCCTCAGTCCCTTGGTCTAAAGGCTGCACTCAATGCTGACTTCCAGCTACGCCCACGGGACACCGGGAGCCCTGTGCCACATTCAGAGCTCACAAGACTGAACTCCAGCGAGAGTCAGAATGAGTGATAATTCCAAAGCACATAAATACGCAATTGAACAAGAAAGGCAAAGCCATTTTTATAACAATGCTAAAGACTTTAAGAATTCGAGTTTTGAACTTGAGGTCCTAGAGATGGATCAATTTTTTTTCTCTTAATGCCATTCCTCTCTTAGACATCATTACCATTGCTACTCTTTCTGTAATAATGATCCAGAAACCACCATCCATTGGTGATACAATTACATTTTGCTCACATGGTTAGCTATTATTTCCTCTCAATGTAATATTGACTGTAAGATCGAAGAATTGAATTCACATTTCCAAAGCCTACATAATAAGATAAATCAGAAATTATATACTGTTCTCCCTATCTCCTACCGACTCTGTTCATCACCAAAAGAGGTCATCTGTCTTAAGGTTAAAGTGGCAAGAGTTGGTGAAAAAGCTGCCTTTAAATCACTGTAGGAAATTTGTTTTCCAATGCATCACATGATTAGATGTTGCAAGGAAATAAAGATACCACATCTTTGGTGCAAGTGCTTAACCTGTATCTCAACATGATTTTTTTATTGCTTTTAGTTTAAATGGACATGACATTTGAAAAACTCACATGAACATGAAACTCAAAAAAATATCTGCACACAAAACAGTCACGAGATAAATGTACCAATGGAACTTACTTTGCTTTGCAAATATTCTTGGTATTCTACGTTATATTTCTTTAAAAGGTCCTTTTTCAATTCATCTGTCCTTGGGAATGCAACCTCCTTCAGTTTCTTTTAAAAATATATATATACACATTGATTAGTGGGATTCTCAGTATAGTCTTTCAGATCATCAGCTGAGAAAGAAAAACAGCTGCCATGTGTATTAGAAATCAAGACACGAGTAACCAAAGATGATGGTGGACATAGAAACCTCTCTTCGCTATGGCTCCAAAACACCACTTTTCAGTAGGGAAGGGAAACCATTATCCCTTTTGTAAGAGCTCCATGGACTCCAGTAGTTAGATAAGCATTCTCTCTAGGGAGGTACCCCCGTTTTTAAGCAGTGGGCTTGTAACTGCACATTCCACTGTGGGCAAATGTTATGGCATCATAGTTGGAAGGGACACTGGAGAAGGTAGGTAGGGACTGCTGGGCTTGACTATAAAAAAGAGGCCGAGGCACTGTGCATACAAATGCAGATTCCCGGGCCTCCTCCAGGTTCCCCTGAACCCACAGGTCTAGAGAATAGGTTAGGGAATGTGGATCTCAAACAAATTCTCAGTCATTATTCTTAATGGCCAGAAAATCTGGGGAACCTGATTTAGCCAAACCCTCCATTTCAGAGATGAGGGAACAAAGCCTATAGAGATTAGAAAGACAACTAGCTAGTGGCCCCATTATGACTAGAATCCAAATGTTCTGACTCTGGCCAGGCTTTTTCACTGAAATTTCTATTTTTTTTAATCTTCTGTTATCCATCCATCCATCCATCCATCCATCCATCCTCCCATCCATCCACCCCTCCATCCTCTCATCCATCCATCCTCCCATCCATTCTCCTTTCCATCCATCCACCCATCCATCCATCCATCCATCTACCCATCCATCCTCACATCCTCCCATCCATCCTCCCATCCACCCATCCACCCACCCATCC